>NC_139219.1:53420726-53945726 GCF_055691185.1 Crinia signifera | reverse complement strand
AAGTAATGGGCACAGGCCGCTTCCAGTTTATGTTCCAGCAGGGGGGAAGGGGGGGCGTTGTTGATAGTGTTTGAGGGGGTGGGGGACCTCAGAGATTTCTCTTGCCGGCCCTGGAAGTTTAAAACTCTTTTTGTCTCTGCCATACTTGTCTACATTACCTGAAGCACACCTCCTCACTGCTCCTCCTCTCGCCCACAGCTCACCTTCTCACTGCTCCTCCTCTCAACAACAGCTCACTTCCTCCCTGCTCCTTCTCTAAACCACTGCTCACCTCCTCACTGATCCCACAGCCTACCTCCTCAATTCTCTTCCGCTCTCCCACAGCCCACCTCCTCCCTGATCCTACCACCTCACTACTCATTCTCATACACACAGTCCACCTCCTATTTTCACCCACAACCGACCTCCTCACTGATCCCACAGTCCATCTCCTTACTGCTCCTCCTCTTACCCACAGCCCACCTCCTCACTGATCCCACAGCCTTCCTTCACACTGCTCCTACTTTCACCCACAGCCCACCACGTCACTTACGCGGGAGCCCACTTCTAAGTACTCATTGCTCTTCCTCACAGCTCTGGCACTAGGGAATGTGAAAGTGTATAACTGGTGCCATATGCTCTTTAGAATACTAATGAGGGGATACTGTATATATCAACTGGGCTCCTTGGAAAAGTATTGAAGATGCAAACGAAACAGGTTTCACAGAGCTAAAATCTGGTATACCATCCTAAGGAAACCAGCGTTGGTTCCATGAAACGTGATGCTGCAAACTGAGTAAGGCTTTTATCTATATATTTTGTTTATTTGATAATTTGCTTTGAAATTGTAGTTTTTCTTTATTTAATAAAGGTTAAAAATATTTTTTAATGATATATTGAATTTTTTTTGTTTTAAAACATATATATATACTTATGGGCTTTTGCACCCTCCATCCACTATGTCCATAGGTCCCTATTATGGCCATTGCGGGTCAAGGACATGTCATTTTGTGGAAGCACAGGCATGTCCAGATGTCACACGCAGCTGTTACAACACGGAACATGGCTGGCCTGCGCCTGGCTTTGCAGTTAGGCTGCGTGCAGGTGATGTGCGAGCACTTTGCTATGTAGTGATGCGTTCGCACTTTAGCGATGAGCACACAAAATATGATAGGGTGGCCTTGCACTGTGCTAGATGCCCCTCCCCTGCAGCCTAGTGCTGCCAGTTGCAGTTTTGCATAGTTTCGCAAAACTACAACTAACTTAGCTTAGAGGGGCCACCTTCCCTGTTACGCTTACATGTGTTACATACATTTTTATTTATTTTTTACCATTGGATGGTATATAGGGGTCCTTACAAGTTTTTGCTGATGTGAGTTCTACTGAAGATGGGATGAATCAGATTCTATTATCTTCTAGAAGAGGCTAAATAAATAAGTAGATTCAGTGGAAATGGTGACAAGGTAAATATTCCAGGACTCCAGCAGGGTTTAGAGGGTAAAATGCGGGTAATGAGCTGTGGAAACGGCTCTTACCCGGGTTTTTCAACCCGGGCAGAGGAGGCTGGCCATTGTGCAGGTCCGCCCACTTGCTGCCCATCCAATGCTCTTACATTGACAGCCCTTACCCTGCCAGTGCCCGCACATCACTTACAACCCCCCCGCCGGGACCCTGTTTTCCAGTTTTAGTGGAAAAGGGCTCAACCCGGGACCAACCCAGGAAATAATGGCAGTGGAAACAGGCACATGGGAAGGAGATCCAACAAAATCCCGGGTCAAAAATCCCATGTGAAACCCGGGATTTTGGAGGAAAAGAGGTATTCGTAAGTCAACCCCTGAAATGGGCCATACAATTAACAACTGTTATGGAGAGGTGTCTCTAGATGTGATGCGACAGTGGCCCCTTTAAAATGTTGCTTTGGGGCCCACAAAAATCTGACTAAGCCACTGGGGGGGGATGATGTTGGGTAAAAATTAAATTTTAGCTGCAGCTACAGTATAATAAATGACAAAGAAATACACAATAAATCTGGATCAGATACTTTTGAAGGATGAGCTGGAAGTCTGTCTGTTTGATGACTTTTAATTCTCTTACTTTAAATGTAAAACCAATGAAATTGCACTTTTACAGCCAGGGGACTTTGATAAGTAGCCCTTATTATCTTTCAAAGAAGCAATGTTTCTCCATGTCCCATATGTAAAGCGCTGGTGAATCGGATTTAAATACATTTGCCCGTGGATTAATTGTTTCAAAGCACTCCTCTTAAGCGTCAAGCCTATTTTTAATCTAACTGTATATTCCATTATCTCCCTCTTTGAGTCAAGATAAAAGGCATTCCAATCATTTATTAGATATTAGAAACTGCATTTAATCCGTCTGTGAAGAGTTTAAAAGTATGAAAAATGTAACATGTAAGTATATTGTTCATTTACATCTCCGAGGACTGCAGTCAGTTTCCTGCTTATGGTATGTTACAGGGTACAGTAGGAGTTTGTAAAAGAATATAACAGATATATTTGAACTAGTAAGCCCTAGAAGCCCTAGCTACTAGAAAGCTAGTACATGTAGGGGCTTATTGTCCCGAAACGTTGGTTTGTTACCATAAAGTCCTGTACATATATATATATGCAGCGTTTTGCCGGCACTCCCAATCTTGTCTCAGCCCGGTGCACTCCACAGCAAATAATACACGTTTCCAATGAAGGAGGCACACGGATGGATAAATCAAACAACAAGTGTATTTAGGGCATAGCACAATTCAAGCGCTTTCGGGGAAACATCCCCGTCGTCAGGATAGCAGCCCCTTACAGGAATGGTGGACAACAAATGTGACAGTAGACAAACACAGATTTATACATACCCGCTCCTTCAGCACGCCACGCCGCCGTCTGTCCACCCAGCGACGCCTCCTCCTGCTTCCTGTAGTTCGCCGGACGTTGTCACCAGAGCGGGTATGTATAAATCTGTGTTTGTCTAATGTCACATTTGTTGTCCACCATTCCTGTAAGGGGCTGCTATCCTGACGACGGGCATGTTTCCCCGAAAGCGCTTGAATTGTGCTATGCCCTAAATACACTTGTTGTTTGATTTATCCATTCCTGTGCCTCCTTCATTGGAAACGTATATATATATATATAGGGCACCGATAGTTGAGAATTAACTAATACAATTCTAAATGTCTTTCCACTATGAATTTACACTAATTATGGTATAAAAAATTTCTTTGTTCTTAAAATAAAAATATAAAAAGTATAAAATCATAAATTATAAAAACATATAATCATGCTAAAATAGAATATTTTGAGCCTCTTGTTATGGTTCGTCCAATATCACATCGGTTTGATGTGATATAATTTTTCTACCATCACTATTATTATTATTATTATCATTATTCTGTATTATTTTTTATGTATATATTCATTTTGTGTTATGTATGTACTTTTCAAGCCATTGTGAGTGCTGCCCACTGGGCTGGTTTGAATTACCTATCCATACCTATAATCAGTCTCCCGCTTTTTAAGTTTCCTTCTCTAATAAGTTGCCAATGGGTGATAAGTGCCAACATACAGTGTCCATAGCACATATAACGCACACCAAAAGCACATGATAAAGTGCGATTGTCCACCTGTCAGTTAGGCAGGTGGAACGCACATGACGCTTGTTGGAACGCAAATTGCTTCCTGGTTATAGGACAGACTGTGTTGTGGTATCCCCTGATCGTATACATGCGATACAGCTCACTTCCGGGTTCACGGAGCGCTGTGGAACGCATCTAAGCTACTTCCTAGTCCAGCTGAAACGCAGGGCATTTCCGGGATGACGCACTTCCGGTCCGGCGGCTGTTAGCGTGGTAAGTGTGTTTACACACGATTTACTACGTTTTTAATATAATTAGAATGGCGTTTTTTAGGGTGTCACCTACACTTGCTGGTTGGTAAACTCTGTGAAACATTTACATTATGTTTTAGAGACTGATTGAGTGTATATGGAAATGCATGGGAGATGATGTCACTTCCTGCACATGGGTATTTAAACTGGCCCGGTGGGGCAGTACAGGTGTATCCTCCCCAGGGATGGATGCCAGGTTGCATGTCTGACAGTTGCTGTTTGTAAGCTGCATGGAATCCTGATGATGGTCTGTCACAAGACCGAAACGTCACGTCACGTCGATGGTACGTCAGCTTTTTTCATTGTGATGAAATAAAGTACTAAAATTACTTTTAACAAATGGTGAGTGCCCTTTTTCACCTCCGATATATATATATATATATATATATATATATATATATATATAGATAGATAGATAGATAGATAGATAGATAAAGGATGTGTACTTTCTTTTTGTAGTCTGTGTAGATCAATGTCACCAACATGCAGAATCTGCTTATAGCTGCAGCTCTATAATATGACAGATATCTGTGCCCGTGCCCTCGCCCTCATCCTCCCTTTGCCAGCCCCCCCCAGGATCCATGACAGTTCATAAGAAGTATCATATGATGAAGCACAATATGTTATTTTTTAAACAAATGTCACATACTGGCCGTCTCCTGGAATTACATACTCCTGGAATTTCCTGGATGATGGAAAGATTTGTGTAAAGGCAGAAAATGTAGATGAACAACCCAGTTATTTAACCAATGGAGTGGCTTTATTGAAGCCGTACTCACTGTTATACACACTGACAGATGGAGTGCAGCTTGAGTTGAGCAGGTTGTCAGTATATTTAGGGGGCAGGAAGCTGGCTCCATGTCTAACACAGAAGGTAATTGCAGTTGTCACTGGAACTAGTTGGAAGACTACTGTCTCCCACTGTGGCTTTCTCACACAGTCTCAAGATGGCTCTGCACATAATCAGTTGTGGCCATCTTGGTACAGAGAATGAAGCTTCCGTAGAGGCATGACAGCATGGAGTCTACGTACTAAAGGTTCAACAGAGGAGACTCATAACTTTGCAGGAAGTCTCCAAAATCCTGCCCACTACTGAAGTGAGCAGGCCTATGGTGCGAAGATGTGGTTTTCTATGAACCAATCTCCCCATTCACACACTCCAGTAAGAAAAGTCATCATGTGCAGATGGGACCAGACTGGAGGAACAAAGGCCTTTATTACAAGGCTGGAAACAGTGCATAAAAGACAACAAACAAATATGACTATGTGCTTGAGTGTATCTATACCCAATTCCTCTTAAGGCAACAGTCTATTGAAGGGAATACTCAACACTGATACAGTATATGCAAAAAAGACCAAAAACGAAAAATATATACTGTAAGGTGAAACCTTGAGAAAGACACTGGGCCTTATTCTGGTTGGAGCGGCCGGGCCGTACGCGGACGTCCCGGGGTTTTTTATGATCTGCGCATGCGTACATTCGCTAATGCGCAGGCGCGAACACTCCACAACGCTTACGGACGGGTCTCTCCGTGCGAAAAAACCTGTACGCGAGAGTACGGGCATTGGGGGCGGCATAGGGGCGTGATGAGGGGAGCGGCCCAAATAATGAGGGAAAATGGGCGTACACGGGGGTGTGCACCAAAAATGAGCGGTGCTACTACCGCACGATCGACTAAAGCACCGTTCATTTCGGACACAAAACAGGCGGCCGCCAACCGCCATCTCAAACCACCCCTACAGATACCGCATGCCAGCGTGCGGCTGGGTTAGCTAATTTACGCGGATTACTACCAAACACATACACCTGAATGTAATAACCAATGCTGCAGTCTATTAAGTCCAAACCATGATTTCACTACCTGCAAGCCACACACAGCACTCTAACACATTGGAAGCTTATCTTTCTATACTTCTCTACATTTAAAGGTTTGTTTAATTTAAGGTAAGAATCTTTGTAAGACCTGCTTATATATGCAAAGGTAGGTATTTGTTAAACAGTTAGACACATTCACTACGTGCTTTCATAGACTTTACACAGTAGCACACTCAATCGACACAAGTCGACATGTGTCAACGTGTTCACTCTAATACAAACATAGGTTTTGTATTTATGATACAATAACATAAACCACATCTAACACCTACAAAGGATGTTTCAGCAATGTTTTAATCCCATGGCCACTATTTTGCACATTAATTAATTCAATTAATTAATTAATTTTCATAATTATAGTTGAAAGGGAAGATATGCTGGTCCATATATGTGAAGGGTATGTCAGCGTACACGGATGTACGCTCACTCTCACGAGCGGTGACATAAGCTGACTTTTCTATTGAAAACAATAGGGACCCGTCCGTGCAAGCTGGCGTACGCTCAGATAGCCGCAAGAAGTCGGTGGGAAGACGGCCGAGAGACGTCCGTAAACGGTGGTGTACGCTCAATTGTACGCCAGTTGTCGGAGTGTAAGGGCTGGCCCGTCCGTGTACGTTGGCGTACGCACATTTGTACGCCACTCCCCTTCGACGTTGTTTCTGGCCGTACGTATGCGGCTGAGTTGTGGGTGGACTTAACCCCAACGGCCGCGTGCGGATAGCGTACGTTAATAGCGAACGTACGCACGTTTGGACGCTCCGATCAGAATAAGGCCCACTGTGTGTTGAAACACGTTGGTATATTTTTGGCCAATATTGGAGCTACTACCACTACTCCATTGGTGAGCACATTACCCAGGTTTCTTGTGTATTCCATCACTCCCAGTGAATTTTTCCAGTGCAGAATTTCCATCTGTGGTTCTGACTCCATAGCCACATGTATGGTTTTGTACATTTTATTTATATATTACATATTTTTATCATTAAAATCCATTATCTTTTATCACTCGAGCCTATTTTTATAGATTTTTTTATTATTACGGATTAAGGACAACAAATAGATACCCCGATATGAGGATTCTCCGCATGTGAAAGTGAGCTTTTATGTGAGCATCCGAACGAATTCTTCTGCATGTAAAGATACCTTTATATGTGTTCCCAACATCCTTTCTAAGTAAGCTTCATGTAAGCCTCCATTGTATGAATAGAGCACTGAAAGTGGTACCATAGAAGTGAAACAACACAGACCCATATTTTAAAGGGGACCACCTTAAACTCCACCTTTTATGAACTTTTATTTGTTTTGATCTACTACACTATAAGGTCCTTTTGTCTATATTTGTTTTATTACATGTACAAGGAATAAGCTTTCTCCCATCTGAAAAATTTACCAGTATCGAATACAGGAATTGTACGTATGTATATAAATTTTATTGTATTCACATAGTTCATGGGTCCTCAAACGGGATGCAGTTAAAATCCCGGCGGTCGGGATCCCGGTGTTCAGAATCCCGACCGCCGAAATGCCGACACATTCTCCCTCCTGGGGTGTCCACGACACCCCTGGAGGGAGAATAAATTAGTGTGCCGAGCGTAGCGAGGCACCGGGCCAGCTGCGTGGCGAGCGCAGCGAGCCCGCAAGGGGGGGCGATCCACGTCCCCCCCTTGTCGGCATTTCGGCTGTCGGGATTCCAGCGTCGGGATTCTGAACGCCGGGATCCCGACCGCCGGGATTCAATACTGAATCCCCTCAAACTGCGGCCCTCCAGATGTTGTGAAACTACAAATCCCAGCATGCCTTGCCACAGTTTTAAAACTCCCTTATAGCAAAACTGTGGCAAGGCATGCTGGGATTTGTAGTTTCACAACATCTGGAGAGCCGCAGTTTGAGGACCCATGACATAGTTGGTGCAACCACAGGTGGTTTTACTTTATACCATTTATGTTGCTTACTGGCTGGTATACTTATACAAAAATACTATTTATTTTTTATATTACATAGAAAACAACAGTATCCGTTAATATGACATTAAAATTGATTAAATAGATCAGCTGTACTATAACTGTAATGTATGTCTTTTGATTAGTGGAACCACATCGTTAGTATGGTTCGGTCATATAGCATACAACAAATAGTTCAGTAGGCCAAATGTCCTTATAACTGAGGCCACAACAACATTATTGCTGTTAGTACTCAATGGTTAGGGGACAATGTGGAGCTGTTTAATATCAATATCAATCGTCACAACTTCAAAAATATTATTGAGGTGTTGTGCTTATGAGGCCTGACTATCTAGTCAGCTGTGATTAAAGAGAAGCAAGGGCCCATGTACAGCCTAGTTGGCACCATTTTCCCGGTGACCTCTGTAGAGCTCTTGGGCAGACCTCCGGATACAGCGTGCTTGCACTATATTCCCCGAGATCTGCAGTCGCTATGAAAATGTAAATATTGTGAATGGGTGCAGGGCATGCGTATTAAAGATACTATACACCCACTGGAGCAAATGTGGACAGACCCACAGGATATCTAAAAACTGGTAATTTGCTGTAGAGAGCAATTGCAAACAGCGGTTAACAAAGCGGGTGGGACAATCCATCCGTTAACGGATCACCTTTACCTCCCCAACTCAGAAAGTTATTATACCTGACATCTAAGGTGGAATGTAACTTGGACATACTGTACGGTGAAAACATAATTCAATAAGATGATTAAATAAACTAAATAAATAGATCCTTCAGTTTCTTTGTTGCTCTTGCGTACCTTGCTTACCTCACACCGAGGGTCGAGAAAGCTTATCTTTATCCTATGTTTGTAAATCACTCTCCTTGGGGGAAGTACTTTTGAAGAAAAGAAATGTACCCTACTACTGAATAATATTTGAGGATGCTCAGGTGGATATATGAGCCAATTCATATTAATTTTTACATTGTAATCACACATGTTTTTCCTTACAAAATTTTATCACATGGGAAAGAACATTATATCACTTGGTTGAAGCATCATCCCGGCAGTGCGGTGACCGCTCCAGAAGAATTTCCTACAATGTCAGGAACACTCTAAGGGACGTCTTACATCTTTATTGATTGATTTGTTGATTACGTCGTTACTGGACTACATTAAAACCCACCCTTTTATTTTGCACAGTATTTTATGGGTTTTAGTGGTTTAGGGCTGATTTGCACCCATAGGAAATGATGCAAACACCATTCACTTCTTAGGAATAGTTATATAACTGCATCAAATTAGCAAAGTGCAGGAGCTATCAATTCTTCCGTGCATCAAGAATGTACCCAGTAGAAAACAAAAACAGTTTGAAGAGGGTATTATACTATTATTTACATTCCATGTAATGCATATGAGGAAACCTTAATTTCAAAGTAGCCTCCACATCCAACTTAAATTAGGCATGTACGGTATAATCAAAGAAACCTTTATGTAAGGAGAGTACATTAAAGGAGACTTCAGTTGTACGCAACCATTTAATGCGACCATACCAGGACTGTTGGAAGACCATGTTCCTAGCTCATGGTTTTTTGGAAAATTGTGTCTTCCCTTCTTTCGCCCAGCTATAGTCACTGCTATAAAATGCTGACCATAATCTATATACATTTAGGCCCTCAGTCTGATCTGCTCAGTAAGCTGTGAAGCTCACAGCTTACTGAGCAGTGGTTGCACCACCCCCCCAGCCTCCATATCCCCTCGCAACCATGCGAGGGTATGTGTTATGAAAAGACATCCCCTTGCATATGCCCGCTGCTGGAGTAATCGTTTGATGGTCGCCAACCATTGAATGGTTGGCAAGTATAAGTTAGTGGAGATTGATTTATATTTGCGGGCTTATGGCCAAAGACAGGGCGGATGGCTGATGTCATTTGACGGCCCTGGCACACCACGTCATGCCGCCATTTACATAGTAACGGTCTGCACACTATTTTATTCTACCACTACTCCCTAATGGATGGTAGGGCATGAAATACCGCCTGTCGACATGGACACCAAAACATACCACGCTTCGGGCATGGCGCCTCATTATGCTCAGCACACTATTTTATTCTCCTACCTCGCCCTAGAGGATGGAAGGGCATGAAATACTGCCTGTCAGCTCAAACAGTAAAAAAAAAACGTCGACCTTTTCACTGCTGACCTTCCTGCATGTCCACCTAAAGTGATGTCCACCTACCTGGTGGTGACCCAATGACCGTATCCCGATAGTACTAGTGAGTACGGTTGGCCTGAAGGACTCACCTTGATGTAGTTTCCATAGTAAAAAATAAACCAAGCACCCAAGTGGAGTGTGTGGGACCCACCAGGGCTTGCAGGTGACAGCCAAGGGATAAGATTAAGGCCTAATTTATTGCAGGTTTCTTTGCAATCACCTGTCCCAATGTACTGAGTCGAGTAACGTTTTTAAGGTGACTGCCTGAAGGCTGTGCCAATGCAACTCGAGTGACCCAATCCCAGTCCCCAAAATGGCCAGGATTTCAATCATGGGATTGGAGTTTCCAAACCCGGGATTCCAGGATTAGGCTGCGCATGCCCAGTCTAAAGCCGGGCAGCATCTGGGTACTCGCTCAGATGCTAGCCGGCTTCTCCCTTCCTCGGCTATCCAGCTCTGCACAGCGTGACTTAGTCACAAGTCATGCTGAGCAGGCCACACAGCCACTCAGCTGTTCCGCCCGCCCCCAGCCCTATCGCTGTTCCGGCACGGATGTCAGCTGTTCCACCCGACCCCAGACACACCCGTAGCCGTATCATTGCCATGGCCCAGCTGCCAGCCATCCTCTCGTCTGGCTAAGCACTGCCCACCCACCAGGCTCCATGCCACACCCGCCTGGTTCCCTGCAGGGCATTCTTTTTTGTTAGGTAAGCCAATCCCAGGATTCTGGGATTCCCAGGATTGACCATTTTTCAATCCTTTATTCAGACCTGGTCTGTGTGTATGTGTCGGAAGAACCGACATGTGAGGTTCACCATCATTACATGGACCGGATGCCACTGCAGATGAGACAATGACATTTGTGAATATGATCAGACACTTTTCTTTGTGGCACTAACTTTGTTAAGCAGCCAAAATAAAGAGTTAACTTTCGTAGTGTGTTTTGTGTTTTTTTTTCTCATCCCCAGAACAGCAAACATTATTTTTAACCCAGAAACAATCAGTTCCTTTCCTACCCCTCAAACAATGAACATGAAATATATTATGCGACAATAAATGTTTAAAAATGACCCTCTGTATCTTATGACAGGCAGTCTTAAAGAATAGACAATCAATGGCAGCTTTGTCAGTGGTATATAAAGAGACCAGAAAAATCAGCGTCTTTGTGGTGGCATACGAAACAATAGCAACATCTATTATTAATGAAATAATAGGCATATATGACAAGCTCATTATCCAGCAGTTTTATTAAACAATCACAAAAAGAAAACAATAGTTAGATTTCGTGTGAGTATTAGATATTGCTACATAAAAAAAAAAAAAAAAAAACAGATAAGCCTTTCAGTCGTCCCCTTTGCCTTTATAGTCCGGGCGATCCGATCAGTCCCTTGTGAATGAATGAATTTTAAATCGGCTTATACAATGCAATGAATATACGTGATATTTAAAAAAAACACTATGTGATATTGTGACATATATATGGTCACAGTGCTCGTCACAGCACCTGGCTGTCAAAACGCAACGTATATAAATCGGTGAAAAGAGATTGTCCAAATGTATTCTACAATTATTCTAGAAATAATCACACAAAATTTGTTTGCATATATAATGTCGTATACAAAGTCTCGTTATTTACAGTATATTATTACAAACCCATGTGCGTACAAATTGCTGTCACATGCCCCCAAATTGGTCACATGCCAAAACAAATATCACACATGCCTTTCAAATCTTAATTGCATTGCAATTACCGTTAAGAGCATCTGAGCATTTATAAACTAGAATCTTAGAAATATGAATGTACAGATAATCAGTGCATAAAGTGTTAAGACTTGAGGTAACGTAAGGAAGCATAGTCATTGTTCTGCTCCGCTTCTATCATAAGCCCACAATACATGAGATCTAAAGTATAGCTACAGTACAATTAATGACTGCGAGTGCTACAAACTGTAAGTTATTATAGTGTTGTTACCGTTATTTGGCTTTGCATATAGAAAAATGATCTCAAACGTATGAAGAAATGCAACATGTATGACGTCACAATGAATTCGGCTTAGGTTGTCACCCAGATGTAGTCGCAAGATGACCGTTGTGTGAAGGAGAGAACCCTTACTGCCAAGTTTTAATTTCTCATTTTAAGTTGCTATATATGTATATTAAAAAAAAAAAATCACCAGAATTTCCTGCACTTTATTACGTCATTACATGGCAGGATCTGTGCTTCCATTCTTTAGCGTGAGCCAAAGTAGATCAGTGCTGACTGAGAAGCACAAATGTTCTGTTCACTGAAACAGTATGTATCACCATCTATGGAAAGTAGAAGTCATTGAGTAGATGTGGACTTATACGTTGATGAGTTACAGTATGACGTTATACAAAGGATACAATCTTGGTTACTAGTGAAGTAGGTGTAGAGCAGGGGTAGCCAACTCCAGTCCTCGAGAGCTACCAACAGTTAACGTTTTTCCAGGTCTCCTCACAGAATCATAAGTTAAGTAATTAGCTCCACCTGTGGATCATTTATAATGTGTCAGCAAGTAACGAGTGCACCTGCTAGGTGATCTAGAAACCGTGAACTGTTGGTAGCTCTCGAGGACTGGAGTTGGCTACCCCTGGTGTAGAGTTTCTAAACACAGATGACTGTATATAACATAATGCACAGCACTGTACATCTAGTTACTTTGGTAGCTCAATCAAATAATTTATACATAAAAAAATACACATACACACCCCACATGTGCTTTCAATAGTTATGGTGTAATTATAGCGTCGTTAATACATCCTTTAGTGCTTTGTTAATTAGAAATTTCATGAAGAATTTTATTACTCCGTAGATCGTTCTACAAACAGATCTATACACATCAACGACACGAATGCTCCGGAACGTAGACAGACATAAAATGTGCAGTGTATTGCTTAATTAGCCCTGAATGACCTTAATTAGTATATGGGAATAACCAGTGCAAATGATATATTCCAGGTCTAAACAGCATGTAGTGGTAATGCCAACAGAACATGTGTGTGAGTCATGTATTATTAGGTCAACAGTCAAAAGGTTGAACACTATTGGTGGGCAGGCAGAAGGTCAAAACATGGAAAAGGTCGACAAGCATTACGTAGATACAATAAAAAGGTCGATGTGGAAAAAATTCAACTTGGGAAAAGGTCAATATCAATTCTTCATGGTTTTTGGTGTGTGTGTGTCGGCACACTACTATATTCTCCCTCTATGCCCACTGGGATTGTAAAATATGAATCACATGGTTTAAAAAAAAAAATGAATGACGGCCTTTTGATTATGTCGACCATTTAACCGTGTCGACATAATGAATGTCAACCTTTTCATGTGTCAATCTTCTGCCTGTGGACCAATTGTGGTCAGCCTTTTGACTGTCAACCTAATGACCGGATACTGCTTGAGTGTGTGTGTGTGTGTAATATCACATACACTCACACATATACAGTATGCACACATACATGTCTTGCACCAGCAATATAAGCATCTGAACATTGTTTATTTCAAATGCATTACACATTATATATTTAAATAAAAATAATATGGAGCCTTTTTGCAGCGACATATACAAGTACAGAATGTTTAAAGTTTGGTTATTGGTTATTCAAACATCGATACATGTCCGATGTAACCGAAGCTCTGTTACTCTAAGTCGTCCACATACTGCAAATTCCAGCAGCCAATCAGGTCCCTACACAACCAAATATGCCAACATACATATGACTGAGACCGCTCAGATATATCTATATAGTGTTGAGCAATGGCAGAAAACATGGCTGGATGATGACTACGATCCGATTGTGTATCAGACCACACTAGTGCTTGATAAGATATACCAATATGGCAACACATTCTTAAAACAAAGAAGACAATGATCTGGCCACTTGCCTCTTGGTTGCTAGTGTAACAGAGTCCATTTAACATTTTTTTTTTTACAGCTATCATTGGATGGCTGCTTTATTTATTGCAGACAGATCCCTTGCACCCTTAACTCACCATGGACACAGTCATAAATGAAGTGACTTTCGTCCAGCAAACAAGCATGGGACATAGATGAACTCTGCCCTTCTGCTTTGATCATCTTTCTCTGACATGGATGTACTTACTAAGATATGCAAATGTCCACCAACCCATTGCAAGCAGACATTTCCTCTTAAAATCTATCTTGATTGGACAAAGCTGATTGGCTGCAGCCAGTTACTGCAGTTGGTCACTTTATTAGTAAATAACCACTACTGCTTGGGAGCACTAACTAGGACCACTGTTCCATAAACAGAGGTTGTCTCAATGATCCACTAGACGTATGGCAAGGGGGTGTTTTTATGGCTTACCTCGAAGAAGATATAAAAATAAATAAGCGCGTTTGTTATGGTGCCCTCAAGTGCCTGGTGGTCAGATGCAATCACAGGACCGATAAATTTACAGCACTGCTGACAGACGCGAAGGACTCCGCTGCTTAGAGACCTTCACACTCCATAGGAGATATAGGTCACAAAGGTTGAGCAGCAATATTGTATCGCTCAGATTATGAAATGCAAATACAATCAGGATTTGCCAAGGCTACCTGTGCCTTGTTGCCCTAATAATAGTATTTATATGCACAGGATAGCCTGTGGAAATGTAGTTTATGTTTAATATCATAGCGTGCGGTTTGACAATCTTTCCCACTGTGGCAAACCTATCTTCCCCAGCTGTTGTTGAAAATGTCCCCGGATGTCCTGGTGGCACATGCTGGAACAACATCAGATAAAGATCCCTTCACTGCTTTGACCTTCCTAGTGTATCTTCTAAGTTATCGTAATTTTCTAAAATTGATTTTACATTATTGATCATCACAAATAACCTCAGTCCACATGGCAACCTCGCTGCTGATATTTTTCCTCAGCAAAGCCGGTCATCGTTGCAGCGCTGTCTAAACAGCCACGGGTGACACTACATGGTATGTCCATGCCAATGACAACTGAGCTCTTGCAATCATTCAGTGTGCCAGGTGGTAAGTGGTGCAATGGTTTTAACGTTTTAAGACAATAATGGAAGTGCAGTGTGCTCATTGTAGCAATCGTATATTATGCTTTTGTTGCTCTTTTTTTTCTTTTGAAATAAAGGCACTTTTTTTCTTCCTCTTTCAGTGACTTCTTAGCCAGTTCCGTGGCTGCTGTAGTCGAAAACTCCTTTCTTAAAGAAGGGTGAGAACTCGCAGATGGTGTGCTTGGAGAGGGTCAGGCTGACCTTATCGATGTGCAGTGGTGATGTGGGAGACTTCAGCATGATCGAGAAAAAGTTTCGGAGGTATTTCTAAAAAATAAAGAAATGACAATAAGTTAGTAATTTTCCTAATGTGTAATGTTTACCTTCGATAAAGTTTTACCTCAGTTTCGTAACACACACGCTTACAGATGTGAGGCTGCTTCTCCAACCCCTGCCTGCTTACATCCTGCTATCACCTCATGTAATCGGTCTGTCTCCCCTTCCTACTAGATTGTAAGCTCCTCAGAGCAGGGCCCTCTTCCCTCCTGTTGTCAAAGCCCACTTCTCTACACATTTCACTCACAGCTCTCCCATACTCAAACACTCAGCATACCTCCCAACAGTCCCGATTGTCAGGGCCTGTCCCGCTGTCCCACCCGCGGGCGGCAGTGTCCCGCGGTGTGGGGGGGCTGTTGGGAGTCCCCCCTGTCAGCTGCTAAACAGCGGGGAATAAACGCTGTGCGCATGCGCACAGCGTCTATTCCCGCAGCCAGGGGGCATGGCTAGAGGCTCACAGAGCCTCTGGGCCATGCCCCCATAGCGGCAATATGGGGTTGTGGCCTCGCGGAAGAGCCGCGAGTATAGGCCACGCCCCAAATTAGGCCACACCCCTGAAAATTTTGGCACGCAGCAGCGTCCTGCCTGCTGAAGTGCCAAAGTTGGGAGGTATGACTCAGCGACCTTCTTTGTCCACATACTCATCTCCATCATTGGCCACAAGCCTCTAGTAGTACGTTGATCAAGTCCTCACTACTTATATATAAGCTGTAATGTGTATTGAACTGTGGTGCTCTTTACCTGTACTCTATTTTTGTTATTCATTCAGTGTAATGCTAAGTTTTGTCTCCCTGTACTGTTGCATTGTACGGCGCTGCGAAACACTTATGTCACCCTATAAATAAAATAATAATAATAATAATAATAATAATGTTCCCTGCCTCAATATACGATGTGGCAGGAGAGAAATGGTGCCAAGCAGCGAAAAGTAGCAACATTTATCTTTGCATCTTATTTACGCCACATACCCAGTAAAACACCAATCTTACCAGACACCTCGGGCTGAGACTTTGACCTCACAGTTATTCACGTTACACTGTATATCTTGCAGACAAGGCTTAAAGGTACTTGGTACTTCGTATACAGATTCAGGCTCATTCACACAGATGTACAAGTGTCACAGAACAAATAAATAAGTGCAGTCTCGTTAAGTGGTTTGTCACAATCAATTGTATACTTTTTGTGACTAAGACAGGCATAAGAGTAAATAAGACGCTAAGCACAAACTTAGGCATTTTGGACCTGACGTGCCAAAAAGGGCGGCTGTAGTAACAGTGTATGAGGACACAAGTAGCCGCTGTACAATAAAAAAACAATAACCAAAAATAACCAAACAATGTAGAAAACATTGTTTGGTTATTTTTACAATGTAGGAAATACATAAGCAAACAGTTTTTAATATTTATTAACATGACTCGCAATGTACTACCTTTTCATACTTTATATTCAAATTGCCAAATTTCGATATGATCTGAATGGCCTTCAAGAATGTCGGTTGAAACCATGCAGGTTACCTCTGAATGGTCTGTAACTGAACCCATAATTATGTGTATTTCACATGTATTAGACGTCTGATATGACAATTATACCATTAGTAGAGTGGCCGCTTCAGCCGGGTCAATGGTGTGTTTACAGAATGCTCATTCACTACTGACCTCTTCAGAGCTTCTTGAGCTATTGTAACCAATCAGTTTACAGGGCCCATATCATGATTGTTGTATGTATTCATATAGTCAGATAATATTGTTTTATCTTGCTATTGGTCACGTTTCAAAAATTAAAACAAATATTGTTTACAGCCTCCACCTCATTAATTCTGTATCTCCGGTCTTTAATGAATATTAAAAATATCAATAAAAGTAAATGTTTAAAAAAAGGAAATCATTAATTAAAATACAAAAGGTTAAATAATTATATTGAGTTTCTCTGCACCTCACCGTCTTTGCTACTTCATTATGTTGCACAGTCAGCAGTCCTGAGGAAGGGGCGCAAGCCTCGAAACTGTCGACATATCAATGCTGACATTGTTTTTGCTGTGATTTTTTTCACTATGTTTTGAATACAAGTTTGCTGTTTTTGAGAGTGCCGCCTCCAGTCTTCATTTATTTGAAAACCACTGTTATATCAATATTGTGGAAGGCACCTCCCCGTTGTCATCTATTGTGCCAAGTGCCGGTCGTCACCCTTTATATATATATATATATATATATATATATATATATACACAACAGAAAGTGTAGAGAGCGCTTATACCACCAAATGAAACTTCCACCAATTTGTAATCATATACAATTCAATAACCCAATACAATGTATAATAGTAAAAACCAGAATGCTTTATTTTTGTTTCAAAGACCACATCTGGACATTGTATCCTTTTCGGAGTAACGAAATCAATAACCCGACGCGTTTCATCTTGAAAAAGACTTCATCAGGGGTTTTACACTAAGTATGATTTCAAGCGCTTATACTCACGCGTAACTCCATTCAGGGTTTTCAGGCTGTAATAACCTTCCCCTCTGTGGGGCAAATTCCGAGTATCCAAAGATTCCCCAATTGGGGTCAAAAAGTATACGATATATCCTTTTTTATGCCCTTATTTAGGATGCAGGTACATGGAATCCTGAGTTAAAGGGATCCTCCCATTAATAAAAACTGTCGGCGAGATCTAGGTAATGAAGATGGCCTGATCCACGAGTCTGCATTTTTTTTTTTTTGCAGACAGCTTTTGTCCAGCAATCTCCACGTTGATAAGAAATTGAGCTGTCTGTAGAAATTTATTTTGCGGATACCCACACGCACCGTACCCATTCCTCAGCTGAACCTCTGATATTGTGAATCAGACTCGGTGGATCAGGCCATCTTCATTACCTAGATCTCGCCGACAGTTTTTATTAATGGGAGGATCCCTTTAACTCAGGATTCCATGTACCTGCATCCTAAATAAGGGCATAAAAAAGGATATATCGTGTACTTTTTGACCCCAATTGGGGAATCTTTGGATACTTGGAATTTGCCCCACAGAGGGGAAGGTTATTACAGCCTGCAAACCCTGAATGGTGTTACGCGGGAGTATAAGCGCTTGAAATCATACTTAGTGTAAAACCCCTGATGAAGTCTTTTTCAAGATGAAACGCGTCGGCTTATTGATTTCGTTACTCCGAAAAGGATACAATGTCCAGATGTGGTCTTTGAAACAAAAATAAAGCATTCTGGTTTTTACTATTATACATTGTATTGGGTTATTGAATTGTATATGATTACAAATTGGTGGAAGTTCCATTTGGTGGTATAAGCGCTCTCTACACTTTCTGTTGTCTATGTTAATTGTTGCCTCCCACTAACAGGGGGGGGTTTAGAGTAGCTGCTTTACTATTAGGGCGCACGTAGGGTCATTCTTTGGATATATATATATATATAAATAATGTATACATTTAGTCAGAGCCTACAATTATAAATGAAAGCATAGTAAATTCAAAAAAAAAAAAAAAAAAAATTGCATACATTTTATTTGTAGTCCAATTTATCTTGGCTTTCTGCTAGTGAACCATAACGTTACAGAGGATATTGGAAAAGCAATACACAGTTCTCAGGGGACTGTGGAGGGAGAGTTGGGCTAATAAATGAGAAGCAAGTAATAAATAGTCATATATCTGACTTCACAATTAGCTACGAAAAAGCGCAGTTATCACATCTTCTCTGTAATAATGGTGATTGCCACTTTTCATGTACCTTGGAAATAAACAAATGCAGACTACACACACACATAATATATATAATGAAAGAATAGACGGGAGTCTGGCTGTATTTCTTATGAAACCTGCCCTTTTTTTAAGTAAAAATCTGCAATAAATATTCTGACAGGCCCAGGCAGTGATGGAGATCAATCCTTTTGAGCACAAATCAAAACAAGTCATGTCATAGCTATTTACAAATGACAACAAAGGGATTGAATTTACCACGCAGCCTGGGCAAGCAGTGACAGCTTGTCATTTTTGGAATGGCCTTGGCATGCAGCTACCAAAGTGTTTGACATGAATCATCCTCCAAACCCTTTGCCCAGATCAAAAAAAAAAAAAAAAAAAGAGGCGGAACACTAATAAGTTTGCATGATAAGAGTAGAAGGTTGTCCTGGACTGAAATTCTGTAACTGGCTGATTATCGACATTTGAACAGCAGATATTTGACTTCTGCATCCAGGCTGTTAAAGCGTATGCAAGAACCGTGCCGTTATAGAAATATATTCTAAACAAACGACCATTGCTCAGGAGTGGATCAGACCGATGCCCTGGCTTTGGCTGGTATAGTGAATCAACAATGTTTTATATTATCTAAGGACGGCTGGAAAAACAGCGACCTGTCTGACCACCCTGCACGCAAATTCCTCTAATCTACTGTTCTCCATGGTGACATTTCTGCTAGAGTGCAAGTGTATTATTATGCTGGGTGAAATGTTAGAACTATACAGTAATTTGCTACGGTCTACTCGCGGCCCAAAGGCTCACGCTGTCAGCTAGATGGGAGTGGGCAGTGGCGGTGAAGTGCGTGTGGGTGGGGGGGCGATGAATGTGTGATGGAGGGGGCAGAGCTGTAGCCGCACACTGTGGTAACCCCTTACTAGTTCTGATATAATATATTACAGTGTTTGCTCCTTCCAACAAACAATTTAATACAATGAGATAATGATATCAATGTATTGGAACATATTCTTGTTAAATGCACGGTGATAATGGGTGGAGGAGTTAGAAAGAAATGTACTCTCATCACATATGTCACCCAACCAATCAAGAACATTAGTTTTATTGAACAGGAACACATTATTTATTTATATCTATTGTCAAATGTTAAACATTAACTATTGCATATAAGGATTTTCGGAGGTCCACAACCAAAGACGTCTTTAATATTTTGCCATGCCCGTGTTTTATGTGCAACTCACTCTGTGCCCAAAACTGCTGTAAGTACATCTAACCTCCTTGCTCGTTAAACAGCCCTTCTAGACATGCCATTGTGTGACTCCGTAGCACCGAGCATCTTTGCATGGGTCATATTCCGTTCCATTGCATCATATTTGCAAAATGGTGTATAGGACACACAAGCAGCTTTTGTTGATTAAAATATGTGGCATTCCTAAATTCTGTGTATGACTGTGGCTGTATCTGCATAAGAAATGCTATGTTAAAGTATTTTCAAGTAAAACAGTAGCGTAGCATTTCGTATGCAGACACAGCTGCACATGCTACACGCCTTTTAATCAGCGGAAGCCGCTTGTGGGCACGATACAGGACATCATTTTGCAAATAAGTAGTGAAATGGAAAAAGTTCTTAGCGCTACAGTGTCACACGCTCACGTTCCTCATGTGTTACTGTATGTGCAACACTACTTGCAGTGCACAGAGGATAGATGTGGAGATGTAGAAAGCATAAATTATACCAGCTACCGTAACCCGAAAAACATAAGAAGATGCATCAATTAAATTGAATACTTGTTTGCAAACTTATCTTCGTTACTACGGTATATGCGCCACAAGCAGAAATACTTTATAGAATGAACTGTATAATTGTATTACAATGGCCTTCCTGAGTACATATTATGGGGGGAATTCAATAGTGGAAATACTATTCAATCCTGGCAGTTTTGGTCCGGGACTCAACGCTGCAGATTCAGCTCGTTGAAAAGCCAAACCTGCATTCAAATAAACGGATGCTAAAGTTGTCAATTAGCATCCGTTTCTGTGAAAAAATATGTGGATTTGCGGATCCACATCATTTCAGATTTTAGGATTGTTTTACCAAAATCAAAAAATAAAAAGATTGAATAGATTGAATGCAAATTTCATCTATTCTTCGTGAAAACAGCCAATATTTCCGCATATCTGAAATATCGGGAAACATTAAATACCCCACTAAGTACTCTTTAAATGACTATGTGGCATGTCTACAATATACAGTGTATAAAGTAATATGCTTCCCCCATAGATGTTCTATAAACAGGTCTAATCTGAAACGCCTTCTGTAACTTCAGGAAGACAGTATTTTTTGATAATGGGAAAGTGATACCAGATCTTTTACAGGATGTATCCTCGTACAATATTGCCACAGTCGTGCCAAACGCCCCTTCCCATCTCTACAGGCCCTAGGTGACATGGATTGCACCAGAGCCTTTCTTTAGCTAAAATTGGGTCTTGGGGGGGGGGGGGGGGGGGTGTATCCAATCCAATCCAGGGCAAATATCAGCAGTCGCCTATTCAATGCTTTCATTAAAGACCTCATTGACGCCTGTCCGTTTTAATTTTTTTATTTAAAGCCTGATCTGTATGGTTGGAAAGTGGAAATGGTCGTGGATTGTTGAATTCACGTTCGTTTTCACACTTTTACACCGTCGGTACTTTGAATAACAACAGTCGAATTATTGTTGGAAGCCAGCGAAAACAGCCAGGATTCCGACTGTCAGTATCCAAGATTGAATAGTCACAATGCTACAAACCCGCTTTATGAGACTGTGCGGGTTCATTTGAAATATGGACACTTGTACTTTTATCTATGGAGGACAGAGTCTGACTCTGTATACGCAGTGATACAATACATCCACCGTGGCTTTATTCACTCCAAGTCTTATTGTGCTTTGTATACAGATACTGATACTGTCACACACACAACGTGCAAGTGCCACATATCAAATTAATCATTAAGTCTAATTAAGCAGTTTTGTTGCATCACAGCGATTACAAGGCACATGCCAGCAAAAACATGCAAAAAAGACACTGTACCACTCAGTGTGGCTCACTCAGGTCTGGCATTGAGCGCTGCATGTTGTATTGAAGCTAGGTCAATGGTTCCCAAAATCAATCCTTGAGGCACATGAGCATAGTTGGTTAAATCAAACTGTAGGTACTAAAATTTATATATCTATCAATATATCTGCTTATATATTTACTGTAGATACAGACGGATCAGGCAGCATGTTCTTCATACATAATGCCCAATCCATTGGGACTGACACCACAAATGGGTGGCCCAGTTGAGCTATCAATCACCGCTGGCTGGGTTGTGGGTGTACAAAGGGGCGCTGACAGGTGGCCACGCCCATGTCAAAAAAAAATTAACAAGAGGGCTAGAAAGGACAGGCTGCCGTTGCCACTGTATCTTTCCCCAGCTCAGCACACAGCACTGAGCAGCATGTGCTGAGCTGGGGAGAGAGGCTGTGTTGTAATCTCTCTTCCCCACTGCCCGGCCCCCTGCAATGGGGAAGGGGGAGTAGACCCGGGCCTGGGTAAAAAGTACCCCCCCCCCCCGCCCAAAGTCCTATCCAATAAATCAGAATACAAGTATTGCCTTCTCCTCTATTTAAGTACAGCAGTTGCCTTTAAGTCATACATTGTAATGATCGACAATTTGATCAATTATATTTAAATATGTGTGTACTTAAAACTTCTGGCAAACAGTGTTTGAGATGCGAATGCTATTTATTGAGCCATCTCGTGCCTAAGGCGACCAAACTAATGCTATTGTAATTTACAAACTAAAATGTGTTCTCGCTACAAAAATACTCTCTTTACACAGCAATAACAGCAGCGCCATCTTCAGGCCAGAATGGGGAAGAACAATACAGATGATGGCTTTCATTTGAAAATTACTTATTGTCAGTTATGAATCTTCTTAATGAATTAAGATGCAGCGTTCCATTATCTCACTATTTATACAACATATTAAAATGTCAGTTTATATTGCGTGGTAAAAGTAAAATTGTCATTGCAGATTAAATCCTCGCGTCAGTAATGATTACCAGGGAGTTCAGTAGATGTGGATCTTAAACAGGTAAACGGATTTAGAACAGGATTTTGTTTTTCTTCACGATTATGAAATACATAACAAATCTCAATATAAATTATGCAGAAATCCCAAAGGACATTATTGGATGTTCGTTAAATTACCACAGAAATTACATCTAAAAAACAGAGCTACAGAATATTATGATGGCTAGTGTTATCCAGTAATGCTATACATTTGTAACAACACTTCATTATGACGGAACATCATTGCCCCTAGCCTGCACCATGTCCCAAATGTTTAAAAGAAGAAAATGTCCCAATCATAAATATCAAATGGAAAATGGGCAAGTGTGCCGGTCATTGAATGCAATGCACTCCGTGTGCACCTGGATCCAGAGGAGCCCATATTTCACGCATATAATTTTAATTATCCCTCCATACTCCCATGGCAGCCAATGTTGCAGACAGAAACCACCAGGAAATTGGCTTGGTGATTTGTGCATGCGCAGTAAGGAGTTATCCAAAAACAAGGTGCAGGCAGGGCCGTATTATTCTTAAAGCTGATGTATAAGTGCCAGTAATTTTTTTTTGCTAAGACACAGTCACATGCGCCCTAGGGCTGACATGGTTACAGTAACTGTAACTTACAGGCACTTTGCACTGTGGACCAATAGCGCACTAGCACTATTTCAGAAGAGAAAAGAAACAATGCACAGTGAGAAAATATTACAGCAGACTATTTCAACTGGGTATTGGTGTCTGAGTGAATACTGAAACTGTAAATGATGGAATAAGCTCTGCTTCCAAAAAGGCAGCTGTAGTGGGGTGTAAGATTCCCTCCATTACTTCCCAGAAACAAATAATTAAATTGTCTCTTTCTGCTACTAAATATGTGCATGAGTCTGCCAGTGGTAACCATAGTGATATGGATTATCGAGACCCAGACGTGAACTTGACAATCTACGGCCGTTTCCGACAAAACAAATCCGACCATTTTGAAAGTCGTATCTGTTTTGTCGAGTTCCGTCTTCGATGCTGTCGGAAATGACAGCATTGAGAATAGGCAGCCCCCGCTATTTCTCCTGTCGGAGATTGAATACTGTCTATTGTCTACTTGCCTCTGCACTGCATCGGGCGTAACCTACAACACGTTTCAAAGGATATCCGTGTGCTTACAAGCATAAAGCCACCCTCTCACATTTTCAATTTACCCTGCCATTGTCAATGGAAACTGGGACCATGGATGCGCACATGCATACATATTCTCGAATTAATCTGGAAACGTGTGGTCTCTGAACAGTTACAGTAATTATATTTTATTTGTCCTGTGCATAGACAGCTGTAACAAAACATGGGCTCAAAAATAAATTAGGTATTATAGCTGTCTATTGTACTTACCCCACTATCCTGTGCAAACATAAAATTATTATTTCATTTTCCAAGAACACCCCAAAAGTCCTGTTACTGCTTTCAACCCATATAGTCAGGGAGTGCAGTATCCTCAGCTGCCTTGACTATAAATTATTGGTGCATTCCAGCGAAAGAAGATTTTTCTATCAGTGCAATAGGCAGCTACTAGAAAATCTTTGTTATCGACAGAAAACAATAAAATAGGCTCCTTAGAACATAAAATAATCTAATGAGGCAATGTGACAACTGTAAAACCAACAGGATACAGCCAGGGAGGGTTTAAACAATTAATTTTCTAGTTCAAATTATTTTTCAGTTGAATTTTTTCCATTTTCAAATTTGCATATTAAAGATTTAAATACTGCATCTGTGATATCCATTTATCTAGATCTCCGATACCTACTTCAAGGCCGGACTTTCAACCAGGAATTCCAGTGACGGTCTATTAACTATAATAATATAAATTATTTTATGTAGGGAATACGAACATATACTGAAATTCTAACATGGAATATACAGTACCAACAAATCATCTCCTAATTATTCAAACAGAGCATGTAAAATGTAAGGCAGAAGTTGATTGGCTAGTACTTTATCGCTCACAATTTTATTTTTTTCGAAGCTTTGATAAATACCTCCCCTCCCCCCCACCACCAACTATTAACACAATTTAAAACACACTATAATGATGTTGCTTTGTAGAGAACCCCATAACAATTTACAGAAGTAAAACTGGCATATCTAATTTAATTATTACAATAATTTAAGAGCATATGAAAGAAAAATCTTTCATACACACACACATTGGCCCTCATTCAGATCGCAGTACAAAGTCGTTCTCAAAATGGGCAAAATCATGTGCACTGCAGGTGGGGCAGATGTAACACCATGTGCAAGGGCATAACTACCATAGGTGCAAGGGTGGCAGCTGCTATGGGGCCCAGAGCTGAAGGGGGCCCATCTTTATTGTCTAAGTAATATGTTTTACATACATTTATCACCATCAGTTGCTAAATAGGGGGCCCTTAAAAACGTTTGCTATGGGGCCTATGAATATCTAGTTATCTAGTTAAGCCCCTGACCATGTACACTGCAGGTGGGGCAGATGTAACATGTGCAGCGAGAGTTACATTTGGGTGGGGTGTGTTAAAACTGAAATCTAAATTGCAGTGTAAAAATAATGCAGCCAGTATTTACCCTGCACACAATCAAAATAACTCTATACAGCAGTGGCATAACTACAAATTCTGCTCCTCCCAGCCAAAATATCGTCTGGTGCCCAAAGCCCCCCCCCCCCCCCTCGCCTGGAGGTTGGTGGTGGGTGGGCAGCTTCGCTCCATGGGGGGTGGGGGTGAATTGCCAGGGGCGGGGGGGTTTTGATGTGGCGAGTGCCGCTAAGTAACTCCAGGGGTGTGAGGGGGAACGGGTCATGCCTAGTCGCTCCTTTGGGAGGGAGTTGCGGCTGGCACCACTCACCTCCACCCAGGGGGGGACCTGCTCCAAACTGCCGCCCTCCAGTGGCCGGCGCCCTAGGCAAATGCTAATTCAAATTTGTTGACTAACTATTCCAAATGAAACAGTGTCTGTGGATTATACACTACACACTGTTCCTTCTTACTATAGGCAGGGCCGGTGCAAGGGACCGGAGCACCACAGGTGGGGGGGGGGGGGGGGGGGCTTGCAGCTTGGTGTACTACGTTGCACTAACTTCTTGGCACAGCAAATGTGCCTATGCGTCCAAGCAGCAACTAAGTACTTGACGCACCATTTGTGCCGCAAAGAAGACACTCGGCAGCAAAGTTGAGCATAGCTATATCTGTGTATGCCAATAAAAACAGGTCCCATATCTGCACAAATATACTATGCAGGGTTCGCAAATACTCGCTTTTGCATAGCGGGGACTCATTTTTCAAAGATGGCTGCGTCCCCGGCATTTCTATGGAGGAGTTATCCTCAATAGCTGACTCTGTGGTGATGCGGCAGCGGAGGAGACCATCTTAAAGGCCAACAGCATGCCGCAGGGCGGAGTCAGTGCTGCGCGTGCAAACGTGTTGGGGGTGGAAGCGGCGGAGGATGCCGCGCAGGACACCCGCTGCCGCTCCACCAAGGAGACCCGCTGCTGGGAGAACGGCAAATCTGCTGTATTCCTGCGTGCTGAGCACTTCAGTGTGCGTACCCCCTCCTGGAGCTCCGGGTCCTCTTGACCACCATGACCGGGTATGTACATACCATGTGGGGGCAGGGGCTAATGATGGGAAGCCAGTGACACTATCTGTGCTTTGGAGACTGAGGAGGAGGCATGCTGGGGGGAAGGGAGAGGCCACGGCTTAATGATTGCTGGGATGTGTGGGAGCTTATGGGGTGGAAAGTGAAGTGGTGCCTGTGAGCCTGCGCTGTGAGGCAGCTGCTGGATTTTTGTTGTGGGACTGAGGTCGGCTCAGGTGTTATAGAATGACATGATGTGGGGGACTGACACTGCATAACTACCGGGGATGCAGCGGCTATGGGGCCCAAGCAAAACACGCGCCACTTGCACCGGAGACTATCCCCCTGTCTGCCAGAGGCAGCAGCGGCTTGCAGCCCCTGCCAGCCCACCAAGTTCCGCATCTGGATGAAGCACAAAATGTGCTCCCCGGCTCCACTGAAGAAAGCACCGTTGCGAACACGCTCCTCGTCCAGGGTCACCCATAGGGCAGACCAGCAAATAGGTACTTCTCCTATTCCTGTTCGTCGATGGGGGAGGCAGGCCTCTGGTCCCTGTATGTGTGTCAGTGTTCCTTTACAATAGTGTGTATGTGTGTGTGTGTGTGTGTGTGTGTGCCAATGTACCCCTAGACCCAAGTACAGTGTGTGTGTCAGTGTGCCCCTAGACCCTGTACAGTATGTGTGTATGTCAGTGTGCCCCTATACCTTGTACAGTGTGTCAGTGTGCCCCTAGACCCTGTATAGTATGTGTGTATGTCAGTGTGCCCCTATACCCTGTATAGTATGTGTGTATGTCAGTGTGCCCCTAGACCCTGTACATTATGTGTATGTTAGTGTGCCCCTAGAAGACCCTGTACAGTGTGGGTCCCACAGCGCCTAACTCTAACCTTGCCTACCCTTAGTACCTAAACTCTCCTTCCTCAACCCCAACCTGCCCCAGCATACTCGCATTCAGCATCCTGGCAGTTAGGATCCTGGCGCCTGTATCTACACTGATGCCAGCTCTGATCTCCTGGCAGTAGTCAGGATGCCGGTGTTGGTACTGACGTCATTTTGTCCCCCCAAAGCAGTACTGCTTTACAAAACAGTTTTACCTTTCTTTCTGTTTAAGTTGTTAGATATTTAGAACCTTCATTTCTGTTGGGACCCAGAAAAGGTCCGGTAGGACCCCAATTTTTATAAGTGAAGGGTCCCAGGGACCCACGTTTTTTGAGGGTTTTCGCGAACACTGCTATGGATACTAATTTTAGCATACAAAAGTTCAGCACTTTATCTCCTTGTAGCTTTATATTTTAATTTCGTTGTATCAATGTTTTTCCATTTGAATCCTTAGAGTGCCAACATCTCTGTGAGAGATCCGCTAGAAATGCCAGCGTTGCTCATATTTGTTATATAAATTGAGATAAAAATGTTGTGTAAAAAAGATATTTCCTATATACAGTATGGTAAACATTACATACCATTATGATGAATGAAAATGTTTGCCTGGCAATTTCTATACCTATTTTGACAAATTACCTTGGCACTCATACGTTAAACTGACAAGCTATAATATTTAAATCAAACTATACTGCAGCGATGAAAACTAATATTTTTCAAGATAATTATAACTTATATTTTGCATTTTCATACTTACAATTTTGGGGTATAGTCATTGCCGTTTAGGCGAGCTACGACGGCGAGCAGTGCCGATAGCTCGTGATCAGTATTCAACTGATCCCCCTTCACTCGCCGTTTCCACCTCGCTAGTTCTGGTCAGTGAGGTGGAAACAGTGGCGTTGACGATGAGGATTTCCCTGGAACATTGCATATGGTGAGTGGACGGCGCTGGGGTTACATGGCATACGGTGAGTGGACGGCGATGGGGTTACATGGCGAGGATAGCTTGTTTCCGGCAATCTTCGCTGAAAACAAGCCATCCTCGCCGCACAAACCCCCTCACCGGTGGCATTGAATACCGCCCTAAACGTATATAGAAGCTGTATTGCTGTTTTCACTATAGTATTGTTCACTTATTTTTATCCACAAAGTATAAGTAGATTTTAGCATAAAAAATTGACAAGGCATGTTCTACACAGTAACTGGCTCACTGGTACAAATTATATAAAAATATTACTCATATTCTTTTCCTCATATTTCATCTATGTGTATTTCAACATGGAACATTGCTTATTAAATAATTCTATTTTGCAGCATATTTTAGATGTATTCCGATCTCCCGGAGTGACTGTTGGTTATTTAGTTTTGTGGGAAGTGAAGCATGGAGACAGATATGAGAGTGTTCGGTAACGCTGTGAGGAGGCAGACGCGAAGAGACAGTTGTCAGGCAGGCTGTGTGACCCTCTGACATTGCAATTGAGATTATTAGGAGTTTACTGAAGAGGCTGAAATAAGAGAGAAGCCATTCAATCAATTAGATGTTAGTGGAAAGTAGAGCGTGCAGCCACGGTTGAGACTGCCTAGCGGTAAAGCTCACTTGTTATTGATTCTGGAATTTAGAAAGCCACTAGACAGTGCATTCCATCCTAATTTAATTTGCACAAGCTGTGTGATATATGACATACTACAGAATTTTCCATATTATATTTTCTGTTTTATTTTTATTTGTATAATTTAAAATTTGTATATTGAGGATTTAAATACCGTGTCTGTGATATGCACGAATCTATATGAAAACGAGTTCAAGGTTCATTCAACTGGGACTTTCAGTGCTGACCTACAGTCGCGCCAATTATTTTTATGTCTGCTATATTCTGTAATACTAACATGAAAAATAAACAACTGTTACAACATTATAACCACAATAAATCCCTTGGAATTATAGTATTTCATCTTATCTACCTTTTCCATTTGTACGTAATGAAGAAAAATCTATTTTGTCCTTGCATTTTAAATTTTTGTAACAAGCTTCTAAAAATGAAAAAAGAGGTGATGTTGCTCATACCAACCAATCAGATTTGTCTATCATTTCTCCTAGAAAATGATAGACAGATTCTGATTGGGTTTTATGGGCAACATCACATTTTTTCATATTTTAGAATTGTTAATTAAAAGGGGGTCAATTAAAAGTCTTTTTTTTTAAACTTTCCTAGTCAATTGTGTCCATTTTTTGGACATGTATCGCAGCTGTAGTTTAACTTTTTTTAAACACTAGTAATTCACCGGTCCACGTGCTGGATTTTTTGACAGTCGAAAAATCAGCACTTCCATGCCGAGTATTTCAATGGTCAAAAAATATGCACTCTTTGCTGTTTTTAGGTCAAAGAATGCAAAAAGTGCATATAATTTGACCATCGAAAAACCTGTCATGGAATTGAATATCCCTCTAAGGACGATATTCAATCCTCCGCCGCTATTTCCTCTGTCGGAAATAGCAGCGGGAGCCTATTCAATGCTATCTTCCCTGACAGCATTGAACAGGCTTCTCTGCAAAACAAGCCCGACTTTAGAACGGCCGGGAATTGTTGAGCTCCCGTCCGCAGTTCAACGATTTCTGGACGCTTTACAGCACTCAGCAGGCAGGACATTGAATCCCACCTGCAAAATGAAAGGCACTGATGTCATAGGTTCAATTCACACCACGGCCCTAAATGTATGGAGTTTGTATTTCCTCCCCATGTTTGCGTAGGTTTCCTCCCACAAACCAATGAGATATTCCAGGTTAACGGATTCCCAACAGAAATTAACCAGACATATGCATAGTATATATCAAAACAGGGTATGAGCGCTAGGGACTGGTTGTGATGTGCCGTGTACAGAGGCTGCCTTGTGGTTAAGGGGTGCCGCCCTCAATATAGACAAGAAAAGGAAAAGAAACCACTAGGCGCCTTAAGTACACCCCCAAAAAAATTAATAACAATTTAATAATTCACAATGAATCACAATAAAAACAATTAATTGCATGCAAGCAAGTTTCACCTAAAATAGGGCATACATACTGTATATCAGTAATTGGTTTTCTGCTATGATTTCATCGTTACCAATCCTAATCTCAGGAATGCAACAAATATCGAATAGATTGATTTTGCAAAAGACACAGCAACTTGCTGTCAGTCCCTAATATAGGGAAGATGTCCCATCAATGAGCGATAAGATGGTGTAGCATCACGCTGGGATAATTTGTATTCCACTTTTGAACCCCTGGTGGGATAACTGGAGTGCTCAGCTCTTATGTAATGTCCCGAATCTGGTGGAATAATGACAGTCACAGAAGCGGTACTTACTGCTAGTCGCAGTTAGTTTTGGTCCGTAGCAGTGTGGCAGTGTTCAGCCAATCAGGTTAGAAGCTCCCAGCATGACCCTCTCCAGGAGGGACACAATGCTCTGCTCCTGCACTTCCCTCCTAATGTAGGATTGCCATCACCTGTGTTGAAGCACCTTTCTTTTCAATTAACCCGTCAGTGCCGTATTGCGCAAACGGCGTTGGCGGGATCTCCACAAACATCGACTAGTTTCGCCAGCAAGGCTTCCTCAGGATGGTTTGTGTGGTGACTTGCATGCATGCAATTAATTGTTTTTATTGTGATTCATTGTGAATTATTAAATTGTTATAAAATTTTTCTTGAGTGTACTTAAGGCGCCCAGTGGTTTCTTTTCCTTTCATATGCATAGTATAGACTAGATCAGGGCTGTGCAATTGCGGCCCTCCAGATGTTGAGGAACTACACATCCCAGGATGCTTTGCATTAGTTTTGCTATGTGGCCATGCTGAAACTGATGCAAGGCATGCTGGGATGTGTAGTTCCTCAACATCTGGAGGGCCGCAATTGCCCAACCCTGGACTAGATGGTTCTTATCTGCTCTCAAATTCTATGTTTCAAATTCTATGTTTCAGCGACAATTTCCTAACCTTACAGAGCGGATTCCATTACACATAACACACACTTTCGGCTCTGCTAACTTATTTTACGCATATGTCAACGTGAAAGGATTTTAAGGTTGAAAAGTTCCTTTCACTGGATTTGGATTGACGGATAATCTTTAGCATGTTTAAAGCACTTTCAGATTAAACATCAATCAATTTAGCCATCAGACTTTCATTGATCTGGCATCAATAGTTTTGTACATTCTTTCAAAGGTAGTAGCAGGAGGAATACATTCTGCCAACACTTAAAAGTAATTTTGTCACGCTCAATAAATATCCCACAAACCGTTATTATAACGGGAATAAATATTACTTTGAATCTAGCAGGAGATTAGAAATGAGAAAAACAGAGACAAACACAGAAACAGAATCCAGTATAAACTGTGTGTATACTCTTTACACCGAATGGGGGTGCGGCGCTCACTAAATAGGAAGGAATATGTTCAACAAAAATCTCCAAAAACTGTCTGTCTGAGTGCCCCTGCCAATATTTATATACCTACGAAATGGACATTCACACGGGCATTCTAGGGTTAATTTGTTGGGAGCCAATTAACCTACCAGTATATTTTTGGATTGTGCAAAGAAAACGGAGGAAACCCACACAAGTACGGGGAGAAAACACAAACTCAGCACAGTTAGGGCCATGGTGGGAATCAATCCTATGACCTCAGTGCTGTGTGTATTTATATATACACATACAGTATATGCATGCAACGTATTTTTCCTGGATCCCACGTGATATTAACAGGTAATTTCCAGCTGATAAAAATGGGCTATAATTGGATAGACCTATAATGAAAATTGGGGTAAAATTCTCATTATTTTTTTCAAAAATGATCTACTGTACATTGAATGTTGAACAATGTTAATGTTCTTATTTTGAAGTGGCTCACCACTGGACCTGCTACTAGCGCTAGGGCTGTTGAGTCTGACTAGACGTTGGACCTGAAAGGGTTAAAGAAGAATTGGAACAAGACAGCTGACCATGAAGTGGAATTACAAATTCGGACAATCTTTTTATATTTCGCTATTTGATATGGGATCACTTATAATTTTTTGCACTGAATATTAGACATTTCTGCTTTACGAGACGTCCTTGTTTTTTTTTTTCAGATTGAAGTAATTCATACAAGGGGGTGGATTCAATGCCGGGGGCGAGCGGTGCCTACTCGCTGTCACCTCTCGCCTGGTCAGTATTCAACTGACCCACCCCCCCGCGCATACGCCGATTCCCCCGTGCTCCGTTTTTGGAGCAAGGGGGAATCGGCGTATGTGGCCGCAGAAGCAGCGAGGATTTCCCCGGAACATAGAATAGGGTGAGCGGCCGGCGAGGGGGTTAAAGAGCGAAGATCGCTTGTTTTATGCGATCCCTGCTGTTCAACCCCATTCGCCAGCCGCATTGAATATGGGGCCAAGGTCGGAGGACAGCCTGTAATGAGGGTAACACTAGCTAGTTGTAAGTTTTCCTTTAAGTTTATATGTATGAACATATTTCTGTCTATTGATTGACATAATTAAATTTATTCATTTACAGCTGTTTTTTTTTCATTTACATTACGTTTATTATGATTTAGCAGTAAGGAGAAATGAATTCCAATCATGTTGTATAATTCCCTTTGTTTTGTAATCTTGAGCTTAATCTTTAATGAAAACAAAAGAAGATATCGTTGCACATTATTCTATTCAGCACGACATCTCAATATTATTGGTATTTCCAACTGGCACTGTGATTACATTAGAAAGTGGCATGGCAAAGTATATTGATCAATACCACAATATAAACATACAGGTCAATACATAAAACACTGGCTTATTGCTTTAGATCGTGAAGTGTACTAAGGAATCAAAAGTAATCTGCAACATGACTGCAACTGTGAGGATTAATGATACAATATCAGGATTTGTTTTTTAAAATGAAAAAGGCTAAATGAAATCCACTACGCTTTTCTGGTATTCTCAGTTAAATGACAATAGAGCACTGACTCCTGACTCCAGTGGCTGTGTAGGAGCCTTTATGAGTGTCATCTTAGGAGCCCCACCACATCAGTGCGGTTATATTTATATGGTGTGAAACGGAAAAAATATTCTGGGTTGATTTCAAAACGCGTTAGTCAATTGAGACACCTCTGACTATTGACTGAGCCCTGAGAGAAAACTATTTACTAATCAGCATCTGCAACACAGTCGGTAAATTCAGGTGACACCTTGAGTAGCCAACCTCCTGGGTTGGAGGAAATTACTGGACACATGCTGAGAGGCTATACATTTCTGTTAGCATTGCTATTCCCAGGAAGCAGAGTGAAGTACGTGCACCTGATGACATTAGTGGGTGATGCCGAGGTGGGCGCAACAGCAATAGCAGCTGTGAGTTTTCATTCTTTATAGCAATGCCGCAGGTGATGGGAAACCTATTGAGATGCCGATAATGTGTGTGCAAACTATCTGCATATTATACCCGCCCTATGGCAGGTGCAAAATGCCCGACTAACCATGGCCAACGGTGTGAGTGCAAATTACATCAACAGGCCAACAAAGTGCCTGCTTCCGGGGAACCACCATTCAAAATGGCATTGGCTCTGGGCGGTAACCACCACCACACATGTGCAATGCGGCCAAAGTACATGCGCAGCGGGAAAGCACTGGTAACTTGCAGCTGATGGCTTCCTTGTGTCCAGCGATTAATCATTATTAGGCTACAGGTGGGTAATTAACCCATTTGTATAGAAAAATGTGTTTCTGGTTATATGGATATTAACTTTGAGTGCCAACATTGCTGTGAGCGACACTGGCACTTTTAACAGATATTTTGAGGACTTCTCACAGCAACGTTGGCACTCAAAGGGGTTCATAAAAGGGTTTGCTTCGCAAATTTCACACCGATTTTGACAAATTTCCTTGGCACGCAAAGGGCAAACAAAACTACCAATACTGGATTAATCTCTCACATTTCAGCAGATGTATGGTAAAGTTACCAATTGATCTGCAGTTACATATTTGCAAAGCCAATATCTCAGTAACTTTTCATGTATGAGCTGTCATTATTATTTTCTTTATGTATTGAATATTTTAAACTTTATCTTGATGTCCTATAAACATATGTGCCGGCTCGTCCAACCCCCTAAATATTTCAGAGGTGCCAGTCAAAGTACTGGGTCGCAGTGCAACCGCCATCTACAGTAAATAAGTTAATATTGGCAGTGTCGGGATGGAGATAAAACCTTTTTTGGCTGCTCCACCTCCTCCCTTCCCCACAGCCCTCCTCCACCAGCCTTTACAGCCCTATGTCCACCTGCACCCAGTCCTTCTCACCTCCCACTTCATATTTTCCTCACCTCTTCCCCCATTTCCAACCAGGGTCTGTTGAAAATGCACTATCATTGGTGGTGTGGAATGCCGATGTACTGTATTATTGCATCATATCTCAGTAATATACAATGCAATATTGGCAGTAACATCCATGTTGGGTGTTGAAGGCATTGGGGGAAATTTACTGAGATGTGTATTCTACTTCACATGTGATGTTGCTATGGGCAACCAATCGGAATCGACTCCTTATTTATTTAGCACCCTCTAGAAGATAGTAGACAGGATCTGATTGGTTGCCCATAGCAATATCACATGTGAAGTAGAACACACATCTTAGTAAATTTCCCCCACTATCTGATGACAGTACAAAGTATATATAATGGTGTGCTCTAGGGTAGTTTCGATTTCTGTTCCTAATTTAACAACACCCATTGTAAACCACATAGTACATCAGGGTTGGTTTTCCACAGACAGAACTTTACACCGATAAACAATATGGACTTGAATCTACATCATTCTTCCACATACTAGCCCACTACCCTAGAGCGCACCATACTTTGTGTACTGTACCATTGGAGTCTTTGCGATGTATCCCATATTGATACAGTTGAGGGTAGTTCCCTGGATACCAGCATGCTGTTTCACCCTGAACTTTCCCCCAAATTATCTGTTGACGGAAAGTTTACGCTGCTAAATACAGTGGCCACATGAGAAATCTGTGATTTTTCTGTGCTTTCCATGTTTTTAAATAGAGGAATCCGTGACACATCCTGTACCATAGTTTTTGACCAGCAAAAATATAGAGGAAGTTATCACTGCTTTATAAATAGGTATCTGAGGAAAAAAATATGCAGAAAAATTTGAAGTACTGGAAATCTACAGCACAAAGAGACTGATTTGCCCTCACCACTGGCATCTTCACTATGATAGAGATAGCCAAAGTGACATAGGAATAGCACAGGAATCTGGGTAAATGTTCTTAAAGTGCCCATACACGGTGAGATTTTTCCTGTGCGTTTTGTACTGCATCGGATCGCATGCGATTTGCGTGCAATGTGATGCGATCCAAGGCAGTACAAAAAGTATGTGCAGCACATAATTATTGTACTGCGCGATGAGATGCCCGCGAGAGTGCACATCGCATCACATGGTGCAATCGCACCGTGTATGGGCACCTTTAGAACACTGGAATAGGATTACAAAACATGTTGATACAGTGACATTATCCTGTGTGCCCTACTGGGTATGGGTCATTGTGTCGACAGTCACTAGGTCGACATGGTCATTAAATCGAAAAAACATTAGGTCAACATGAGTTTTTCATGATTTTTTTGGTGTCTATGTCAACTTAAGTCAATATTGACACTGTATAAGTGTACCGCTTTGCTTGCCATGCTTCGGGCACGGTGCCTCGCTATGCTCGGCACACTAATATATTCGCACTCTATGCCCACTTGGATAGTAAAGTACAAAAAAAAATCTTTAAAAAAAACCATGAAAATCTCAGGTCGACCTTTTTCATGTAGACTTTTTCCACTTTGACCTAATGAACATATCGACATATTGTGGGCGACCTAATGCTTGTACACTTAGAGACCGCATCCCGCCCCACCACTGCATGTCGGAGCACATACTGTATACACATACAGATGTAGCCGCTGCCGTCCTTGCAGGGGCTGGCGATTCTATTGCCAGCCCCCGCCAGCGGCCGGCTACGGAGCCTCCGCCCCCCCCCTGCACTGGGCAGCATCTCCCTGAAGCGGAGACGGGCAGGGAGACGCTGCCAAGCCGCCGCGATACTGGGGCGCGCGTGAGTGTGAGACGCATGCGCGTTCCAGTCCCTATCGCCGGCGCTCGCCAGTTAAAGGGATCTGGCGGGCGCCGGGAATGAATGAGCGGCGCTACATCTGTACATCTAAAATAAAACGTTTAGTTGTAGAAAGAACAGTACTAACGGTTCTAAATTGAAAACGTACATTAACCATTACCAACCAGCAATTATTCACATACAGTACGGTGTTACTGGACTACATAGCATTTTCACCTCATTACACAATCATTTTCCAAGGAAAAGACTGTGGCATGATTTATACAGTTATTTAATATGATGTGTTACTCTGTATCATCCTACATCTCTTTGCAGCATCACATTGATCTTGTAAATAGCAGTCATTAATCCATCCAGCTCACTCAGTGGCACAGTCAGTATATTATTTTGCATGTATGTACTGCTCTTTGTAGTCTATTTAAGTAGGTCCAAGCAGAAAAGAACGGTTAACCCCTGTGCCCAGAACATGGGACAGTGGTTGTCCCTCCCAGGGTGCTCACATACTTAAAGTGGTGTAGGCGTAGCTAGTTGCCACGATGCCCTGAGCAAGGGCATGTTTCGCACCCCCCCAATTTGTGGGGTGGGGCCTAATTTATACCACACACCGTAATGCCCATTGTTCATTTTAGCGAACTTTGTATTACCCATTACACAAAGCCACTTGCCGTAATGCCAATTACACATAAGGCCACACATGATGCCCATTACATACTATATAACAAACCGTAATGCCCATTACATACTATATAACAAACCGTAATGCCCATTACACATGTGACACATACAGTAAGTGCAACTTACCTACATGCTTATTGCTAGGAACTGCATGCTCGACTGAAATGGCTCATTGCCAAGGGGGACTGAAATGGCTCGTTGCCAAGGGGGACTGAAATAGCTCGTTGCCAAGGGGGACTTAAATGGCTCGTTGCCAAGGGGGACTGAAATGGCTCATTGCCAAGGGGGACTGAAATGGCTCGTTGCCAAGGGGGACTGAAATGACTTGTTGCCAAGGGGGACTGAAATTGCTCCTTGCCAAGGGGGACTGAAATTGCTCCTTGCCAAGGGGGAATGCAGACCGCTCCCCTGCCCACCCAGCTTTTCCACTCCCCGCCGCTATTTTCAATTCACAAGTCTCTCGCTGAACCACTAGCCAATAGGCGCTCACAGTCCAGCAGCCAATGCTGCTTCTGATTGGCTGCTGTACTGCAAGCGCCTATTGGCTAGCGGTTCAGTGTGTTATGATTTTGGGTGTTAACCCAGCAGCTGTGACCGCTGTTTAGGACGGCCACAGCTAGTCCTACACTAACTCTGTTGGCCCGCCCCAAAGAATGATCAGAGCATCACAATGCTCCTTATTCCCATTATACCCCTATAGCTTCTCATTACACCACCCCCATATTGGTCCTTATTCACATCACAACCCACTGCATTGCTACTTATCCACATCACACTACACTATACTGCTCTTTTGGTTAAGGCCAGGGGTAGCCAACTCCAGTCCTCGAGAGCTACCAACAGTTCACAACCTAGCTGCTGCAAAGGTGCATTCATTACTCACTAACACATTTTAAAAGATCCACAGGTGGAGCTAATTACTTCACTTGTGATTGTGTGAGGAGATCTGGAAAGCATTAACTGTTGGTAGCGCTTGAGGACTGGAGTTGGCTACCCCAGGTTTAGGCACTAGGGGTCTGAAGGTGGGGGGTCAGGATTAGGCACTAAGGGGGTAGGGTTAGGATTAGGCTACGAATAAAGGAGGGTTAGGGATAGCACTAAGTAAGCTGTGTGTGTGTGTGTGTGGGGGGGGGGGGGGGTTGGGCTAGGCTGCATGCAGGCACTGTGCACCAGTGCTCATATATACGGGGTACTGTGTTATCTAATTACTGCTGTGAGAATAATAATTAACAAGTGCACCGATAAGCAGTGGGTTAATACTCACAGTATAAGCATAATGGCACAAGGCCGCGCACATATCAAACGGTAGACTAGTGTCACCGTGGGATAGAAGGCAATAACCCCTGGGAAGCACAAAAATAAAAATGGCCAAATAACAAACAAGTTACAATACGGGACACACAGAGGCATCCCCTCGACAGAAAAAATAATAATAATATATATATATATAAATATATATATATATATATATATATACATACATACATACATACATACATACATACACACGCACACGTCCTGTGTATCCGGCACTCCCAGTGGATGATGGCAACAACTGCCCCGGTGCCCTCCAAATGAACCTACGGGTCCTAGTATAAATGCAAATATGAGGCGGCACTCCCGGATTTCATCAAACAGGTGAATGTTTAATTATCAAGTGTCCAACATGTTTCGGGCCATCCCTGAGGACGGGCGTGAGGGCCCGAAACATGTTGGACACTTGATAATTAAACATGTAGTGTGCATCAACGTTTCGGGTGCTTAGTCCTTTATCAAGATATGTCTTGATAAAGGGCTAAGCGCCCGAAACGTTGATACCCACTACCTGTGTCTTCTTTATTCATCTATATATACTGCCGCCGTGCAGGTTTGACAAATCTTTGGAGTGCCTACTACTGCGTTTGCGCTATATATATATATATATATATATATATATATATAACATATATATATATATATATATATATATATATATATATATATATATAAATATATATATAACATTTATATCGATGGAACATCGGTCAGTGTGTACCAGCGATATATCGGCAAACAGTTTTGTTCACAGATATGTCACGTTGGCTACGCAAATCCATTGTGTTGTGTGTACGAGCAATCGACTGACCGCCCAAATAGCCGCTGCAGGAGCCGCCAATGATGGACAGGTCAATCGGTGGGCAGATGCACCCTCCCGGTTGTGATGTCAGTCCCAATGGATCGGGCAGCGTATATGGAGAACAAGCTGCCCAATCAGGTTGTAGATACTGTATATCTGCAGATCTTCTAGTGTGTACTCAGCATTGTAAACAAGAACCTTTAGTTTAGTAAAATGTAGTTGAAAAAAAAACTACCAAAACAAAAAAGCAGACAATATTATGGGTACTGGCTATTATCAGCATTTATTTCAAATTTGGGAATTTCAAATAACCGATGTATTCATTCATCCGTTCTGTTATAACAAATATTCCAATACATTGTAGCAAACAGTTACAGTTCAGTACTTAATCAGATGGATCTTATGTAAACAGAACTGATAGCAATAATATAATCCTGTCGATATGGAACTGAGGGTCTGGGAAAACAGTGCTGGGCATACAAGTGCTCTTCATTTGCTTGATAACCCTCTTAATGGACTTGTAAGAAGTATGTGCTGTCAGGATCCACAGCTGTGATAAATCGATCTCATTAAATTGAGAAAGTCAACTGTTCAAAATATTATCTTGCATTGACACAGCTGAAATGAGGCCTATTTATGAATGCTGTCCCAGCCCTATCTATTGTTTTTATTTTAGTATTCATTAAGGCAAAAGGGCGATTATTATTGTTTTGTCTTCATAGTGGCTGCTATCATTGATGCATAATTACTGCTCCTTTCACCTAATAAGCGATCACAGTTTCAGCATAGAAAAAAAGTGTCTGGTGCAGAAGACCTCAGGACTGGCTGGCAAAGCGGTAATAAACATCCTACCACTACCCAGATGCACCGGTAATAGATGGGCGTACCATACTATCCATTTAAACCGGGACATTCATGAATTAAGGCCCATACACACTAGGAGATATGAAAGACTAAAGATATTGGTGAACAATTTCCTTTGAGCTGAGCATGAAAGATATTGTGCATACACACTGAAAGATTTTATGAAGGACACGAAAGACAAACGATATTGGAACCAATCATCTGAGACACTTTAAGTGACTGCATATTTAAATAATGGGCTGGTTTGAAACCTGGAAACTTTTATTATTAAAGAGATGGTCAAAATATAGCGTACATGCAGTGCTTAAAGTGGTCCTGGAGAGGTGGTGGAACTCAGGTGGAAGCCACATACGGCATCACCCTCCATCCGGACTGCCGCATCAGCCAGCCACTGGGGGCGGGCTAAGGTAAATACAATTAAGCCATGAAGCTCTGCCTTCTTTAGAGATGCAATACAGGCAGGGACAGAGGGGCAAGGTGAGTGGATGGAGGTGGTACCGTTCCGCCTCCAAAATGAAACTGACGGAACGCAGTTCTACCTTGTTCTGGCTCACTTTATCACGAGTACAGGTACGCTACAGTTTACACCACCAAAGTATAGCCAACATGTATGGCAGCGTGTAAAATATAGCCTATATGTATATTGTATTTTACACGCTGCCAACAAAGTATAGCCTACACATATTGCACGTGGTAAAATACAGCGTACATGTATGCTATATTTTACAAGCTGCAATACGTGTAGGCTTTCACGAGGGCACATTACACAAACATTGGTGGTTAGTGGGTTATGGGGTAGCGTAGGCAGTAAGCAAGGGAGAGGAGGTAGCGGGGGAACAGAGGCGGGGAGCGGCTACAGCGCAATATCATTATTGTTAGGCACAGCATATACACATAACGATGTGCCTAACAATATTACTGATATTGGCCACACTGAGCTGTAGGTTCGGCCAACATTAATCTCCATAACGGTGCGCTGGGGCACGCATCATTAACGAGATTAGGCATACACACTAGAAGATATTATCATCAATGTCGTTCAGAAGCACCTTTCTGAACGATATTGGTGCCAATACTTTCTAGTGTGTATGGGCCTTTAAACAGGTTCTGTGGCTGACTGACTTCAAGCCCACATTTCACCTGGTTTCAAGCAGCCACAGAATCAATATAATCCATCAGTGTCCTGGTTTAAAGGGATAGTATGGTAAGCCTTTAAATAGGCCCCTAGATCAGGAGTTCCCAACCATGATCCTTGGGCACACCAACAAACAGAGCCTGATTAAGGGTTCCAACCACCCTAGGCTAATACACATGACCCCCCCCCCCCATACATTAATGATAATTTTTCTTACCTACATGATGGCTGCCAGGGGGTTATATGCTCATTGCCAGGGGGTTATATGCTCGTTGCCAGGGGGTTATATGCTCAGAGCGCGCTTCCAGGTAGCGCTGGGCATATTGCTTTCTCTTGACAGACGCTAGAGGTCAAGTAGCAACTCTAGCATCTGTTTACTGTCTGTCATCAGATCGGCCAGCGTGTTCGCCATACTGCCTGACATCACAACTGCGTGGGCGCACTAACATGCACCTGCCGAGTTGAGGTGTCAATCGCCTCCGGCTACTGTGCCGGTGTACGGGCCGTTGGTGTATCAAACATACACACAGCACAACGCACCGATATATATTTAGATATATTGGCCATCAACTGTGTTGCACAGCCGACGTGATATGTCTGAACGACACTGTTCACAGACACATCGCTGATACACAACAGACACAACGGACGATGTTCCATCCTTAGATCAGCCGTTCAATCGAATGGACAATATAGATCAACAAGTGTGTACCCGGCATTAGTGTTCTTCGAGGACTAAGGTTGGGAGATGTGCTTAAGCTGACATGAATCACACATAACCCCGGATTTATCCGTATAATTAAGTTGTCATTGTTGGAAATAAAGCAAGTATTGTGTATAGTTCGTAAAAAAATTTAATTCAACTACCAGTATTTCTTACTTTATTTTGCTCACAGTGCCTGGAGACATGTAAGTAATCTCACCATTCATGTTCTTGAATCAATTTGTGAGAAACGTATTGGTGTCTGCCTGGGAAGTGACAATTTTTTTGAGGCACAAAAAAAAGCCAGCTCTTATGTCTTCTCTTTGTCAGATTGCAGTTGGAAGGCAGTTTTGCTTTTCTGACTAGTGGGGATTGACAGGTTTTTAACAACAGAGGGTTTTCAGGCATGGTGAAAATACATATATTAATGCCATCCTGTCTACAGCGAGTGAAGAGCACAGGCATTTTATGCTTTGCTATTTTCAGATTAATGCTTTAATGCTTCCCAAAAGAAAGAATAGCTGCATTGTGCTAATTAATTTGGAAATTTCGTGACAAAGAAACAGCCTTCTACATAACAAGATGGAAAATAAAGACAATGAGGTTGAGCATTTCTGTTAATTTAATGTGCAGATATAACATTTTAACAATCATTATTTTCCCCCTTGTTAGTTGTGTGTTTGATGGATTCATACAACAGTAGGCTTAACCTGACCGTGTCGTATGACAAAATCTTTATTTTAGTGGAACGCGCTTTTATCGCTATACAGTGCATCTGGAAAGTATTCACAGCGCTTAACTTTCTCCATATTATGTTATGTTACACAGCCTTATTCCAAAATGGAATAAATTATTTTTTCCCCTCAAAATTCTATACACAATACCCCATAATGACAATGTGAATACAATTTTTGGGAGATCTTTGCACATTTATAAAAACAATTAAGAAATTACATGCACATAAGTATTCAGTCTGGGTATTGTCGGCTGAGGAGGCGTGGCCACTAGAGGGAGCCTGACCATGCTCCCATGTTGTACACATTACAACAACACCATTAAGCAGTGGGGCTTTCGCGGCGGGTATGATCTCATCATCGCAGGAAAGCTAAGCCATTTTCGGGGGTTAGCTGCAAATATTAACGGCAGTATTCAATGCCGATTTACAGTTTATTTTGGCGAATCGGGTGGTTTTTTACTCCTTGCAGTGAATCTTTTTCACTGAAAATCTGATTCACCCTATTCTACGATCACTGTTTGCCCAAAGGTGAACAGTGAATGCCGGCCAGTTCTCCGTTTCATGCTCGCTGCAATTCACTGGTGAATTTCAATGGGGTTTTCACTGGATTCGCTGGGAGTGTATTCAATGCTAGGATGGCGAACTGCTTTCAGCATGATTTTCGCCATGATTCGCCGTTTTGCAATCGACATCTTTTTAAGGTGAACTGGAATGTGTTCTTTTAAAATAAAGTTTGTTTTTTTTGTGTCAAAAAATCTGAAATTTTATTCTGTGAAGGGACATGCCACTTTTATTCATGTGCTTGTAGCACATAAATATATATTTAATAAAAAAAAAAATGTACACATTCGCCAGCAGGGGGCCGGGAGCCGCTCATTAAATATTCACTTCACACTGGTCCCGCTCATTACATATGCACGAGCGGGACCAGTGAAGCGGCTCACTACCCGTGTCCCCTGCCAACTCTCCTGGGGGGGCAGCTTCTGCTGCCTGTGTCCCCGGGAGCCCTCCTTCTCCCCCATAAATTCTGGGGCAGGCAGGGAGGCTTCCATCTCCCTGCCTGCCGCTGTCCCCCGGCTCCCTGCGGCGGGTTAAAATTCGCCGTCAGGGGCAGCGAGCCCCTGCGGCGTTGAATAGGGTGACAGGGAGGGCTGGCAGCGAATGCTGCAACCGTCTGGAACCCTGCGAACGTGCAGCGAATCCTTAACAGGAATTGCTGCACAGAGTGTAATCGGTCATTGAATACTGCCCTAAGTATCACCCCAATGTACCAAATAGGGACCGCAGCAGTAATCTGCGATCCCCCCTGCACTGCCCCCAGCTGCATCCCCCATAGGTTTCTAGGGATCAACATTAGTCAGCAGTGCTTCGCATCCCTGGGCTATTGCCATTCTGAGATGGCAATAGCCCATTGTAGCCTATGGGCTACTGATCGCACTGCTGCTGGGGCAGAGTGGTCAGCAGGGGGTCAGCGCTAACTAGGTATGTGCAGACCCCCGGGTTCCGGCTCAGCAGATTGCAGGGACGAGCTCCTTTCGGAGCCCTGTCCCTGCGCTTGTGGGATGATACATCCCAGCGCTAGTATCACATTTTACAATGCGATCCTGGGCAGTAACATTCCGCCCAGATGGCATTGTAAATGCGATACATGATAATTGGCCCCTATTTTCTTCTGCCCTACATAGACACGAGCAATCTGTAATCCCCCCTCAGCACCCCTGTGTCATACTTACCTACTTTTGAAAATTAGTTTCAGGGAGATTATAGTTGGTAGAATTTTACACAGGCCCCCACTGAGGGGGCGTGTCATGCTCCACCCAAAGGGGGTGTCTGGTTCCATATATGGAGAGATTGTGAAAAGAGATTGTGAACGTGGCACCTAGAAGCGTGGGTGTGTACTGCTACATCTGAGAGGGATCTTTTAAAATGACTTATAGCCAAATGTAGATGAGCCCCAAGGCAGTTAGTAAGAGCTACTATACTTGGTAATGTGCTGGGAAATAGTGCTGATGATTCAATGTAAATTTATCTGTCTATCATTCCTTTTTCCCCAAATATGTAACATAATGTGGGCAAGGTGAAATGAGGGAGATTGCTAGACTAATGAGGGAGAGAGGGAGATTGCTGCTATTTCAGGGAGTCTCCTGTAGAATGCAGGAGGGTAGGCAACTATGCCCTGTATATGTACAAATTTAACCCCCCCCCCCCCCCCCCCTCTAGCTGCAGTGCAATGTGGTTTTGCAAGCTGGACAGTAACTTTTGTCTTATATCCAAACTGAGAATCAGCCCAACTGTCTGACAAGCATTCACCCGTGCCAACTGTGACATTGCCTGCAGTGATCAGAAGCAGGGCCTTTGCTAAACTACAATCAACATGTGCACTGTAATATGTTACAGAGAAGCTTAATGAACACGCTTCTAACACACCATTAAAGCAAACAGAAAGCCAAGGGTTTTCTTTACACTGTAACTACTGTTTTTTCCCACTTTGTATATGAAGGTCTGAAATATAAATATTGTCTCTTTCATCATTAGTAAAACTACTGGCAAGCTAGTAAAAAAACACATTAGGGGCCCAAGTATTAACACTGGCCTTACCAAGGCTTTTCTATCGCTCATCTCAGCAATAGAGAATCTGTTTATCAGTAACAGCTCATGCAGGACAGAGGAGCGATGCTGAACTCCCCTGCGATACTGGCCAGAAGTGCTAATGGCTCTATTACCAGCTGGTTCAGGTTCCCACAGGGCAGGAATGAGGCGCCCCTGGTCGCCTGCATCAAGAGCTTCCAGGTGCAGATTTCCAAGAAATATAAAAAAACATACATTTGGAATTGATCACACAGTGGACAAAGGACTGATTCTAAGTCAGACGCAGGGAGAAAAGCGGATGGTCCAGCTTAGTGTGCATGCAACAAGGAAATAGGTGTATGCGCCTGCACCAATCAGAATTAAGCACAGGGATGGAGTTCACCAGCGCATATGAATCAATCCATCTGTTGACGTAAAAGGTGCGTCTGGGCGATTGGCAGAGTGTGTGGGCAGGAGAGGAGTGGTGTGTATCAGGCGGTATAGATACGGATAGTCATGATGACAGCGATTGGCACAATGTGCATAGAGAGGAGACATCTGTGTTGGCCGTCGAACCTCCCAATACTAATGATGTCGGAGCTGATTTGTAGTGTGTGAGCGAAGATGAGACATTTGTATTGGCCGGTATAGATCCCGATACTAATTATCACAGTACTGATTAGCATTGCGTGGGCAGAGATGAGAGGTGTGTATCAGCTGGCAGTGCGTGGTTGGAGATGAGCTGTCTGTATTGGCCAGTGTAGGTCTTAATACCAATGATGACCTTGCTGATTAGCAGTACATAAGGGGAGATAAGGGGCGAGTATCAGCTGGTGTAGACACCAATACCAATGATGACCTTGCTGATTAGCAGTACATGAGGGGAGATGAGGGGCGTGTATCAGCTGGTGTAGACACCAATACCAATGATGACGGTGCTGATTAGCAGTACATGAGGGGAGATGAGGAGCGTGTATCAGCTGGTGTAGATACCAATACCAATGATGACGGTGCTGATTAGCAGTACATGAGGGGAGATGAGGGGCGTGTATCAGCTGGTGTAGATACCAATACCAATGATGACCGTGCTGATTAGCAGTACATGAGGGGAGATGAGGAGCGTGTATCAGCTGGTGTAGACACCAATACCAATGATGACAGTGCTGATTAGCAGTACATGAGGGGAGATGAGGGGCGTGTATCAGCTGGTGTAGACACCAATACCAATGATGACCTTGCTGATTAGCAGTACATGAGGGGAGATGAGGAGCGTGTATCAGCTGGTGTAGACACCAATACCAATGATGACAGTGCTGATTAGCAGTACATAAGGGGAGATAAGGGGCGAGTATCAGCTGGTGTAGACACCAATACCAATGATGACCTTGCTGATTAGCAGTACATGAGGGGAGATGAGGGGCGTGTATCAGCTGTTGTAGACACCAATACCAATGATGACAGTGCTGATTAGCAGTACATGAGGGGAGATGAGGGGCGTGTATCAGCTGGTGTAGACACCAATACCAATGATGACCTTGCTGATTAGCAGTACATGAGGGGAGATGAGGAGCGTGTATCAGCTGGTGTAGACACCAATACCAATGATGGCCGTGCTGATTAGCAGTACATGAGGGGAGATGAGGAGCGTGTATCAGCTGGTGTAGACACCAATACCAATGATGACGGTGCTGATTAGCAGTACATGAGGGGATATGAGGGGCGTGTATTAGCTGGTGTAGACACCAATACCAATGATGACAGTGCTGATTAGCAGTACATGAGGGGAGATGAGGGGCATATATCAGCTGGTGTAGACACCAATACCAATGATGACGGTGCTGATTAGCAGTACATGAGGGGATATGAGGGGCGTGTATCAGCTGGTGTAGACACCAATACCAATGATGACCGTGCTGATTAGCAGTACGTGAGGTAGGATGAGGCACGTGTATCAGCTGGTGTAGACAACAATACCAATGAAGACAGTGCTGATTGGCAGTACGTGGATGGAGAGGAGTGGCATATATCAGCAGGTATACCCCCGGACACCAATGATAACAGTGCCCTTGTTTCCCCAAAACTGCAGCAATATAATCTCAAAAATATTCATAAATACAGTAAAAAAATGAACACAATCAGCCTGTGTGCCGGTGCAGCCTGCAACCCCAGCGTCTGACACTGCCTTATACAGATGGCGGAAACCGGCTAACCCCTTCATCCTAATACAGTGAAGCCTGAAGCAATGGACTGGTTTATCTGTAGCTTTAGCAATCAGACAAAGAGAACTATCATTTGACTCTGACATTCTAAGTATATTCTACATAAACCGTCGCTCTGCGCCATAGTAAATAAAATAAATAACATATAAACTCTACGACACATTTTCTCTAGAGATAACGGTCTTATAAATTCTGTTCCCATCTAATATTCATCTCAGTGTCGTGTGTGACATTTACAGCATTTGTAGTGACTTATGTCAATTTAGTTCCTGACAATTGCCTTTTCAGTGGGGGATATTTTGTTGTAATTCAACCTGGTTGACATTAAAAATCAGCAACACAGTCACCATGTCAGCATAAAATAAGTATTACGCCAGGCGGGGATGGATGAAGATGTATCATACTGTGATAGAGCCTAAACAAAGATTCATTATTGCGCATATACAAGGCAACACCTAAGGTGGGTGAATTAAAAACAAATCAGCGTCAGCATAGTTTACGGGAAAGGCGTTAAATGACAGAGTGGCAGAATCTAAATTGATTTCTTGTGTTCTTATTAATAGCGAATGGACAGAAAATAGATCAAAGTGAGATGTGCCTTTGTTAGGTTACAAATGCAATTTTCCATAATGTTTCCTTTTTATTAAGTAACAGTGTGGGAGTGCTCCCTTTCCAGTGCGAAACTTTGTTATGCTGCTGCTTTGATCTAGGTTACAAACACTTTTGTCTTATTAGGTTCTTTTTGATGCAGATTTTTGTATCGCTATAAGAAAATCACTTTTAAATATAAAAAAAAAACACATAGGGCCTGGTTCCGAGTGGGATGCAATGTAAATAGTCCCACAAATGGGTGCAAGTCACTAAAAAAGTAGCAGAGTGCATGGGTCACGTGGTGGTAGAGATGTTTTAAGTGCTCCAAGTTGGTTAACTACTCAACAGCACCAAGATGCTCAGTCTGTTGGGTGTAGGGCATGATATGGGGGGGCGGAGCTCAGATGTTCTATCGCACACATTGGAGGCCATACTCTGGTGGAGAATCAGTACCTAGTGATCATTCTAGAACCCTGCATCTTTCAAAACCCATGCAGTTTATCTTACCTGTCTGAGCTGTCGCTCTCTGCTGTGGTGCTTCCAGCACAGGTCTGTTCTGCATTTCAGTGTTGAAATACAGACAACACCGTGCTAGAAGCACCACAGCAAAGAGTGACACCCCAGACAGGGAAAAGGAACTGCAAGGGTTTTGGAAGATGCTGGGTGCTTGAATGAACGTTATGTACCTAGCATGGGGCTGCTGTAACAGATTATTGCATCTAAAGAAGCACCAAGCTGTATTTGAGTGTAAAAAGACAGCACAGTATTTGCACAGTCAGACATTATATATAGTACACTGACTGCCTTTGGTAGTACTATATATAACAGTCGCTGTCTGTGCTGTATGGAGGTTACTGGGTTGTTTCTGTAAATTAATGTATTTTATGGTGATCACTAGAATGCTGTATAGTGGTCACTGTGAAGCTGCCTGTGCTACATGGCAGTCACTTGGATATGGTCTTTGCTGTATGGCAGTTATGGGGATTACAGTCTGCCATGTATTGTGATCACATGGATGCTCTATGTATTGTATTATGTTGTGTTCCAAACCTGCCCATGTCTGTGTGTTGGCCCCACCTACAATTTATTCTGTCCCCCCTATATGAAAGGACTTTCACAATCTACTCCTATGGACACCCACCTGTAGTAACATAACAGCAGGAATTTTAATGTAGAATAAATGAGTATTTATTTAATATAGCAAATTTGACAATGATGAGGACAGAGCATCACGTCTACAGTATATGTAACACTCATTTAGGAGTAAATAATAATTCTATTACTTGCTTGACATTAGGTGATAAATGTGGGAAATTTATTGAAATCATGACTTAGTTAAGTGAACTTATGGGGCCACTCCACATCCCTACGCAAGGGCCCCTAACACTGCTTTCTCCAGTTTGGCCTTTCATGCCCCAGTCTGACACAAAAAACATATGTATGCTCATACAGTATAACTTACCTCTAAATGTGCCCTGCGCTCTGCAATCACTCGCTCATCCTTGTTTCCAAAGAGCTTCTTCGGGGGAAATTCTAAGGCATTGAGCTGGAAAAGAAAAATGAAAATGTCAAAGACCTCTACGACCATGCAGGAGACGAAGGTAGAAGGGGATATGTCAAGCGACTGTGGTTGTCATAACGATTGAGACACTTTGCAGACTATAAACCATTAAAAACTGTACAACTGTGCCTTCTTAAATGAAACTTTATGACTTATGTAAGAGAAATACACTTGGATTTTAGCATATAATGTATAACTAGAGCAGCGATGGCGACTTACTAGCAAACATCAACCAATGAGCAAATATGTTTGTTCAGCCAATGTCTGAATGTTACCTATGGATAATTAAACATTTACAATGTGTATCTGGCAGAATTCTGCAGTTTATACATATTGGGAATCTCTGCACACCGACCAAATCAATGTCCAGAATATGGCAGGGATTTGTGATGCAAATAATTAGTCACCACAAGGCCTTATGATGCCTGTGGGTGAATTTGCAGTAATATAATAACCCTATTGCTGTCTCTTATCAATCACTGACTGCTGAAGGAAGTACAGTGTGACTGTCACACACCTCATTGTTATGGAATAAATGTATAGAAACACAAACAGGTAGCCGTACCGAGAACAGACAGAAAACCTCCATTCTACTTCATCTTTTTATTACAGATGTCTTTACAATAACGAGTGTGGATCGCTAGTTCGATAGTATTTAGGTAGACCATGAATGGTCCACATGTGAAAAATGTCGACAATAGATTGACATGGAAATGGTAAACACAAGAAAAGGGCGATATTTGTTGATCATAGTTTTTGTGTCTATGTCGACATCTGTCTACATGGATCCCCAGTGTAATAAGTACTCTTGTACCCTGGATTCTAAAGGATGAACAAGTTACCGTAAATTAAGTTATGAACTGAGAGGAAAAAACCTCATGTCAACCGTTTTATGCGTTGACCATTGTCAGGTCAACCTATTGCTTGTGTAGCCCTTTTGTCAAAGTCGAACTAGTGCATGTTGACCTTTTGTCTGTCTACCAATGGTGGTCAACCTATTAACTGTTGATCTAGACACTGTCGATCTTACAACCGGTACCAACCGGTGGCCATCCTGGAATTGGAGTTTTCAATTACGGGATTTCGGGCAGTGTCTGAGCACTCCCGGCTGAGCGTGTCACACATCGGAGACCGCCGGCCGCTCTCCAGTTCCGGCCTCACCGCCGGGGAGCCCCGTACCCTCTCAGATGTACAGCCGCTCCTGGGCGCTCTGACGCTCCCGTCTGCCCCACTTCGCTCGTGTAAGTAAATGTATTTATTTTTTATTAGGGATGACAATCCTGGGATTGAGCATTTTTCCAATCCCGAATCCTGTGATTGAAAATACAGTATGCCCCAGGATTGGCATCCCTAATACCAGCATATAAAAACACAGGTGACTAGCAACATCATCTGCTTTTTTTCCACAATCAATGATTCAGGAGAGAGCAAAGGCTGGAGTTGGCGAAAGATTTAATATTTATGAATACTGACAGACATAGCGCCGGCATATTTCGTTGCTCTTTACAATTTTTAAAAGTGTTATGAAAACAAACCAGAGCATTAACAGAAAGAGGTGAGAGGCTCCTGTTTGCAATCTATAGGGACGTGAGGCACAGACCTTATACCCATTGCCTTTCAATGGTGCCGTTTAGAACAGATCCTCAATTTACTTCATGTGCCTATTAGTTACACAATTTTTTTAATGAAAATAATATTTCATGTTCTAGTTTTACTAAACATAACCATATAATACGAAGAATACTTGATTTGCAGTTTCTACATAGGGACCTAGTAAACCTGACCCAGGATCAACAATACAATGAGTCATTACTACAATTGTTAAAACATTATTCCGTGAAACGGGACTTATATAGAAAACACGTTCTAAAAACAAAACAAGGATGTGTTGTGAATGACAGTACACCATCAGATAGAAATACGGTCACTAGGTCAACTCTATGAAGGGCCACATACATTAAGTCGACCACTCAAGGTTGACAGGGCTTCAGTTGACACATGAAATAGGTCAACATGGCCAAGGTCGACTGGGTCAGAAAGTTGGCACAATAATTAGGTTGACATTGGGAAGCTCGACAGTCAGCAGGTGACCATGAGTTATTCACATTCTTTTTTGCTGACTTGTGCCGACAGACGGTATTTTATACCCTACCATCCACTAGAGGGCAGTGGTTTTCAACCTCGGTCCTCAAAGACCCCCAACATTGCATGTTTTCCAGGACACCCGGCAGGTGCGCAGCTGCACTCATTATTCTCCGACACATTTTTAAAAGATCACAGGTGGAGCTAATTAATTCACCTGTGATTCTGAGTGGAAACCTGGAAAATGTGCACTGTTGGGGGTCCTTGAGGGCCGATGTTGAGAACCACTGGCATGGAGGGAAAACATAATATTGTGCTGAGCGCAACGCGCCCAAAGTACGGCGAGTGCAGCGGTACACTGATACAGCATCCATGTTGACTTACATCGAAAGTCTGGACAAAAAGAGTGAAATATCTATGTCAATCTTCCAATTATTGACTGATTGCTTGTGTCAACCAGCCGACCTTAAACATGTCAACCTATTTCATGTGTCAACCTTCATAGTGTCGGCCCTAAGACCCGGGATGCAGTTAAAATCCCAGCGGTCGGGATCCCGGCATTCAGAATCCCGACCGCCGAAATCCCGACACATTCTCCCTCCGTGGGTGTCCACGACACCCCTGGAGGGAGAATAAATTAGTGTGCCGAGCGTAGCGAGGCACCGGGCCCGCTGCGTGGCGAGCGCAGCGAGCCCGCAAGGGGGGGGGGGGCGATCCACGTCCCCCCCTTGTCGGGATTTTGGCTGTCGGGATTCTGAACACCGGGATCCCGACCGCCGGGATTCAGTACTGAATCCCTAAGACCCATACCCATCAGATATTACCTATAATTATTAATGCCAGTATCTTACTAGTTGCAACAAGCTCTTATAAATACTTTTAGTGTTTTAGTTACTTAGTTCCTAAGTATCAGTATTATATAAAATTAAGAAGGCTTAAAATAGAGTAAAATAAGGTGAACGGTGCTACATTGGTAGACTAAAAATTAAAAATCCTTTTATCAATATAATTAAGGGTCATTTTTGCGCAAAATATGACTCATCATAAAGTGTTGTGTAAAAAGTTACCTAGTGAAATTGTAAAGTTATTTTGGGAATAAACAAATTAATAAAAAAAATCCAGTAATTTGATCATCTTGATATTAACATAATAGTAGCTATAAAGCTAATTGTGATTCTCAATTTACAGGATACTTGGGGATACCTGGGGGTAAATTTAAGAAAGTGTAGTTTTTAGAAGTGCGATTTTTGCCCATAGCAACAAATTCAGATTCTAGCTATTATCATTTAGGGATTCGGTATGAAATCTCGAAGGGGTCAAAATCCCGAATGGGTCATAATCCCGACAAGGACAAAATCCCGACAAGGACAAAATCCCGACAAGGACAAAATCCCGACAAGGACAAAATCCCGACATATAGAATGTACAGGTGAAACTGTCAACATGACTTTCGGTCGACAGGTCGTGAGGTTGACATGGGGTTTTTCACAGTTTTTTTTATCCGAATGTCGACACGGTCGACATGGACACAGTTGGAAGTGGACCGCAGCCCCTTGCATCGCTCGACACACTATTTTATTCTCCCACCATGCCCTAGTGGATGGTAGGGCATGAAATACCGCCTGTCGGCACATGTCGGGTCAAAAAAGTGAAAAAACCCATGTCGACCTTGCGACCCAAAGTCATGTTGACAGTTTCACCTGTACATTCTATATGTCGGTATTTTAACCTTGTCGGGATTTTAAATGTCAGGATTTTGTCCTTGTCGGGATTTTAAATGTCGGGATTTTGTCCATGTCGGGATTTTAAATATCGGGATTTTGTCCATGTCGGGATTTTAAATGTCGGGATTTTCATCTTGTCGGGATTTTGTCCTTGTCGGTATTATGACCCATTCGGGATTTTGACCCTGTCGGGATTCTGATTGCATCCCTTTTTTAGGCATGCTAGATAAGGAATAATTAGAATCTGATTGCTTTCTATGGGTAACATCTTTGATTTCTAAAAACTAAAACTAAATTTACCCCCCCCCCCAATGCCCATTTGTAAAATATTAACTATAATATGGAGATCATCTAATATGATTTTACTACAATAATGCCCCATAGTACTTCACTTTCAAAGAAAACAATATTAAGCATAGATCTTGCGAGTTACAGATTACATTGATAAAATAGCCATTAAAACAACAATGGACATAGATAACTAAAGCTATAAATAAAAGTAATACACACACATTAAAATGATAGATGGCAATAAAAATGGCGAAGGAAATAGCGCATGAGAGTTGGTAAAATGAGTTAGACCCCGACTTCCAAAGGAATTCCGCAGGCTGACAGACCCAAGACCATAGAGGAGTATAGTAAATTTGATAAAGAGTGTTGGTGTAAAGTTAATGAGGGCTAAAATTAAACAAGTATTAGGGAGATAAATCACAGTGAGATGCTGATAATTAGAGAGTTAGCACAGATCATATATTCCCTTTCAGTCCTTCATATTAATGGCTCATAAAATGTAAGTAAAGCAGAGACGCAGCGGGGGAAAAAAGAGAAAATTATCTGACCTGATATAGAATAGTAAGGAATAGAAGAACATAGTAGGTGGTATAATGAGATCTATAAAAGTAGATAGGTTATGATATCATTTGTAGGGCTAGAAGAAAAGATAAAATAGGCGGTGCAGCCAAGAGCAGGAATCCGCAGTAACGCAACAGCCTTAACAGTAGATGACAAAACTTCACCTATATTTCCTTATGGAACACATGTCATAGGCAGTTATTTTCTGGGCTGAACTTCAATCCATAAAATACAGCCTACCTATTCACTATTACCCACTGACAGATCAGGAACCTGGCAACCAATTCTCAAAAGGCATTAATCATGTACATGAGGTACTACATCCTCCAGAATACTGGTTCAAGACACAAAGTGGCTGCAGGTCTGTATCTACTCTATGTTAAAATAATAAATCAATCATAAATCCGCCCCCCTTCCCCTGGAGTACCTCTTTTAGAGTAATATTCCCTTGTATTTTCTTTATATATATATTTTTTAAGATGGTTATTTTGATCTCCAGGGATTCCACACTTCCAAAACAGGCATGTCTGGTCCGATGTGCCTGCTATGCCGTTGTCCCTTACAAACTCATTGGTCACTCAGCCAACTTACAACTCCCCCACCTCTTAAATTATCATGGAAAAGGAGAAGTATTTTCAAACCCACAAAAAAAATTTCTGAATCGGAAATGCCTACCTAACACTAACCATTTCCCAAAATGGTTTGTTTTCATTTTAAATGAAAGGGCTAACAACCCCACTATAATATAGAACACAGGTCAGTTCAGTTCAATACTCATGTCATCAACCTGTTTTCGTCTGGTACTTTTTTCAGTATGACCCATGGGGAAAAAAATTGAAGGAGGATTACATAGAAACCACTTGGCCCATTTAATCTGCCCCATTTCTTTTTCTTTAGGATACCTCAACCCTATTCGATCCTTAGTTCTTTGTAAGGATATTCATATGCCTGTCCCATCATGTGTAAATTGCTCTACTGTCTTATCCTATATCATCTCTGGTAGAAAGCCATTTGCCTCCCTCCAGCGTCACCACAGAAGGATCCATAACCCCTTGCTGGTCCTGACATTCAACTACCACCATTACACTGTTGAATCTCTGAATCTTGGTTCTGGGCCCCCTTCCAGACAAGGGCTTTCTGGTTTGCTGTACATGCCATGCATATGTTCTCTGGATAAAAGGGCACAATATCTGCTGGCTAAATCCCAAGGGCTGGAAATGAACTGAGCTACTGTCTACCTTTCCTCTGGTCCCCTCCCTGTATTACATAAAGTACCATAACCTAATCACAGCACTTTTCAAAAAGTACCGCAAGTCTCTCGGAGTTACCCTTTCCAGATTTTTGGAAAGATCCAGAAATCCTGTAGGTGTTAGCTGACCCTCTACAGCACAGTGCCCCCCCTTTAGCTGGACTTTTCCACCTGGGGTTACTACATTCTGAGGTATATTTACAATGAACATGCGAAAATCATAATGTAGACACAGTATGTATCAATAATATATTCATGGTGTGAAATCTTGTGAGGGGTATTAGAGGCATGACAGGTCCTGGCAGGTTTACTCTTTTATTCCATTCTTGTGTTCAACTCAAACATGAAGCATTATGAAAAGACCAAAGGGATAAAAAATTTCTTCACTACAGTCCATTAAAGTAGGAAACCGGATGAAAGACTAATAAGGAAGGGAAACCTCTGGGGACAACACATTTTAGGAAGGAATCCCAACAGTAGCATGCAAACAAAGTACATATGAAAAAGGACTGGGTACAGGACTGGATTACCACCCAGACCAAATGGACATTTCTATCCTCCAACCCCTTTTGGGGGTATTTCATGTAAGTAGCTTATACAGAAAAGACCCATAAACTTGCAACCTCACATGCGATACCTCGGCAACTGCCCGCCAGGTAGGATCGCACAAAATACATTGTATGCATTCCTTTTGAATATAATGTAACATATGAGATCCCCGATATGGCTGTGGGATACAACAGATCTTTGTGGCAGCCATGACTATCTCTGGATCCGATAAGATGTGCACACGACCATACATCGGATCAGAGGTAAATCACATATGATAATGGCACTTTTCACATGATTTATCGTCCTGATTGGTTGAAATCAGGGCTATTTTTGTGCAGGCTCCAGCAGGAACTGAGGCCCTTATTCTAGTTCACTCTTTCAGACAAAATATTTCTTAGATGGACAAAACCATGTGCACTGCAGGTGAGGCAGGTGTTACTTGTGCAGAGATAATTAAATTTGGGTGGGGTTTTACACCTGCCTCACCTGCAGTGCACATGGTTTTGTCCATCTAAGAAATATTTTGTTAGAAAGAGTGAACTAGAATAAGGGCCTCAGTTCCTGCTGGAGCCTGCATAAAAATAGCCCTGGTTGAAATCATGTGAAAAAGAGCCATATCGCAGTAGTGTAGTGTTCATTCTAGCACCCGCTATCTTTGAAAACCCATGCAGTTCCTCTTCCCTGCCTGGGGTGTCACTATCTGCTGAAGTGCTTCTAGCACAGTGTGCTCTGTATATCAGCACTGATATGAAAACTAGACTTGTGCTAGAAACACCACAGCAGACAGCGACACCCCAGGCAGGGAACAGGAACTGCAGGGGTTTTCAAAGATAGCGGGTGCTAGAATGAACACTAGTAGTGTATAGGCACCTTAAGGAATGATGTGTGTATAATGTTAGTGTGATGAAGGACAGAGAATATCAATGCTGGGTATTATAGGTATAGTGTAGATAAGCTAAGACAATATACAAATATATAATTTGGAGTCTGGCTGTTGCTCCATGACATAAAAAAAAAAAAGGCTAATTCCGCGGAAACCCACAGAGTAGGTGCCACTACTTGATTCTTGACTTTGAGGTTAATTAATAAAGGGGACCTCATTTCAGCATTCAGAGACTGTATTTCAGTAGAGAGATAAAATCCACATAATGGTGAATAACGACAAATAATCGTCTCGCTGTTATCACGGAGACTGTAGCATTACAGTATATTGGGGTTCTTTTTATTTCAATATCCAAATATGCAGTTTTATACCTATTAAACACCTTTGTGAATGTTACATTTCATCCACACCATTAACTTAAATGTGTGTCCCTAAATACAAGTTAATACAGCAAAGTGAAGAATTAAATTTTAAGAAGTAAAATCTCAAGAGTAATTAATTTCAAAAGTCTGTAATAAAATACATATCGGATTACATAAAGGGCAGCTAAATACCACGAAGCGCGTAAAAAGTGACTTAACTACGAGACTAGACTATTCAGTTTTCAGAAGAAACAGATGATGTATCTGTGAAAACACATATGCTGCCAAAGACAGTAGATATTCCAATAAATGACAAGTGTACACAGAAAAATAGTCGTCAGCACTTTTGTGTAATTAGTGTACATGATGGATCAACTCATTAAAGCAATGACTTAGTGTTCTCTGTGCATCTATTTGCATACACTAAAGCAACATTCCAAAAATCTCAATGTATTGTGCTGGGCTTCCAGCGGTGCGGCAATTAATTCTGCTCAACTGAATTAATATCCTCAAGATTAATGGAATTGGAACCATAACAATTGTCAAAGTGTCATACACAAGTTACACAATAATACATAGTGAGTTGAGAAAATTATCACCCCTTTTCCACCTACTGTACGATCTCCATATGATTTTGACGGGACCTGACCCGGTTTACTCGTTTACACTGCACCTTAATTGGGTCTGACCATGGTAGCTACCTGGAACAAATTTCCGAATAACTGGACCAGGGTTATGTTCCAGGAAACCGCTTCCACTGAGCCGTGACTAAATAACCTAGGTTACTGTAGCAGTGGAAAAGGGGTACAAGTCATTCTTGCTCACGTTTATCCCACTTTATGTGAAAATACCGGAATAGATGTTTACATGACCAGTAATCAATAGTGCATTCTCTTTCCACACCCAGGGACAGTTGCTTCTTGATTGTGTGAGGAGCAGAGGATGCCTCTTATCTGCCATCACAGCCAGTGCACCAATCGCGAAAATCGCTCAGTGTGTACGCACTTAGCGATTTCCAACACAGCGATTTCCCCATCATCATTGTCCATACACGCAGGGCAAAAATCGCCCAGTGTGTAAGGACCTTTAGAGTGGCAATGCATTTCTGCATAGTCATTAATTCTTCTACTAATGCTTTAGGAAGGTTTCAAACTCATACAATTTTTTAAAGAATAAAAGAAAAACAAGATCTTAATAAACATGGTCCCATTGCAGTCTTTCTTTACACACACACACATATATATATCTATATATATATAGATATATATGTTACAAATGTTATATGTATATTCACAAGATAAAGACCAAACAATTGTAAACTGTCATATTGGACACTGGAAAGACAATCTATATACATGTGGAACCAAGGATCTTTCGTTATCGGAACATTGCAGTATTAAATTTCAGAATACCTATATCACCTCATACCTATTATATCATACTTGTTTATTTGTACACGTATGCTAATCTTTCGATATACTGTATTCAGTTAATGCTTCGATTTCTGTTTATCATACATGATGGGACCTTTTTTTGTACTCGTAAAAAAAAAAAAAGAGTGGCAATGCACACATTTAATGTATGTATGTATGTATGTATGTATGTATTTATTCTGTGAATTAATATACTGTACTGTAAGTGATGAATGTGCACTCTGCAGATAGTGAGAGAAATGCATGCTCATACTGAATATGGGAGTGACAGCAACCTGCAATCCTCACAAGATGGAGTTAATTATCAGTGTGGAAACTGCATGGGTTTTACTAGTTGGAGGTGAGCTGTGTGGGAACTGCACAGGTCTGCAGACAAGACACAAGATAGGGGAAGTTATAGCTGAGGACAGGAACTGGTAAACTCAGAACTTGAGCATGCAACAGACTGTAAATGCAACCATCCAACCAGGAACTGGTAAGACACATTGCAACTTGTACGGGCAATGAGCAAGTTCAAATCAGGGGTTTAAATAGGTTAATCTGATTAGTAATTTCCGCCTCTAGTCATGTTAAATATAGCCCCTCCCAAATGGTGACACCCATGAAATTCTGAAGCCAGGAATTGGTGACAAATTTGCAGCAGATAACCGGACTCAATATGTTTATGATTGTGCTCCAGCATATGAAGGTCCAGCACCGGGTCCAGTAGTAAGTCTGCTGCATGAAACCTTTTTTTATTAATTAGAATGTTTTGGGAATTATAGTTATGGAGGCAGTAGTAGAAGCAGTAGCTCGCATTGATAATATAAGTGTGAACGACAAATATGAGATAGTAATTGCATTGGAAAGCCAATGCCCTGCTGCTTCCTCACCTGTATGCGGCTTCTAGGGGCTGCAGCTGATGCAGCTCATGGAAGCAGGCTTTATTTTTTTCCTGCGACTGAGCACACTTGCAGCCAGTGGCGGTTATTACCTATGGGCTGCAGCCCCAGGTAAAATCCACCACTGTTCTCTGCCTAAGTGAAGCCAGTTGAAGTCTCTGAGACTGCTTTGGCTTCACTATGATTGGCAGTGACTTCCTATTAGAAGTCTGACCTGCCAGTCACTCGAGGCAGTCCCATTGGGAGGTGTTCCCTCCCTGCGGGATGCCTCTCTATGTGCAGCTGCGGGGCAGCCCCAAAAATGGGTTCTGCGCATGCGTAGTACCGCTGATGATACTGCGCATGCTCTGGACCCAGGACCATGAATATGCCTCCTGGGGCTGCTGCAAAAGCAGCCCATAGAGGCTGGGGCCAGCATATGCATAGTATGTAAGACGCTACTGTGCATGCACTGGCCCCGTGCAGGGGACTGGCAGCCGGGATTCATTTGCGGTGGCGGCAGCAGTGGGGAGCACAACAGCGGCAGCAGTGAGGGGGGCCGCATTGTGGCAGCCCCCCTCCTCCGTAGAGGTAATGGCCGCTGCTGCCTGCAGCCTTCACCCTCTTCAAAAGGAAACGGAGGGGGCTGGTGCTGGTAATGAGTAAACCTCTCTTCCAAAACCCAGAGAGTACCAAAAAAAGATAACTGCTGCTATTTGTTTAAAAAAAGTCAACTACGCAAAAAATCACCACGTCCCGTTCTCCACAGTTACTGTACATAATTACAGAAGAGAAGACCAGTGCAATGAGTGAGTGAGACAGGAAAGATTATTTTAAATATATTTACTAAATTTGCTAAAATATATTTATTAAAACCTGTGACTCCTATGCACATTCTATAATGGTAATAACTTTTCTCAACTCTATTTCAGCTCCACCAAAAAATTTATCTGATCTGCAAAGTGCGCATCAAGCTTACTGCTAGTGTGAGTATTTGCCATTATAGGCGGATTATGGATCTCCACACAGATGGATGGCTACCCCCGCTGTTTACAATCCGCAAAGTATTTTCAGCTGAAAGTGTGTGTCTTTGTGCCAGTGATGCAACAATTTCTTTCCAATTATGTAGAAGCATGCGTCCAAATATGCAAGAAGCGATACGCCAATGTGCAGCATCTATAGACACTGCATTACTGTCTGGTGCATCTTTAGATGCCGTTATTGGTGGAAGCATCAGAACTGATTGACTGCTCTGGGCAAATTATCCACTGGTCCACGGCTTCATAAATCAACTCAAATGTCTATAAATTGTCTTAAGCCTGGAGTTTGCATTTAGGGCCTGATTCAACATTGAGTATTCGCACTGGGGCCCGATGTTACAGCCCTGCGCAGTGTCATATTTGCACATGTGCAGGGCCACAGTATGAAAGCCTTTGGCAACTATCTAAGTCACTGAGGTGTTTGTACAGGTAGGAGAGGGAGGGGGGGCGGGCGTAGGCAGCAATCGGCCCCAGGCAGGGGAATGGTCTGCGTTTATGGGCGCCTCCATGAAAATGCTGGGCGTTTCCATGGAAATGCAGGTAGGCCAATGCCTGCTGGGGGCGTGCAGCTGACATCACAGGATGTCAGCCCCGCCCCCTCTTCAGCGGAATCCGAAGGAAAGAAAAGTCAGTTTAGACTGACTTACTTCCAAATGGGAACTAAGTAATCGATGCTTGGCGACCATTGAATGATTTCTCAACCAACCCTTCTGCTGCAAACGATGGGGTATGTTCTCGAACACATCTCCACGCATGTTACCGAGAGGATTATGGGTGGCGCTGGCGGGGGGGGGGGGGGGATGGGCGTCATTAAGTAGCGAACAACCGCTGCTTTCCTAATGAGCGGTGTTGAATCACCCCCTTAATTTATATAAGAAAATACTCCTAAGCTAAACTGGTAAATGCAAAACTAATTCTAATACAGCCATAAAGTTTTGAGCCACCAAAGCCTAGGTTTCTTTGCATCTTAGCAACCAGTATGCAATTATTAACTGTGACAAATTAATCATTGCTATTCTGCTCCGACATACAGCTATTAAGTCTTAATTGAAGTAAACCGGTTACAGCCAGATGCATAATAATGTTTTCATACTATGTATAATCATTTATTTTTTTAAACTGTAATTTTGAAAACGAACATAATTCATATACATGGCAAGCAGGGAATCTTAGGAGCAACCATCCAGTGACAAGATACAGCACAAAAGGAACAAAACAATACAAAAGGCACAAATGTTTACGACTGGAAGAATACTATGCCCGGGAAGAATAACATGCGAAAAAGCCACATTGATATCTGGCTGCCTGCAGTGAGAAGATACGTGGAACGAGATGGTGATACATTAGGATCTATTTTCTCAAGAATTAATAAGTGTGAAATGTGACTGCAGCAGTAAATAGCTAATGTCGGTGGAATACATAACGTTGGCTTCGAAAATACTTTTGTTCGATAAATTGATGTTATGCATAAGATAACTGCACATGTAACAGAAAAGCATGATAAGTAACTGAGACAGGAGCGGCATGCCACCCACCGCTGTGACAGACAAGCAGGATGGATAAACTTGATTTTAATAAGAGCAGATTTAAATATGTAGTTTGTGGGGATTTCTATTCTCTTAAATGTTTCATGCATGACCAAAGGTTCAAGAACTACAGTATATCGAAGTTTTTGCCTGCTTTAAGACCTAACTGTATCCTAACCTTGCCTTGTACTGTCGCTCATAATGACCATGTCGACTTTGTGAACGCTGACACAATGCCAGTGATAAGTTCTTGAATAGAAATAACTGCTTTGACAGCACTGGACCTGTATACAACAACAGTTGTCAATTCCAAGAGCTTTGAGACCGCGAGATTGCTTTCGGTCATATAGAGATTCAGTAGGTTGAACTCCCCATCTTTGGGCAGGCACACACACACAAATAAAATTCAGTTCAGACTTATTTGCAAACACAGGAGCAATCATTCAATGGTCTAGAGATGAAAGGTCATCATGAAAACGGTTAAATGAGAATCTACTTTTATACTATCCATGTGAGAATCTATTGAGAATAGGAATTGGCGAGCTCTCATGCCTGAAAAGTGGCAAGCGAAGAGTGCCTAGGAGGGTACATTTCTAATGATGGTGGTCAGATAACAGAGACATACTATGTTTTGGGCAAAAAAAAAAAGATTTGACCTTTTTTACCATAAAATCTGTTGACCTAATGTTTCTGTTGACCTAATCAATGTCATGGTGTTGATCTAATGACGGTCTACCTAAACATTGTCAAACTAATTCACATCCAGGTAAATGTCACCCAAGTCTCAGAAGCCAATATTTCCACCTAAAAAAATCTTGAGGTTTTCTAACCGTTAATGGTATTGCATTGAATGTTGTGTCTTCTTGGTAACATTTAAGCCGTCAGTGTTCCATATCTGGACCACTTCCTTTTGGTCAGAGTTATAAGAACAACGGTGGTGACCCTCGAACAAAGGCCGCGCATCTTCGGAAGTAGGCACCAGCTAGGTATATTATAATTACTATTTATTTACATAGCGCACAAATATTCTGAAGTGCTTTAGTAGATATATGGACATTTACATCAGCCATTGCCCCAGTGGAGCTTAAAATCTATATTCCCTGCCACATGTACACGCACATATTAATGTTATGGTCAGTTTTCATGGGAGCCAATTAACCTACCAGTAAATTTTTGGATTGTGGGAGGAAACCGGAATACCCAGAGGAAATCCATGCAAGTACGGGGAGAATATATATCTATATAATCTCCACAAATACAGTATGGCCATGGTAGGAATTAAACCCATGACCTCAGGCAGCAAAGCTAACCATTACACTATCAGAGCACAGTCAGGAATAGCTACAGATGGAATGCGCTTGGCATCATGAGGTTCAAGATCCCGGCAGACGTAAGTATACAGAGAAGAGTGGCATTTGGTTGCGGGATAGGGCACTAAGAGGGGGATTGGGCACTAGGCGGCTGCTGCATTGTAGAATTTTGCATACATATTCAGAGACTCAGACACAGATGTAAAAATGTCATATCAAATTAATCAGCACAGTCACCCTGTACATCCTAGTCACATGGCATTGCGACTTACAGTAGACACATTTTAAGCAAAAAAGGTGCCAAACGCTAGAAGATTCTAACATGACCTGGCATGCCAAGAAGGTCTGTTTGGTGTGACTGCAGCAAAGATGTAGGAGGGCAAATTTATATAAAAAATACCCTATTACAGTACTGTGATTTCTTCAACATTTTTGGTTAGTGGTGTCCTGTAATTTATGTAGTTCTGATATAACTAATTAAGATAAATAAGCAATTACATAAAATACAAAAAAATCAAAACTGATCTCATTAACAGTAGCACCATCCTCATCTGCAGTGATTTGCTTAATTAAACGTCTCTTTGCAATCAAGAGGTCTATTTAAAATAACAGTTCAGACCACATCACACACAACATTTGATCTCTTGGTGCAGTGACAGGTAGCCATCTGTTTGATTCATACTAACACCCTAGTATTTATAAAAAAAAAAAAAGTTGATTAAAACCATTAAAAAGTAAACTGCCTTCTAAAAGATAACAAACATTTTTTTTTTAATCTTCCAAAGTATTTTAATTTTCAAATTCAATACTTTAGCACTTGCCTCTAATTACCTGCAGTTTTATTTATTATTGTATTAACACTGTGGTATCAGAAAATTGCTGGAAGCAAGTTACTTGATGAAGGTTAAAAAATGTTAAGGCCCTCCATATATAACGTATACAAATCCAATGAGCATTATTATTGTAAATCTCAATAGATCTTTCATCAAATTGACAAACATGATTGCGGAAAAGATTGTTCTATGCAGGAACCTAACTAGCAGCTGGAAAAAGCAATATACTGTGTAAAAGCTGTAAAATCTGATTTACATACATAAGCCCTGCTATATGGTCAGACGTGTTTGAGTAAATTGATTTTGATACATAAGTATGCGGTTCCTGTGTCAACAACGTCTAGGGTGACCAGATCTACCAATAATGGTTGACGGTGACTAGGTCGAATCCTAAAGGTGCAATGTGCTTGCAATGTCTCGCAGCAGTGTACGGACACCCGACAGCCTGCGAGCCGCCGGGGCCTTCCCGGCGGCAGGGATGCATGCAATCTGTTGTGATGGATCTCATGCGTCCCCCTGCTTCCCGCCTGCCTTGCCGCCAGGAGGAACGGGTGGTCGGACGGCCTGCCGGTCCGACCACCTGGTCGGGTCCGATGCGCACGGGACCGCGCATCGGACCTGACTGCATGTCAGGGAGGGCCGATTTAGTCCGATTTAACAGCCCGATTGGTCGCAATCGGCTGAAATCGGACCAAATCGCCTCAGTGTATTAGACACTTTAAGAATGGTCGACATACCCTAGGTTTAACACAAGCTCAATTGGACATGGGCTACATGAATAAGGTTGATATGAGTTTTTCACTTTTTTTTATACTTTACTACCCAAGTGGGCATAGAGTAAGAATATAATAGTGTGCCGAACTCAGCAAGCCATGCAATGGGATAGGGTACACTTATACGATGTCCATATCGACATAGACACCAAAAAAGTGTCCATGTCGACCTAAAGCTTGACCTTCTGTCAATGTCGACCTAGGGTATGTTGCCTATTCTTTGGTGTTGGCTAACTATACCGTCACCGATACAGTAGCTGCAATATTTCATACTTGCCTACTCTACCATAATTTACGGAACACTTAGGGGTAAATTTACTAAAGCTTCTAAAATTAAAAAGATGTGATATTACTATAGCATCCAATCAGATTATGGGGGTATTCAATCCCGGGTCACGACTGTCGTTCCAGTACCCTGGCCTGTTTTAGTCTTGATCGACAGCATATCGCCAGGCGGGATTCAATGTCCCGCCTGTCGATCAGCGAAAAGGGGGCATGTCTGTGTCAATGGCGGTGAATTTTCGAGATTCAGCCGTGAGCGCGACAATTAACGGCCGTTGTATGCAAACCGGGCCCGACAGCTTTTAAAGTCGGGCCTGTTCTGTCGATCTGGCTCTTCAATTCTGTCAGGCAAGACAGCAATGAATAGGCGCCCGCCAATATTTCCCACGTCGGAAATAGCGGCGGAGATTGAACACCCCCTTTCAAGTTCTAGGATGCAATGGATAAATGATGAACAGAATCTGATTGGTTGCTATGGACATTACCTCTTTTCTTCTTTTTTTTCGCAGCTTTAGTAAATTTACACCTTAGAATCTAGAGGGAGTTTTTGCAGGAGCTCTTCTGTATTCCGCAGAGTAGTCGACTTCCAAGGTGCCACACATTAACGCTGGGAATGGTGGGAGAATGATATCGTATTTTACTATAAATTTTGGTCTGAAACATATTGTTGTAAATTAATGTATTATGTCACAGGGTGGCAACGATGCAAATCTTCCCAATCATAGGAGTTTTAGTTAGTTAAATCTTCCCAATCATAGAAGTTTTAGTTAGTTAAATCGACAGTTCTCAAAATTGCCGGTTACTACCGTGTTTTTGGATAATAAGAAACTGTCTTTTTTTTTTAAACAAAAAAAACCATAGGGCTTATTTTCGGCGTAGGGCTTATTTTATAGCCACTATGCCCCCAGTCCTGCTTTTTTTAGCCACCATGCCCCCAGTCCTGCTCCTCACCATTCAGCACCAGTTTTTCAGGCTTGCTGCCACTGCAGATTTACTCCACACCAGCAGTGTACTGAAGCCGCGTGTATGTGCGCGGTGACGTCATGCGCAATGCATCCCTGGGACCGGAAGAGGGAGGCTTCATCGGTACCAGGGCTGATTCAGTACTGCAGCAGCACCCCATATGCAGGGCGGCGGTGAGGGGGATAGCGGGGGTGGAGCAAACATACTACAGTGGTAGATCACAAAAGATTTTTAACTTTCACAGTAGTTAATTGATTTAAAAAAAAACTGCCCATTGCTGATCTATTGGCTATTTCTGCTCACATGGCTGGACTGCACCATTTATATTTAACAGAAAGGTTTCAGTACAACAAACCTGTTCTAACATACATTTTTAGGATTTTGCCAGTAAAACAAGGATATTCAACCAAATGCAAGAGGAGACTTCTATGACTTTGGATAAAGAAAAAACATGCTGCTAACAAAATTAATTTTCAATCCATGCTGCCATTTTTTTATCTATTGGTTACTGCAACATTAAGTTTACAGCTCCCTGCGAAATGCTGTATAGGTTTCTTTGTAATCTTTATTGGCAGACCTAATGAATCAACATGCCAAAAACCTACCCCACACTTCTCAACAGCTTCTTCCAAACCACAGTAATGAAAATTCATCAGAGGTCAGTGGTTAGTCTCTCTGCTGAGTGGCTGAATACACTTCGAGCAATCAAAATTAATAGCCGTTCCCCCGGCGCCATAAAAGTAATCGTCACTGAGAAATATGATTGAAAACAAATACGAATTTATCCTTGAATCTTTGATTTATCGCTGCTTGCGAATAGCCGTGTTGTTCAGCTGCGCGGAGATTATCAAGAATGATGTCAGTGAACTATCTGAAGACTGGTGCTTATAGGTGTCATATGATACATTTTAAAACCTCCTTTTAGTACGCTTTTAAAGTTCTTGTTATTGCAAAGTGTCTCGGAGGTATTTGTGAAAGATTTGTAAACACAGAAGATGATATCTTATTCAGGGTCATAATAAACTTTACCGAGTCGGTAGCGAAGGAGGTTTATGACATTTCAATGTTACACGGATAACATTACTCCTGGATACTGGAAACAAGCGAGCTTTTCTTGATTTGTCTAAAGCAAAGTGTTACGGCAGAGCAACCAAATAGCCTGTGATTTCCGCAACCACCTACATTTCTGCCTGCGTGCCAGGCCCTGAGGATTAGCTCAATCAATGAGAGATGATCCGCCGCTGCAGAATATGCTGCATAAACATTAGAGGGGGAGCATAACGGGAATATTAGGATGTTTCTATAGAGTACTAAAACCTATTTGTTGGATTTCAAAACAAGTTGCTGTAAGGTTACGTGTTGCCCTCAACTTTTTCGGCAATGGCAAAGATAAAACACTGGCTGCTACTAGGCACACATACAACTGTCAACCTCACAAAGTAGTTTACAGGGACACTTGGCTGGCTTTGTTGGTGAGTTTAATGAAGTCATGTCCTCTACTGGTGGACCTTGGAGCCTAAAGGTGCCCATAAGCTTGTGCGATTTGGGCACTTTTCATCGGATCCCGACAGATCGTGTCGATAAATCTGATAAAAATCTTGTGCACATCGGATGAGAGCAGGAGCTTGCATCTCACAGATTCCTTACGCTATCCCAACCCAATTACATCCCCTCTATGCAGTTCACATATAACCAGGGCTATTTTTCTGCAGGCTCCAGCAGGAACTGAGGCCCTTATTCTAGTTCACTCTGACAAAATATTTCTTAGATGGACAAAACCATGTGCACTGCAGGTGAGGCAGGTGAGGCAGGTGTAAAACCCCACCCAAATCTAATTATCTTGCAGTGCACATGGTATTGTCCATCTAAGACATATTTTGTCAGAAAGAGTGAACTAGAATAAGGGCCACAGTTCCTGCTGGAGAATGCAGAAAAATAGCCCTGACTATAACTTTACATATATTGTCTTTCTCCAGCCACACGTCACGCTGAACTGCAGGCCAACACTGCTGTGTGACTGTATCATACAGCACCCGAGGCCCAGCAATGTGGCTAGGCCAACATCTACAAATGTGACCACATACATTGCAATACAAGTCGCGTTATACATAACGTGTGAGCTTGGTGTGACTCTGTAGCGCCGCAGGCTTTTTGCATAATTTTCGGTTAAATAGCATCTAACGATTGTGCTGCTCGATTACTGGTCTGACATTACCACACCCGAGTTTTGGCTATTTAATGTAATGGATATTCAGTCTCGATATTTAAAAAATCTCTTTTCCGGCACTAGATGAATGCTGCAAAGGTCACTATCACGTATTATTGGAGAACCTCGACCTGTACGCCTATCTCTCGTTGATTCCAAAGGATTGACCAGTACGAATGTCTTTCATGAACTGCCTTCTTCCGAATAGACTTCTATTTGGTATGGCTGGCTAGCCTTCAAAGAAACTCCTGCATATAGTGAACACATTGCTGCCTCTATGTTATTATGTGATCAACATACTGTAGATGGCCTCTCGCCTATCAACCTACACCCTCCTCCTGCCTTTTCCTCATCGCTAGAAAATATATATCTTCTTGCTATTATTGCTGTTTGATGTGTGTTGTGGATTTGTTTTCATGTTTCATGTTTGTTCTACAGTTATTAATTCAATAAAAACAGACTGAAAATAAAGGGTCTTCCTTGGAAATAGTGTGCACAAGCAGGTTCTATGGCTAAAAAGGATATATGGCATGTCTATACTCGCTGTGTGACTGCCGCTGTACTTGCATAAAAAAATAGTGCACTGCCGGATGAACGTAGTATTACCTATGCATATACAGCCGCAGTCCCACAAAGAATATAGACATGCCATGTATCATTTTAATCAGCAGAAGCTGCTTGTGTGTCATATTCATTGTATTTCACAAACTCTATTTCACGGGGGGGGGGGGGGGGGGGGGGGGAAGAGTCGCAAACAGTTTCCTGATGCTACCGGTCTAGCCATAGAAAGGCTGTTTAATGCAAAATGAGGCTAGAATTACATGGACCCATCCGTATAGGTACTGTAGCACGCAGATTCCATTGTATTTATTATAGATTTGTAAGCTTGTAAGAAGGATAATATTACCTTAGATTTTCCAGACTCATTTCTTACTGATGATAAAGCGCAACAGAATGTACTGATGTAGGTAATTATAGTGGAGCATGGAATGAAATAATAATTTTTTCTTCGACAATTTTGGAAAAAAATGCCACCGCCTTTAAGATCATTTGAGCACATTTCTCAAGTACGTTGTTCAATAATACAGCACTTGCAGTACACATTTATAGCCGTGTCACACACTGTAGTTTTGGCTGTCATTCTTTTAAATACATAGAAAGACAGTCAATTTTATTTACAACAAAATATAAATGTAAAACCTCTCACGTTAAAGCCACTCATGAAAAGACAATGACATTCTAGTTTATCTCTAGTTGCATGCTATAAACAGATAAGAATGAGCTGTGACACATATCCATCATTTGGATTCCCTTGACATTTGCACTGTTCATAAAATCAAAAGCTTTGTTTTTTTAAACAAAGCCAGGTGCTTGGATAAAGATGAACAGTGTCAGTCATCTACATCCGTCAGAGAATAACAAAAGCATTAGAACCACAAAAACAGATACTTAGAGGAAAATAAGAACATTATTCAACCAAATTCGGTACAATGTTCCACTTTCTTTCTCCAGATCTTCCCTCCATCATCTTAGGTGAGGACAATACCCTAGCATTGTCCTCACTGACCCCTACATTATAATTTGACTTCTCCACTCTCTTTATCTGGACTCACATGACCTGGTTTCCACCCAGTATTATATCTGACTTCACAAAGTCCCCATTCCTTCTCTACAACCCAAGCCTACCATTACCAAATGTAACGTTAAGGTTACTGACACAATGCTCTTATCATTCTGGGTCGACAAACTAAACTCCTCCAATGTTTCCCTCGCCAGCCTTGTCCAAGCCGTTTCCCTATACAATGTCTCCCTTACTTCAAGTCTAGACTCAGTTGCCCCAGCGGTCAGTATTCACCATGGCCAATCCATATTCCAACCATAGCATTTCAAATGCACCAGACACATGCAAAAGCACTTCTAAAACACCAAGTAACAGCAGGAGAAATCATGCTGCAATTCAGATTTTGTACATACTGTATCAAACTGTGCTCTCAACACACAAAGCCAAACTCCGTTGCACACAGATATAAAATATACTTGCCTACCAGGTGTGGGACATCTTGCAAAAGAGCTGCTTGCTCTCCCGCTTCCTGCCTGCTTCCTCATGTATCAGACAGGATGATACGTCGGGATTCGTGGCTTCATGTAGAGGGGGCAAGGATAGAGACTGCATAATGTCTACACAAAGATGAGAATTGCGGCATAAGATCCACAGTGTGTTTACCTGCCTACCCCCAACCCTCCCTTCTAGCAGCCTAACCTTAACCTACCCCACGGAGCTGAACTCTAACCCTCCCCCCCTGTGTCTAACCCTAACCTCCCTTTTAAGTGCCTAATGCCCCTTTCCCACTGCAGGCTTTACACGGTAAAATGCCGTTTTTTTAGCCTTTTTAAACGGCTAGAGCTGCAGTGGGAAAGCTCCAGGTTGCTTTACCCGGGTAACAAATACCGGTATTTAACCGGGTAAAAAGCAGTGTTTTACCCGTGTAAGAGCCGGTTTTTTGGCAATGGGAAAGGTTTTTAAACGGTATTTAAAAATAATAATAAAGGTTAAGAACATGATTGGTGCATGTGATGTTTTTAATTACAGGCAAGGTTTACTAGAGAGTTTAAACGTGTTGCTTTGTGGTTTACACGGGTAAGTGTGAATGGGACATTTACTGCTTTTAAACGGTAATTTACCGTTTAAAAGCTGCAGTGGGAAAGGGTCTTTGTGGCTCTTACCCGGGTAAAGACCCATTTAAAAAAAACGGGTCTTTACCCGGGTAGGCAGTGGGAAAGCAGCATAATCCTCTCTCCCGACAGCCTAATGGAGTGTACACACTGTTCTATTCCGGCTCATGACCTATTTTGACTAATCGATTTTGGCTAACTGCACTTTAGATGTACTTTAAATTTACATGATCTTGCTATTTGGCCCTCAGCCATTCTACAGGCGAGATAGCCAAGATAAAATCAAGAAAATGGTAATGAATAGCGCTCGTGCTTTACTAAAATATAAAAAAGGGTCAAAGATATGGCTAGATTAAACAATTCATTTCAATGAAAAAATAACAATAAAATGCATGCATAAATGGCAAGATAAAAATACACAATAAAAGCTTTGAATAATGTGAGCTGCAAGTTGAGAATATATAGTACACCTCAATAGACATGATCAGGGCATGAAGAAAAACAATTAGTTGTCTTAGTCTAATATCCAGCTTGGGGGATGTACAGGCAGAACTGTATCTATGAGTGCTCTGATGTATATTAGGCAAGGTGTCCACAGTGTGGAAAGGGCAATCCTTGAATATTGTGCAATTCTGACTAACTTTCTATTCGATTTTGACTATATAGTCAAAATCGATAGCCAGAATCGCACCGTGTGTCCACCGTTTAACCTTAAACTGACGCAAGCATTCCCCGGTTACTCACCATTCTGCATCCTCATTGTTGACAGGATTTCGGTACCGGCCCCCTGGCAGTAGGGAATGTCGGCATCGGCATTATGAATGCTGGCTTCACCCCTTCCAGGATACATTCTCATAACTCTTGTTTCGAGATTCAAATATGTTTTTGGCAATACTAGTGTTAAGGTGCGTACACACCGTTAGATCTGGCATTCGTTTCGATTTCTGTTTGCCATTCAATTTCATCTGGCATTCGATTTTGATTCGATATGCTGTTCGATTTATACTACATAGTCTTGCCTGGCAAGACTATTTTACTTTTCGATTTCCACTATACGTGAACGCGCATTGGGATCGAATCTGCATCGAATGCTGCTAAAAGCATTCGATTTCTATTCGATTTTGCTAATAAGGAAAATCAAATAGAAAAATAGAGCATATCTCACTGTGTGTACCCTCTATTAGACTACATATTTATAAAGATAACAAGGACTATGGATAAGAAAAGAGTATAACAAATTTGTAAAGATGCACAAATTGTCAAAAATAAAATAACCTGTTTTGAAAACAAGAACAAACCAGAAAAAAGAACAAGAACAGTTCATTTTAATCCTGGCTGTTCAAAATCACCCCATCTGTTCTGAGTTGGGATGCCATTCCCGGGGCATTTCTTCAATCCCGGAATTCGGGATTGAAAAATGCTCAATCCCAGGATTGGCTTCCCTAATAAAGAAAAATGCCCCGGTTGCCCCGCATATTTACCTGCAGGTGAGAGAGCGGCCAGGAGCTGTGCTGGTGGCGGCTGCGAGACTGGTGGAGCTTCTGGGAGCTGGGCCGGGCGGAGTTGTGGAGGCGCGCCTGGCAGGTGGCGCCTGGAGCAGGGAGCGATGACGCAAGGCTGTGGGCGGGCGGAGTGACTGTGAGGCCTGCGCAGCATGACCTCTGACCATCACGCTGCACAGAGAGAGCAGGCCGGGAATAGGCAACAGCTGGGCAGCATCTGAGTGAGTGCTCAGACACTGCCCGGCATTACATTGCGCATGAGCAGTCTATTACCGAAATCCCAGGATTGGAAACTCCAATCCAGGGATTGAAATCCCGGTGTTTTTGGGGCCAAATCCCGAGATCCTGCCAATCCCGATCCTGGGATTGGCCACCCTAGTTATTAGCGACAATAGGATTTTTAGAATTGGTACTTGTGACTTATCTGGGCGCCCGATGTTGAAATTGTATGCCAGTACCCTAAGCATGCGATTTGATGCGTTTTGACGCGATTTCCCTTGAAGAGAAAATCGCGTTGCATTGTATGCTATTGTATTGCATGCGATGCGATGCGATTTTAATATGTACAGGCACCCAGATGCCCAGTGGCGTAACGATGGAGGGTGCAGGGGGTGCACTTGCTATGGGGCCCGGCCACCCTGTCATTTGGGGGGGGGGCCCGTAGGCACAGCAAGGAACCCCCTGCACCAAGCGGAGCCATGCCTTAACAGTTAACAGTACTAAAGAGTGACAGGGCACTGCCCTGTCTGCTGCTGCTCCCGGCTCCCATCCCCGTCTCCCCGCTGGCGGGGCGGCAGCATCAGCGACAGGAACTTACGCACATCCCTAGCGCTGGCTGCTCAGCCGCTCCTCCCGCCTGCAATGAGTTCACAGGAGGTGCGCGGCCCTACCAAAAGCAGCACTGAGCATCCTTATCAGCACCGAGCTCCCGTAGCATTGGGAACGGTAAGTGCGCCTGGAGGTGGTGGCGGGGGAGGGGTACTTTCAGCTATGGAGCCTCTTTGGGGAGGGAGGGAGTGTGGTTAATGCCCATGATGGAGCCTCTTGGCGGGCCTCATGTATGTTAGGGTGGCAGTGTATGTATGTAGGACAGTGTATGTATAAGAGAGACAGTGCATGCATGCATGTATGTATGTATGTATGTATGTATGTATGTATGTATGTATGTATGTATGAGGGAGACAGTGTATGTATGTATGTATGTATGTATGTATGTATGTATGTATGAGGGAGACAGTGTATGTATGTATGTATGTATGTATGTATGTATGTATGTGGGAGGCAGTGAATGTATGTTTGTACAGTGTTTATAAGGGAGGCAGTGTTTGTATGTATGAGGGAGTGTATGTATGTATGTATGTATGTATGTATGACAGTGTATGTATGTATGTATGACAGTGTATGTATGTATGTATGTATGACAGTGTATGTATGTATGTATGTATGTATGTATGACAGTGTATGTATGTATGTATGACAGTGTATGTATGTATGTATGTATGACAGTGTATGTATGTATGTATGACAGTGTATGTATGTATGTATGTATGTATGTATGACAGTGTATGTATGTATGTATGACAGTGTATGTATGTATGTATGTATGTATGACAGTGTATGTATGAGGGAGACAGTGTATGTATGAGGGAGACAGTGGATGTATGAGGGAGACAGTGGATGTATGAGGGAGACAGTGGATGTATGAGGGAGACAGTGGATGTATGAGGGAGACAGTGGATGTATGAGGGAGACAGTGGATGTATGAGGGAGACAGTGGATGTATGAGGGAGACAGTGGATGTATGAGGGAGACAGTGGATGTATGAGGGAGACAGTGGATGTATGAGGGAGACAGTGGATGTATGCATGTATGTATGTATGTATGTATGTATGTATGAGGGAGACAGTGTATGTATGAGGGAGACAGTGGATGTATGCATGTATGTATGTATGTATGTATGTATGTATGTATGTATGTATGTATGTATGTATGAGGGAGACAGTGTATGTATGTATGTATGTATGTATGTATGTATGTGTGAGACAGTGTATGTATGTATGACAGTGTATGTATGACAGTGTATGTATGAGGGAGACAGTGTATGTATGTATGTATGTATGTATGTATGTGGGAGGCAGTTAATGTATGTTTGTACAGTGTTTATAAGGGAGGCAGTGTTTGTATGTATGAGGGAGTGTATGTATGTATGTATGACAGTGTATGTATGAGGGAGACAGTGGATGTATGCATGTATGCATGTATGTATGTATGTATGTATGTATGAGGGAGACAGTGTATGTATGAGGGAGACAGTGGACGTATGCATGTATGTATGTATGTATGTATGTATGAGGGAGACAGTGTATGTATGAGGGAGACAGTGGATGTATGAGGGAGACAGTGGATGTACAGTATGCATGTATGTATGTATGTATGTATGTATGTATGTATGAGGGAGACAGTGTATGTATGAGGGAGACAGTGGATGTATGTATGTATGTATGTATGTATGTATGTATGTATGTATGTATGTGGGAGACAGTGTATGTATGAGGGAGACAGTGTATGTATGCATGCATGTATGTATGTATGTATGTATGTATGTATGTATGTATGAGGGAGACAGTGGATGCATGCATGTATGTATGTATGTATGTATGTATGTATGTATGTATGTATGAGGGAGACAGTGTATGTATGAGGGAGACAGTGGATGTATGTATGTATGTATGTATGTATGTATGAGGGAGACAGTGGATGTATTCATGTATGTATGAGGGAGACAGTGTATGTATGAGGGAGACAGTGGATGTATGCATGCATGTATGTATGTATGTATGAGGGAGACAGTGTATGTATGAGGGAGACAGTGGACGTATGCATATATGTATGTATGTATGAGGGAGACAGTATGTATGAGGGAGACAGTGGATGTATGCATGTATGTATGGGTACTCTTTACCTAGAAGGGCGCCCGTCGTGGTGATCGCGGGTACATTTATGTCTGGCCGCGACGCGACCGACGCGATGCCCGCGATTTCCCATTGAAACCCATGTTAAACATGGAAATCGCGTCGGTCGCGTCGCGGCCGGCCATAAATGTACCCCCGATGCCCGCGACGCGATGCACCCGATTTCCCATAGGAATCAATGTTAAATGGCCCGACCGACGCGATTTTACTGTTAAATGCCTCTATGGACCCGATGTGGCCATAGGAATCAATGTTAAATGGGCTACAGAGCCCAAATAGGCACAATTAACCCTTAAATGTCCCCCCAAATTTTTAACGCCACCCCACGATCCACGCCAACCCGAAGCGTGGCGAGCGCAGCGAGCCCGCGAGGGGCGGCGGTACGCGTCCTCCGACCTTTTCATGCCTTACTATCCACGTCGGCGTGGAGTTGAGAATAGAATAGTGTGGGGAGCGCAGCGAGCCACCGAGCCCGAAGCGTGGCGAGCGCAGCGAGCCCCGCGAGGGGACGCGGATACCTTCACAGGTAAACGCGTCCCCTTTGCGGGCTTCACAGGTGTCCGTGGCCACGCGGACACCTGTGAAGTCCGCGAAGGGACGCGTTTACCTGTGAAGGTATCCGCGTCCCCTCGCGGGGCTCTCTGCGCTCGCCACGCTTCGGGCGCGGTGGCTCGCTGCGCTCGCCACGCTTCGGGCGCGGTGGCTCGCTGCGCTCGCCACACTATTCTATTCTCAACTCCACGCCGACGTGGATAGTAGGGCATGAAAAGGTCGGAGGACGCGTACCGCCGCCCCTCGCGGGCTCGCTGCGCTCGCCACGCTTCGGGTTGGCGTGGATCGTGGGGTGGCGTTAAAAATTTGGGGGGACATTTAAGGGTTAATTGTGCCTATTTGGGCTCTGTAGCCCATTTAACATTGATTCCTATGGCCAAATCGCGGGCATTGAGGCATTTTACATGAAAATCGCGGTCAATCAGCCTTTTTAACATTGTTCCCTATGGAAAAATCGCGGTCATCGCGGGCAGCAGATTTTTATGTACCCGCGATGACCGCGATTTTACCCCCGACGCCCGCGATTCCAATCGCTGGCGCCCTTCTAGGTAAAGAGTACCTATGTATGTATGTATGTATGTATGTATGTATGTATGTATGAGGGAGACAGTGTATGTATGAGGGAGACAGTGGACGTATGTATGTATGAGGAGACAGTGTATGTATGAGGGAGACGGTGGACGTATGCATGTATGTATGTATGTATGTATGTATGTATGTATGAGGGAGACAGTGTATGTATGAGGGAGACAGTGGATGTATGCATGGATGTATGAGGGAGACAGTGGATGTATGAGGGAGACAGTGGATGTATGAGGGAGACAGTGGATGTATGAGGGAGACAGTGGATGTATGAGGGAGACAGTGGATGTATGAGGGAGACAGTGGATGTATGAGGGAGACAGTGGATGTATGCATGTATGTATGTATGTATGTATGTATGTATGTATGTATGAGGGAGACAGTGGATGTATGCATGTATGTATGTATGTATGTATGTATGTATGTATGTATGAGGGAGACAGTGAATGTATGTTTGTGCAGTATTTATGAGGGAGGCAGTGTATGTATGTACGTACGTACGTATGTATGTATGTATGTATGTATGAGGGAGACAGTGTATGGATGCATGTATGAAGGAGATAGTGTATGTATGTATGGCAGTATATGTATGTAATGTAAGACCCCATTCCCACCCATCTGTCCATCTGTTTGCATGTCTGTCCATCTATGTTTCCATATCGTGCTCTGTTGGACCGTCTATGCCTGCCCCCTGACTGATTTTCTCCCTCCCCAACGCTGTCTCTCTTTCTGCCCATCTCTCTCTCTCCCTCCTCAACACTGTCTCTATCCCACCTTGACTCTGTCTATCTTTTGCGCTGTCTCTGTCCCTGGCATCCTCTCTTTCTCCTTCTCTCTGCCTGATACTCTCTTGCTCCCCTCTTTCTCTCTCCCTCCCTTGTGCACTCTCTCTCACTCCTCACATCCCTCCCTCTCTCTTTGATACCCTCTCTCTCACCTTGATGTCCTCTTTCTCTCTCTCATCCCTTTCTCACACCACCCCATCTCTCTTTTACTCTCCCTCTTTTTCCATGAAATCCTCTCTTTTTTTCTGACACTCCTAGGGGCATCGTAATGGGGTGGGGGCCCTTTAAATTTTTTTGCTATGGGGCCCTGAATGTTCTAGTTACTCCTCTGCAGATGCCTGTTTCATATGTGAAATGGCCCCCCAGACCCCATTTTTAATTGTATACCCACCCTGATGGCTAAATGACCCCCATTGTTAAAGCCACCCCACTATCAACACCAACCCGAAGCGTGGCGAGCGCAGCGAGCCCGCGAGGGGCGGCAGTACGCGTCCTCCGACCTTTTCATACCCCCACTATCCACGTCGGCGTGGAGTTGATTTTATATAGTGTGGCGAGCGCAGCGAGCCACCGAGCCCGAAGCGTGGCGAGCGCAGCGAGGGGACGTGGATACCTTCACAGCTATACGCGTCCCCTCGCGGGCTTCACAGGTATCCGCGTGCGCTCGCCACGCTTCGGGCTCGGTGGCTCGCTGCGCTCGCCACACTATATAAAATCAACTCCACGCCGACGTGGATAGTGGGGGTATGAAAAGGTCGGAGGACGCGTACCGCCGCCCCTTGCGGGCTCGTTGCGCTCGCCACGCTTCGGGTTGGCGTTGATAGTGGGGTGGCATTAACAATGGGGGGCATTTAGCCATCAGGGTGGGTATACAATTAAAAATGGGGTCTGGGGGGCCATTTCACATATGAAACAGGCATCTGGGTGCCTTCACATATTAAAATCGCGGCAAATCACGTCAAATCGCATCGCATGCAATCTGATTGTATGCGATGCGATTTGACGCGATTTTTAGGTGCGATGAAGAAAATCGGGCGCCCAGATAAGTCACAAGTACCTTAGAATCACTTTCACGGCTATTCCTGAGTTCCGATGCACAATATCGTCGTCACTGCTCTCTTCATTGGATTCAGAGTTGTCCCTCTCTGGACTGGGCCGTAGAAATCTTATACAGACACCACATTTTTGGCATCGGTAAGACCTCTTCATTTGTGTGGCACACTGAAGCCCGAAAGCAGGCAGAAAACAAAACCACAGTGCCCCAATGTAGCTGCATTGCTCTGGCTTAGCTCTGCCAATTCTGTCACTACGCACCTGCAAGCAAAGGCACTAGGCGCAACAAAGTGGAACTTGCACTTTGTCAGCTCCACAGAGAATTTTAGCATGGCAGAGTTATTCTCCTACATACAAAATATGTAGAATTGGGATCCAAAAATTTGTAGCACGTGCAAGCAAGTCACTTCTTATGGTAATGTATAAATGTTACAAAACAAACAAAATCAAAGTTTTCCATTGTTACAATACAAAACATAGGAGCGGTCACATGACCAATTCTGGCAGAGAGGTAAAAAAAAAATCTACAATTTTATCACTTTCGATACAATCACCCAAATTATCATAGCAGTACCTAAACAAAAGAGCAGCGACGCTTCAAAATTTGAAATGGGGCAATGGACCACCCTCGATAATCCTAGTGTTAAGCCGCGTACACACAGGGTGATATAATGTCGCTCATTTTAGACCTTATGAGCGATGTCACCGACGAAATATGCATGACCCCCTCCATTATCTGTGCAATTACACACGAGACAGGAGATCGTTAACGAAAGCCATTCTGCAGCATGGCCCCTACTATCACTCATTGCCCGCCAGAATTGGCAAGGTCCCCACAGCCACTGATAACGGTGGTGGCCGCAATCGTTCAGTGTGTAGAGACCTTTAAACTGGAATCTTAGAGTTCTGGCTGGATAAAACTTGCATCGCAGCCCTTTTAGTCAACTCTTTACCCACTGGGGTTTTTAAAGCATGCGACAGGTTAGTATTGACACCCATCACCTATGGACTTCCACACTACAAGTATCGGTCAGCAGTCAAGCACTACAGGGACTGCCTCCCAAAGCAATCAGATCAAGCAGGAGATTTTCTGAAAACACACCCCCTGGAGCCATATGCAAATAAGCAGCTCCTATAGCAGTACAGAGTCAATACATTGCCTATTCGGGTTTTAGAACATATCAGATAAATCTAATATCTTTATTCGTGTTGCCAAAGGCAAGATCAAAGAGTTGAATGTTAATATCTTTATTGACCAGCTATACGTTACTATCAGTTATCATAAGTAAAATAACGCAGTCGTAAAAGGCATTCCCCTGTGCATAAAATGTCAAGCTAACAAGTCCTGGAAAAAAAAAATGCAGCTTTCACATTTAAAAAGGAAAAAAATAATTGACGTCTTGTCAAGAGAAACCAAACTATTGCATAGTAATTGGGAAGAGCATAGAAATGAAAGCCCTGCCAGGGAAGAGCAGCCACTGATGTGTTCTATACACAGAAGCAAAGAAAGTGTGATCAATTTAATCTATAATACAAGCTTCAGGCGGGCATGCAAAAAATTCCCATAAAGCTAATGAAACGTTAAATCTCATCTTACATACATACTTGTCAAGTGTAGTGTTCCCAGGTGTCCCACTTTTCCCGGGACAATCCAAGGATTTGACACTGGATATTTGTAACCGGTAATGCTGTGAATTGCAATTGCCTTGTGCTCCAAGGTGATTACAATGTGTGCGCATGTTATTCTATTACTGTTTAACAGGATTTGGCTCGCAAAGGAAGCAGCTCGGCCACAGTTTAGTTATGCCGGTCACGGTGTAAGAGATAGACAATGCCTAAGTCGACCACTAATGATCGACAGTGACTAGGTTGAGACCTAGAAATGGTCGACATACTATAGGTCGACATTGACAGAAGGTCTCAAAACAACCAAAGGTGTACCACTGGTGCACTGTCTCTAATTAAGACCGTTACGTTGTTCCTCTCTCATTGAAATCAATGCTCTCCACATGTAGTAAGTAACCACATGAAGGATAAAAAAACACAGAGAGAAGCAAATCAGGTACTTGTGTATTTTGGCGGCGCCCCCAATGTCCATTCGCGCGATGTGTACATCGCGTCGCATCGCATGCCATGCACCCGATGGCATGCGATGCAACGCGATTTTTACCCCCATGCGATGAAAGATTGTATAAGCACCCTAAAGGGTGCTTTTAAGCACCCTAATGGGTGCTTACAATGTTAAATGCACCCCCACGCCACCCCCCCACTATAAACGGTACGCGTCCTCCGACCTTTTCATACCCCCACTATACACGTCGGCGTGGAGTTGAGAATAGAAAGTGTGGCGAGCGCAGCGAGCCCGAAGCGTGGCGAGCCCCGCGAGGGGACGTGGATACCTTCACAGGTATCCGCGTCCCCTTGCGGGCTTCACAGGTGTCCGCGTCCCCTCGCGGGGCTCGCTGCGCTCGCCACACTTTCTATTCTCAACTCCACGCCGACGTGGATAGTGGGGGTATGAAAAGGTCAGAGGACGCGTACCGCCGCTCGCCACGCTTCGGGTTCACGTTTATAGTGGGGGGGGGGTGGCGTGGGGGTGCATTTAACATTGTAAGCATCCATTAGGGTGCTTATACAATGTTTAATCGCATCGCATTGTATGGCATTGTATGCCATATACAATGGCATACAATTTTAAAATTGTATGACATTGTACAATATCGCGCGATATCGCGTCGCATCGCATACCATCGTATGCCTTATGGTATGCGATGCGATGGGCGCCGCCAAAATACACAAGTACCGCAAATCAATAACCGTTCCTCTGGACAAGATTTAATACATGGGATATCCCTTGGAACTGACCTGTAAATCTGCCCCTATATGCATATAAAGGTATCTTTCAATTCATCATGTGCTCCCGTGCCCATTAAATGCAGGCTCACCTTACAATGGTGCTCTATTTTCACTGAAAGGTTTCTTTGCTCTGGGATAAACGGATCATCAATGAAGTGTCTCAAGTCCAAGCACAGTCACAAATAAAAAAGGATTTTATTCCAAGAGTCCAAAGAACATTTAAAAAGTAGTAAAAAAAACAATGACAAAAAAATCAAACAGATGGTCTCCTCTTATCACTGAACCCCTCCCCCAAAAAAACACCTCCACTCACCCAGGTATAGGGACAAGGTGGGTGCTCAGTAGATGGAAAGATAGAGCCATGGGGATCAGTGAAGCTGGATAGTCCTCCTCAGTACCTTTACCGACACATTTCGGGCCCATTTATTAAATATTTTCCAGAGGAACGGTATTGATTTGCCTCTCTCTGTGTTTTTAAAAATCGACATGCGTTTTTCACGTTTTTGGTGTCTATGTAAACATATGTAGACACGGCATATGTGTGTCGCGTTTGCTCGCCATGTTCGAACACACTATGATATTCTCACTCTATGCCCACTTGGATAGTAAAGTATGAACCAAGTCGGTCTACACCAAAAAAAGCATGTGGACCTTGTGAGTGTAGACCATGCCCATGCTGACATTCTGTCAATGCCGACCTATGGTATATGTTGACTATTTCAAGGTGTCCACCTAGTCACTGTCGACCATTATTGGTCTACAAAGTGACTGTTGACCTAGACCCTTGATGGCGAACCTTGACACTCCAGCTGTTGTTGAACTACATATACCAGCCTGCTCTGCTTCAGTTTTACCATCAGTGGCCATGCTAAATCTGATGCAGAGCATGCTGGGATGTGTAGTTCAACAACAGGGACGGCATACCAGTTATGCCTGCCTTACAACACTGGCTCTGAAAGTCCACCTACAGCACAACAGAGGCACAGGGGTGACATGCCTGGCTAAACGCACGCACCCACTTCCGAATACCTGCATATAGAAAGCACCCGCGACTCACTGACATTAACCAGAAGCACTGCTGACTGTGGGGCTCCGAGTCGCAGGTGCAACTTGCTGCGCCAACTGGTCACTAGCGGCCGCATCACAGCCACAATGAATGTACAGTAGTAACATAGTAGTTTGAGGTTGAATAAAGACATATGTCCATCAAGTCCAACCTTTTGCCGGACTCATTAGAGAAGGGGTTCTGAAACTCAGTCCTCAGGACCCCACACAGTTCACATTCTCCAGGTCAACCGGCAGGTGCACAGGTGCATTCATTACTCATTGACATTTTAAAAGATCCACAGATGGAGCTAATTATTTCACTGATTCTGTGAGGACACCTGCAAAACATGCACTGTGTGGCGTCCGGAGGACCGAGTTTAAGAACCACCTGTGCATTAGAGGTTATGGTCTAGATGCGATTTCCCATTTAATGTTTACTTTGTTTTATTTAACTTTGGGCCAAATAATGATTATGGGTTATACCCCATAACTTTTTTTTCCCAACAAGTGCTTGTTCATCCTTATAGAGAGTTCCATACTTTACTCCCCTGATCGTAAAAAAAGCCTTTCCTTCTAAGGGCACGATATCGATACTTGTTTCCTAGCACGGCGCCCACGATATTCAGTCGTATGGCATTGTATTCAATTTAAAATTGTATACCATTGTATATGGCATACAATGCAATGCAATGCGATTTTAAATTGTATAAGCACCCTAATGGGTTTTTTCAATGTTAAATGGTCCCCCTATACGATTTTTAATCGTATAAGCACCTTAATAGGTGCTTACAATGTTAAATGCACCCCCACGCCACCGCCACTACCAACGCCAACCCAAAGCGTGGCGAGCCCGCGAGGGGCGGCAGTACGCGTCCTCCGACTTTTTCATACCCCCACTATCCATATGCGTGGAGTTCATCTGATATAGTGTGGCGAGCGCAGCGAGCCCCACGAGGGGACGCTTTTTACTTTACATGTATTCCACGTCCGCTCGCCACGCTTCGGGCTCGCCACACTATCTAAAATCAACTCCACGCCGATGTGGATGGTGGGGGTATGAAAAGGTCGGAGGACGCGTACTGCTGCGCTCGCCACGCTTCGGGTTGGCGTAGATAGTGGGGGTGTCGTGGGGGTGCTTTTAACATTGTAAGCACCCATTACGGTGCTTATACAATGAATAATCTTATAGGGGGCCATTTAACATTGAAAGCACCCATCAGGGTGCTTATACAATTTAAAATTGTACACCATCGCATAGTATGCCATTGTATGCCATATACAATGGTATACAATTTAAAATTGTATAACATCGGGTGCCATCGCATCCCATACCATTGTAAGGCTTATGGTATACGATGCGATGGGCGCCGTGCTAGGAAACAAGTACCACGAAATCTTCTCTCCTCTAGTCTGAGTGTATGCCCACATGTCCTAGTCTCTGACCATATATTTGTAAATAATAAGCATGTCTCCTCTTAAACGTCTCTTTTTTCAAGAGTAAACCATTCTAATTCAGCTAATCTGTACTCATAAGTAAAGATTCCTTCCCTTGGATTAGCTTGGTTGCCCTTCTCTGAACTTTTTTTCAGGGGCCCAAAGCCTAACGCCCCCATCGGCACCCCCGATCACCACCTGTACCCCACTGCCACCCACCCCCGTCATAAAGGGCCCCCGTAGCCACAGCACACTTGCAACCGACTAACCATTGATGCCATAAAGGGCCCCCTTAGCCACAGCGCACCGGTACCCGGCTAACCATTGACTCCACGGACGATGCCTGCCACCTGCCTCGCAGTCTGCGGGACACCCGCATAGCATTACTGGGAGTCTGGGATGGGACGCGGCAGCCGCACCAATGACCTGTGGCGGGAGATGGTTTCCCTGCTGCTAAGTTCCGCTCTGCTCTCTATGTAGTGAGCAGTGTCTGCGCTGATGCTTAATTAGTATACAGTTTAACTTTAAAAAGGGGTTGACAGTGACTGGTCGACACCTTGTAATCGCGACATATTATAGGTCGACATTGACAGAAGGGCAGTTTAACGTTAAAAGGGCAGTAAAATACTTATAAGGTGATGAAACCCAGATTCATGAGCCATGTATCTGCCACAAAGGTGCGCCAAATACCATATACAGTAAGCTTTATCTTCTCTGCAAACACTTATAATTGTAGATGTGTTATTGTAAAGGTGTAGGTGTTAATACAGCCATCTTTCCTGAGCTATGCATTGTTCTTCAGCTTTGTTCAGATATTAACACAAATTGGAGATGAGTGCAGATGTAATGTATTGTTATATATAAAGAATAGAACTCAACATTTGAAGAAAGAGAGAATTGAACAATTGTTAATTTGTGAACAGAAAACAGCATAAAATAGGATGTGTCAATAAAAATGGTTTGCGATGTGTTTGAGAGGATTTCAAACACCATTCAATTTCCAGCAACTGTATATCCACTGAGTAATTACCATTCACAGATCAGAGGGAACATATGCATTGTCACTGTATTCAAGAGAAGTTACAGAGTTCTATTGTATTTCAAACTTGTTTCTGAATAATACTTTTCCAGCTAATGTTACTACTGTATATACAGAGACAATCTGCACCACCTTATTAATAATAATAATAATAATAATAATAATAATAATAATAATGCAGTATATATTTAAGATATCTAGGCCACTGCTACACCATGTGCCACATAGCTAGCAAGTGTTTTACATGTTGACGGACGTTGGCAGCCCAGGAAATTTTAACATTTCCTCCTATTACAAGAGCCCTAACTTGAAGCTATGGGCTTAGTTAAAAGTAGTGACAAGTGAATGATTAATAGCGTAAATGTGGCGCAATGCAGCCCTAAAATCACAGTCCCTGAAATGTCGCCCACATTTCCAAACTTAAATCTATACAAAAATTGGAACCATAAAAAACGAGGCGCAATGTACTGTATACTTATTATTTATTTATTAACAGTTTCTTATATAGCGCATACATATTCCGCAGCGCTGTACAGAGAATATTTGAACATTCACATCAGTCCCTGCCCCAGTGGAGCTTACAATCTATGTTCCCTACCACATGTACACGCACACATAGACATTCTAGGGTTAATTTTGTTAGGAGCCAAATCACCTACAGGTTGAGTATCCCTTATCCAAAATGCTCAGGACCAGGAGAATTTTGGATAACGGATTATTCCGTATTTCGGAATATTTTAATATTTCAATGATGTATTTTGAAGTATCTTGCATTTATGCTGTATAAACACATAATATACACACAAATATATTTTATTACCACATAAAATACACACAAATATATTTTAATTGTTCAAAAAACAAGGTTTCAAAACGTGAAACAAAATGTATGTACTATCTCAGCACTGAATTTGAATGCCAAGCAATCATTGTCTTGCACATATATAGTGCCAGTTACATATCATGTCCCCAGTGATGCTGTTACAAATGTCTCCAGTGAGTTTTTAGCAAAAAAAATTTTTTTTTTCACTTTCTGGAATGTCCGTATTTCGGAATAATTTGGATAACGGATATTTGGATACGGGATACTCGACCTGTACCAGTATATTTTTGGATTGTGGGAGGAAACCGGAGTACCCGGAGGAAACCCACGAAAGTACGGGGAGAATAAACAAACTCTGCACAATTAGGGCCATGGTGGGTATTGAACCCATGACCTCAGCACTGTGAGGCAGTAATGCTAACCATGACACCATCCGTACCGCCTGTACCGTATTCCTTATAACTTTGCGCAATTCTCTTCTATTACAGAATGATTCATATAATTGGCGATGTAGTCTTGATGTGGAATGATAAAAAATAAAAACCGGTGATTAGAAGATGTGTTGTACAGAACTTAATGAAATGTGACTTTCTTAAATTTGGGGTGGAATATTCCAGTAGGGCGTACCAATCTCACTTGTGTGATAATCTGGTTGTCGGCTCCTGCTCAATGACAGGAGCTGTGTGCTGCATTGTAACACTTCATGCAGCACCAGGCTCTTGTTACAGTGCATGAGCTGACACTGCAGCCTACACTATAATCGGGGCAGCCCACATCTCCAGGACCCCCAGAGTGACAAAAACTGGAGGTCGGGCATGTGTGATCCATTTGTTGTTGACTGGATGCGCATATATGAGCTCTCCACTGTATATTCAATTATTTGAAAATGAAATAGGGATGGGGTGTGGTCGTATAGTCCAGTGGTTCTCAAGGACCCCCAACAGTGCACGTTTTCCAGGTCACTCATTATTCACTGACACATTTTAAAAGATCCACAGGTGGAGCTAATTATTTCATCTGTGTTTCTGTGTGGAGACATGGAAAATGTGCACTGTTGGGGGTCCTTGAGGACCAAGGTTGGGAACCACTGGTATAGTCGACAGTAAAAAGGTTGAAAGCCAATAGGTTGTACATTCTTTACCATCTCAGTGGACATGGAGGGGGCATATAATAGTGCCCGAAGCATGGTGAGCGAAGCAGTAGGCTTAAACGATGTCCATGTCGACATTTGTTGACATAGACACAAAAAAGAATTTAAAAAACTCACGTTGACCTTTTGCTTGGGTCGACCTTTTTTTGGCAGGTCGACCAATAGTGGTCGACCTAACGACTGTCGACAAATTCGACCCATACCCATAGGGATAGCCTCCTCCAGTTATACCCTTTAATAAAAATGAATAAGCCCAATCTCCAGGGAACAGGTTTACAAAAGCTTTGACACACAAGCAAATCCATATTATGCCTAAAAAAGACGAATGATTAGAAACTGCCAGCTCAGTCGGCTATGGCAAACCACCACCACCCCCAGAAAATCTAATAAGAAGCTGGATTTCCATTAAGTAAAAACAGAAATAAGCCTTTAAGGGAAAAGAAGTATTTCTCAGAAGTGCGACACATAGCTGTGATTTGACACTTGGATCTGTTAACCGAGGAACACGGTAATTAGATCAAGAAAATATGGCGGCACGCACAGAACTAAATACTGCTTGCAGCACAGCAGGGGTATTACTTTCCCAAAGTTTGGGAACTTTAATCTGCGAGAATCTAAAATCACTGCTTAAAACGGTTTTACTTTTGATTCGCAGACGTATCCCCTTTTTCTGGGACTTAAAAGGGAAAAAATGGGAGACGGGCTGTGTGGCTTTCACAAAACTCACTGCTTACAGATGCCGCATGAGCTCATCTGACAAATACAAAGGATTAGTAAAGAAATGGAAGATAACAGTAATACAAATAACAAAATTAAATAATTAAACCACAGGAACACTCTGCAGAAATCAGAGGTTCTGGTGAGATCATATTTATATTTTTTTGACAGATAGATCATTTGTTCATTGGCGGCAGCCACAAGCGGAATTTATGCTTCAGTAGATTAAATATCTTCCAATTCCTTGGATCAGTTATATCGCAATAGCCACCTGTAACTAAGCCAACATAATGCTATCTGCATCTACTGTGCTTGGTCAGTTGACAGCATGGTGTCGTGTGTTTTTGTAAGACCACCACACAGCACACTAGGGGTACATGGATTGAGTCTGGTGCAGTGAATAAGAGGAAGATGATAATGCAGCAGCGAGTCAGCTCCAAGCGGTCAAGTTAAAGGCTGGATTTGAAAATTGTCAGTTAGAGATCAACTGGCTGCTGCGTTATCATTGGCCACTGTATTACTTCTCCAGGCTTAAATTTACCAAGCTGAGCTTCTTAGCATCTTGAAGTTTAATGGGGCATTAGAATTTGAACAGTAGTGCCATTTTACATACTGTATTCTGCTTAAACGCACCAAAAAGCGCTTAGTAAATTTGACAATATGGATGGCTCCTGTATATTTGTAGTACATAAATATATTACAATGTCACATCATCTCTCAATTAATAAAAAAATAATTGTATGTAAATGAAACCCATAAAAAGGCTTTCTAGTACTACTGTATATACTGTATAGGGCTCAATCCAATTACACACGGTGATCTTGCGAGTGCAAGTCATTGCCACAGCGGCCACACTTTACGGCTAAATGAATTTGCACAATAGGGCGCTGAGCAATGTTATGCTGATTTAAGCTAGTGAAAGGTGCGATTTCAGGTGCGGCGCTGGCGTTAAAACATTTTTTCAAGGGCACATTGCACCCTTCCCATTTAATTGGATTGGCCCCATAGTGTTTATTCTAGTTCACAACACCTTCCAAAACCCGTGCAATCCTAAAATGCTGGAAAATCTTATGCATTCCTCCCATCTATTGTAATATGCATATTGGCACATACACACAATGGACAAATTGACAGAAGGGGTGTATGTTCCTCCGGGTGTGGATCATTTGGTCACCAGCAAGTTGTTAAACAGTGATTATGTCGACACCATTAGGTTGACATGTGTCTAGGTCGACATGTAGGAATGTTGACATGAGTCTAGGTGGACATGGGTTAGGTCGACAGGGTCATTGGGTCGAAATGGGTTAGGTCAACAGTCAAAAGGTCGACATGTGGTTTTTCACTGTTTTTTGATCCGAAAGTCAACACAGTCGACATGGACACAGGTTAATTTGGACCGCTGCACTCGCCATGCATCGGGCTTATTATTCCGCCACGCCCTAGTGGATGGTAGGGCATGAAATACTGCCCGTCGGCACATGTCGGCTCAAAAAAACAGTGAAAAACCCCATGTCGACCTAACCCATGTCGACCCAATGACCCTGTCGACCTAGACTCATGTCGACCTTCCTGCATGTCAACCTAGACACGTCAACCGAAATGCATGTCAACCTAATGACTGTCTAACAATTTGCTAGTGACCCAATGACCGCATCCCGTTCCTCCCGGATTTCTCCCTTAGAACTTGTAGAATGTATGCTTTGTAGCAGCCGTCATAGACTGTTTAGTTAGATTTGTTTATAATAAGAACATGAAGTATGTGGCTTAGCATTGGGACAGCTGCTCATTGGTCCATGCAGAGGGCCGTACAGCAGCTCAGTAGCTCATATACAGTATAGAGCAGGGCTGGGCAATTGCGGCCCTCCAGATGTTGAGGAACTACACATCCCAGGATGCTTTGCATTAGTTTTGCTATCTGGCCATGCTGAAACAGATGCAAGGCATGCTGGGATGTGTAGTTCCTCAACATCTGGAGGGCCGCAATTGCCCAGCCCTGGTATAGAGTGATACTGTCGACAAGCGGGTCATGCCAGGTAAATATACTGTAGGTAATAATTCCTGCAAAACATCTGCATAAAAGGTACATTTCTACACACAGCTACAGGTCTGTATGGTTTGATAAATAAGATCCCAAGAAACAAGGATTTAGGCTTATGCATCGTTTATCACCTATGTTGATCACATACATTCAGTACGGCACAGTGTACTGTGTACACTGTGCCGTACTGAAGTGCCCCCTCTACCCCTGCAGATCGCAACTCCATTGTACAGAAGTATACATCACATAAGAAGCGATAGAGTACCTCTGGATACTTTAACTTGAACGTTTTGTGCATTTCTCTGAATCGACTGTATCGTCTGAATACCGTCCAGGTTTCTTCTAAGACTGTTATCTATGACAAAGGCAAAACAGTGGAATATATCAATGAAATACAATATATAAAATCTACAAATAATTTTGAACATATAAAGCATTTACTGTGAACACTGCTCAACAAGCAATATCATTATATAGGCGTAGTTTCCCAGAAAGTCGCAGGGACATTCCCTAACTGGAGACCACCATAGTGAGCATTAACACTATACTGGGCCATCTACGTGAGGGCGGCTTCAAACAGCCCCCCTGCTGAAAAGCTCCTGGCCATCCTGGAAAGGGTTGATGAAAGGAACACTGGTAAGTAATACATTTGTTCCAGTACAATGGAATGACATCACTAAGGAGGAAAGATCTTGGCGGATAAGCTACACCCTGGCCACAACCTGTTTGAACCCCTTCCGTCAGGCAGACGTTTTAGGTCCATCCCAGCAAAGACGACAAGAACTACAAAAGGCTTCTTCCCAATAGCTGTCCACCAACTAAACCGTATTGAACATACCAAATACTAACTCGAACTTTTCTAGATACATGTGAAATGTATGTGATGTATGTTTATGCCTCTCTTCCCACCCCCTTTGTGTTCCCTGATTGATGCTGCACTGTTACCACAAAAAATTCCAAGCATATGCAAGTATACCTGGCCAATAAAGATGATTCTGATTCTGAGACTAAGCATGGTCAACCATAAAATGATGGTCGGTCTAGACAATGTTGATCCGCTATAGTTTAACGTTATTTGTCTGTACATGCCAAAAGATTTTAACCAGAACAAATACATGTAAATACAAATAAATGTGCCGGATTTTATATATGGGCTGTAGGACAGCACCCCTCGCCCCAATAGAATCTGCTGCACTGCAAATGAGCCAGTTACAGTTCATGGAAACCCCACCTGCTAGTGACCTGCAGGACAGGCAGTCAAATTTGAAGGCATTTCCTTCTCCTGGGACTGCCAGAACCGGCTCCAATAAGAAGAGAGCAGGATTCCCGTAGGAAACAACTCTTTGCCTAATAGTCAGCCCAATACAGATTCTATAGGCTGCAGTAGGTGCAGTCTATAGAAGACAGGAATTTTTCGTATAAGCAGTTTAAGAGCAGCTTGTGCACAGTCCTGGCGCCTGTCAGCTATATTGGGCAGGTGCTTCCCTCTCCTCTCCTCCATAGGATCAGGCAGCACGGCCTGCGGTAGCTCTCTCCTCCAGACCGATAGGAGCCAGTGCTGAAAATATTTACATTTACAGTACATGTCAACAAGACATCCGCCCATATTTTGAGAATATACAGTAGATTGAGTCTCTTTTCTCCCAGGCACTCTATAGGTATGTATACTGTAAATGTTTTAATCTCATATTATTTTATGTATCTTGTTATTTTGTTTTTATTTTTTACTAGATGGCATCTTTTATCTTTTCTGTACTAAATTCCCTGAGCTTAAACATACAATTTAAGGCCTTCTTTTAGCTCTGATGTAATCAGAATCAACTTTATTGATTCTGATTACATCAGAGCTGAAAGTTCTAATGAAAGTCATTCTGTTAATTAATAATATTAAGCAGACTGTAATATTAGGAATCTAGTGGTGTGCTGTCTTATGGGGTATATCTAGTAAAATGTGTACTCTTTATTTAATGTGTAAAGTGTATGAATAGTTTTAACCCTTTCAGATCCATTCATGTCACTGGCAGCTTGTAATACCCTTTTTCCTCCAAAATCCTGGTTCTGACATGGATTTGGAAAACGCTTCCAATCCTGTTTAGACCCTTTCAAACTTGTAGCTCTGACCCAGGATGTTCCCAGGTCAGCATCATTCACATTGCAAGTGAATCAGAACCATTCAGTGGGGGCTATGTGTGTGTGTGTGTATGTATTTGGGATGGGGGGGGGGGGGGGGGGGGGGTGATGCGTGTCCCATTTGGGAGGTTGTCTGTCAAAGCTGTCACCAGGAAAATGGGCAGGGAGAGTTTAAAGCCTCCCTGTACAAAGTGAGGATGGGGTAAAAAAAAAAAAGAAAAAATGGACCTGTTCTGACCATGCAGGGAGGCTGTGGTCTCTTCCTATCTGGAGATAGCCGTCACAAACACTGTTCCAGTTGTTAACCATTCCTACTGTAATTGGGACCCGAGTGGTATTTCCTGGGTTACCCATTTACAATGCACCTTAACCCAGCCCCAATATACCTCCCAACATGGATTAAGGTTTGTGGGGGTCCCGACCAATAAAATGGTCAACAAGATATTCTGTTGATATATGCAGTTTGTGTTTTGCCACACAGAAACTTCAGTTCTCATATACAATAGTGCCCTCGGGCTGGTGATCTAGCTATGTGTGCGCCCCTGGGCAACTGACCTGGCCATCCTGCTGTAAATCAGCTGCACTCCTATACACAGAATCATCGTATCTTTTATACACAATGTTTTTCTTTTAATTATTCTTAACAAAATTTGTACCACACAGCCATTCATGGTAATCATCATCATCATCATCAGCCAGGTTGTGTGTGGTATAGCCATCGATAATGTGATGTCCAGGCAACTAATAGTGTCAGAATTTCAATATGGTAGTGCAATTTCAAGTCCTTGTACACTACAGTACTGTAACACACACAGCTGGGCATACATATGGAATCTATATACAGGTTGAGTATCCCGTATCCGAATATCCGTTATCCGAATTATTCTGAAATACGGACATTCCAGAAAGTGAAAAAAAAAATTTTTTTTTTGCTAAAAACTCACTGGGGACATTTGTAACAGCATCACTGGGGACATGATATGTAACTGGCACTATATATGTGCAAGACAATGATTGCTTGGCATTCAAATTCAGTGCTGAGATAGTACACACATTTTGTTTCACGTTTTGAAACCTTGTTTTTTGAACAATTAAAATATATTTGTGTGTATTTTATGTGGTAATAAAATATGTTTGTGTGTATATTATGTGTTTATACAGCATAAATGCAAGATACTTCAAAATACATCATTGAAATATTAAAATATTCCAAAATACAGAATAATCCGTTATCCAAAATCCTCCTGGTCCCGAGCATTTTGGATAAGGGATACTCAACCTGTATATATAAATTCTATACTGTATGCAATGAAATAACATTTTTGGGGATATTGGACGGTTGCACTGACGGGCATGCATATAGATTCATATACATGCCTGGCTGTGTCCCAGCAGCTTGACCGTCCATTACCCCTAGCAATTTTATATTTACCTCATTTTGGGTGATTTACCACTGTTCCCTGACCACTGGTCTACACAATCTCTTCTTAAAATCACTCTACTTTAACCACAAAATTACCTTTATTTCAAACTCATAGTGTTCGTCTTTTCCTTGTCCGCAGAGGACATAGCGAGGTATAGTTACTCTAACCGGATCGGTCAGGTCATCGGGATTGACGCCTAAGGAATGCGATACCAACCGCTAAAGAGGAAAGAGAAAAAAGTAAATATAGGGTATACAGAATTTAAAAAAAACATGAATATAGCTGCAAATGAGAAAAATAAAACACGAACAACAAAACATCATTAAGAACCAAAACATTTTGCTAGGTTGGTCTGTAGACCGCTGACAGCTTTCAGTTCTACATGTCTGGGAGATAGAGGGGCACAACAAAAAATTATTATTTTGAATCAATGCATTTCTTTCAGTGCGAGCAACAACAAAGCTTTCAATGTAATTCAAAGAGCACAGTAAAAAACGACTGTAAAAGTGAGGCAGTGAACGAAACCTTCAATTGACTTGAAATATTGAATATATTTTCAGCATGCTTCTTTATGCAACTAGCTTCAGCATTGATGTATCGTTTGATATTTACATACCAACGGCATTAATGAATCACTTGGCACTGCAAAGATGAACAGTTTCAGCCTGGGATATGTTCATGACCTACACACGAATACTGACCCATTGCATGGATGTGGTACACAAGTTCAACATTCAGAATGATGACGGAGTCTCCATGTCAAGTACTATTTTACCGTAACCGCAGCCTATTCCTAACAATCATATGTTCATAATGTAGACATGTATAATGTGACAGTTGGAATCTTTTAACATTTTCTTAAAGTCAACATGAGGGAAATGTTGATATTTTGAATTAAGGCACCAACATTATTAACCATTTGACATAACAGGGTTCACATTTTGAATGTTGTCAATACGGTACACATAAGCTGGCTGCAGTTGCTCATATACCCGGAACTGAATGTGGATATTTGCATGTACAGGTTGAGTATCCCTGATTCGGATATCGGTTATCCAAATGATTCCGAAAACCATAGTTTCCGGAACTTACTTTTTTTTTTGTGCTAGGTTGTGACATCACAGGATGTCAGCAACCGGCCCAAAGGGGAATCGGTGGCAGGGGGTGGGTGATCAGATGAACAGTGTCTGTGGTGCTCAGGAAGCTTTGATATTTGCAGCTTAACGAGCAAACCAGAATCAGGCCGATATGTAACTGGCACTACCGGGCACATGATCTGTAACTGACACTACCGGACACGTGATCTGTAATTGCCACTACCGGACACGTGATCTGTAACTGGCACAACTGTACACGTGATCTGTAACTGGCACTACAGGACACAAGATCTGTAACTGGCATTACTGGACAAAAGATCTGTAACTGGCACTACTTGGGACATGATATGTAACTGGCACTACTTGGGACATGATATGTAACTGGCACTACTGGGCACATGATATGTAACTGGCACTACTGGGGGGACATGATATGTAACTGGCACTACTGTGCACATGATTTGTAACTGGCACTACTGTGCACATGATATGTAACTGGCACTACTGGGGACATGATGTGTAACTGGCACTACTGGGCACATGATATGTAACTGGCACTACTGGGGGTACATGGTATGTAACTGGCACTACTGTGCACATGATTTGTAACTGGCACTACTGTGCACATGATATGTAACTGGCACTACTGGGGACATGATGTGTAACTGGCACTACTGGGCACATGATATGTAACTGGCACTACTGGGGGTACATGGTATGTAACTGGCACTACTGTGCACATGATTTGTAACTGGCACTACTGTGCACATGATATGTAACTGGCACTACTGGGGACATGATATGTAAATGGCACTAAATATGTGCAAGACAATGATTGCTTCAAATTCAGTGTCTGAGTTAGCACACAAACTTTGCTTCATGCTTTGAAACCTTGTTTCATTCACAAATAAAATATATTTGTGTGTATTTCGTGCCTGCTATCACTTGCTTTTATGTAAATAAAAAAAGTATATTGCCTCCATCTGCTTTTTTCTATCTATCTATCTATCTATCTATCTATCTATCTATCCAAACACACACACACACACACACACACACACACATATATACACATTCATACTATAGAGGTCAGCACTCAGGTGTAGCCCACAAAAATACTGTACTTGCTGGGCAACCGCAGAGCACAGGTACAACTTCAAACAGACAGCTGTATGAAATAACAAGGCAGTGTGAAATGGCCTGGATACATAGACTTGGCACTATGGCACCTTGGGGACTCAATGAGCATTTGGATCTACCCTGTTTTTTTCTAATGACAGGTTCTCTGTACAGTTTTCATGTTATTTTGTGTATGAAGGTGTTTAGATACCAGTTTGTAGTTGCCATGTAAATTCTTTTAGAATTACTTTACAGTGGCGTGAATGGGGGATAGGTGAGCTGTTTTTATATTTTGTACCTTGGTCACAATATTACAGTAAAGAAAATGAAACGTTGCCATTCTATCTGCGTCTGGGCCCCCAGAGGCACTGTAGCACCCCCCATCCCTGCGCGCCCACTTGCACCCCATCTCCCCCAACCACAATTACCATTACTTACCAGCAGCGGCGACGCGGTATCTTCCTCCTTCACGGACAGTCAGGAGTGCACACCGCAGCATGCAGAGCGCCGAGCCCCTCTGTATCCTGGGCTCGGCGCTCTGCAGGCTGCACTGTGTATTGTGCCTGCCTGGGGGGCCGATGGGTGGGGGAGGCATTGTGCGGGTGCGGGGGGTGGCGCCGTGCCACTGTGGGCAGCTTCCTGGGCCCCTCCAGAGGCCAGGCCCAGGACAGCTGTACCTACGGTACACCCCTGTCGACGGTCCTGCATGTAACACTTGCATGTCTACACTACATATACAGTAAGTTCTCTGAAGACACTTTGAGGATATTTTACAAATCTCTGATGTCACATCCTCCATGTAGCAGAACAGATTCTTTGCATCATCAGATATATCAGTAATAATGATTTGCAGAAATGCTTTCCCACGCATGTATACTGCTCTTGTCGTTTTAACTTAATTACATATATAACTATTATTATTTAAAAACTTTGTAACTGTACTATACATGAACACACAGTGTTTCCCCCCACCTGCATGCAATGGAATTATATCTTACCCTTTTAAAGAAATGGTTGCACATTTGCAGTGTTTAAAAGGAGTATGTCAGCAGTACTGTATATCACCCTGTTTTATGTATTCTGACATCCTTTACGCTGCCATTAAATCAAACTGATTGATTTTCACTATGGCCTTTGGCTTTACCCAATGGTACATCATAAATGTATTGCTTTCTTGTCAGCAGACTATTAACAATAGCTTAAAAGTTATCCAGGGGGTTGAAGGCAAGTGTCAGTCTCCATCCAATGAGCCTTTTGGTCTCCCAGATAGCTTTGTGTAGATCAAGAAACATTATTTTTCTGTGCCCAATTATATTAATTATGGGTCAAAGGCAAACCATAAAGTTTTCTCGTTAAGGGCCAGATGTACTAAGCTTCAAAAGTGATAAAACGGAGAGTGATAAACAGCCAGCCAATCAGCTCCTGCCTGACATGTCACAGACTCTGTTTGTAAAATATCAGGCAGCAGCTGGGTGTTTATCACTCTCCATTTTATCACTTTTGAAGCTTAGTAAATCTGACCCTTTATCTGCATTACTACCTAGGAACATTTGGTCCAAAAGGTTCTAGTCTGCTTGGACATAGTTCATACATTTTGCTTGCAGTCCTAAACAAGAACACAGGTGCGTCTGAGTGGGAGGACCAATCAATAGCCACAATAAACAGACTGCAGCCGGTGATTGGTTAAAGGTTGTGAACAAGAGGGCTTTGCCCCACCTGGTGCCCTAAGACTGTTGCTAGGGGAAGGTTGTATCATATTACGGTACTACTAGTTAATACTTAATAGTTCATCTTTAGCCAATGTAAAATCTATTCTAACATGCTAGACTGCTTATAGTCATACATGTTACTGGATTACATGGCAACAGTTTAAATTTGAAGTGGTCAAATAACATACTCTACAAATGGACATGGGCCAACCAGTAAAAATTTTAGATTTCAAGTCAAATATAAAATACACACTGGCCTGCAGTTTCCTGGGTTTTAGCCAGTGAAATCTATAAAGGAGCCTTAAGGTGCCCATACACTGAGGCCATTTGGTCAGATTTTGGCCGATTGCCATCAATCGGCCCATTAAATCGGACCAAATCGCCTCTCCATGACATGCAGTCGGGTCCGATGTGCGGTCCCGTGTGCATCGGACCCGACCATCCGTTCTGGGACCTCCCTCCAGGCGGCGAGAAGGTCCCGGCGGCTTGCAGGGAATCATGTGTCCGAACACTGCTGCGAGACGTCGCAGCAGTGTATGGGCACCTTTAGAAAAACACTACTAGTCACACACAGACATACATAAAATCTGCATTTAAATATATATATTTTTTAACCTATTAACTACATTTACTAAACATGTAAACTCCCATGTGCATGAACTTTAAAGGAAAACTAAATTAAATAAGAAGAGTGGTACATTTACTAATTTCAAAAAGTTATATCATAAAACAGAGTGCTGACAACCCTGACCACAAGAGCCCAAAGTTTTACTTAAGGACATGTGCCCTGACAGAACAGAGTATGCAGGACGGAACTGCATGGATCTTACAATAGGTAGTATTGGGCGGACATGCCGTGCTGGCATCAAGGACTGCACTGTGAGATGGGAGAAAGTGGCGGGGTAGAGTGGGGGAAATACAGAAAAGGAGGGAGACATGGGGGAAATGTGTCAGGGGGAGAAAAGGAGAGCAGTCGGGCTGGGCTGTTGGGGTGGTGGTGACAGAGAAAATAACGAAGCAAATAAATAAAAACCAGACAATACACGGCATCACAGCTAGTAATAAATAGAAATAAAAACGTTTATGCATTCATATAAAAAGTGTACGTAAAATGACAAACGTTTCTCAAGTGTTGTGATGTTGAGATTGTGAGTTGAAACTGTTATTTTATCAGATTGTGGGGCAGATGTATTGAGACTTTAGATAAACATGAGAGTGATAAACGGCCAGCCAATCAGCTCCTAGCTGCCATTTTTCAAACAGTCTTTACCATGGCAGTTAGGAACTGATTGGCTTGACGTTTATCACTTTTTTTTTAAGGCTTAATACATCTGCCCCACTATAACATATGAATCATGTTAACAATTATATCATTTATAAGAATGCAAGCTTCCCATGTCAGTTGGGGACCGCGTCATCATTGGAAGCTGTCAATTACACAACCCTACTACAGACGATGTTAAATGTGTTGTTAATCGTTGCTATAAAACGACAATAAATCATTCTCCCACTTTGGAAGCCACAACCATAATATCATTTAGAAACAGGGGGATGAGGATTATTCCTCACTCACTGACAATTTTATATATTAAGGCAGAAAACTACTACCACAAGATGTAGCATTTGTTTCAAATTAATCTAAAATAAGCACAGCTGGGTTCTAAAAATGACTAATATCTGGCTAGATTTATGTGTGTAACATTTATAGTGTTACATATGAATGTGTTTTGGCCACATTTCCCATTACACGGCCACTCAGGTAAGGTAGCATCAATCTTTATGTGACAGCTCCTCGGGGCATAGAGTCATGTTATGTTGCTTGGAGTCTTGTTAGGGGTCTGGATGTCGGCTGGGAAGGTTGTTATAAAGGAGGACTGGCCTCTAGAGCACAGATATTCTGAGGCAGAATTACACACAGGATCAGCGCGGCTATCACAACCCTCCCATCGCAACGGACGCGCGGTGTCTGGAGCCCAGGTGTGCGGTAAGAGATATGGAGAATAATTTAAGCAGCAATGGATCTTGCTGTGGTGACATATCTATCTATGCTGTGTTTCAGTGATGAATAATTATGAAGGATGATATAGCGCTTCTGTGGCCTGCAGATAGGTGAATGCATTAGCCTCTGAGAAATGACTATATTATTTTCTTTCTAACATTTCTTCTTTTTTTTCTCCTTAACTAGGGTGCACATTAGCATTGTGCAGGACGAAGCCCGGGTTACCTATCAATTATCAGCGGCAGGGCAGTATATAGATAACATGGGACTATAGCGGAAATAGGGGAATTGATTGCATGCAGGCAACATATACTGTAAGCATGTTTATGCAATGGTTGCCGGAAGATACTCTGCTGCCATTTCACTGGAAAGCTGAAAATGTAAGGTGCCCGTACACGGTACAATTGCTGGGTGCGATGAGATGCGCGTTCCTGTCACACATCTCATCGCGCAGCACAAAATCTATGTGCTGCACATACTTTTTGTACTAGATCTCGTCTCATCGCATTGCATTGCAAAACCAATGCGATGCGATGCGATCTAGTCCAAATTGTATACAATAATTGTACCATTTGATGTTTACATAGGCATGTGTCATAGTCACTTATGCAGGGTACACACCAGGGCCCAATCCCATCAATCTAGATACAATCCCGACTGATTGGATGTAGATTGTAGGTAGATTGGGCCCTTTTTGCCTGTTCTGGTCCGGTCCGGTCCGATCCGCGGGTCGGTCAGTCGTTATTCAGATCCTACCTGCAGCAGGTAGGATCTGAAAAAGACCATACACCCGGGTGCGAGTCGTGATCGGAACCCGCTCACGGTGCACATCGTGAGCGGGTCGGCCTGTTGTGTACCAGGCACAAGTGTACATCTGTGTTTTTACAGGCATATACATGTGTGTAAGCAGGCTCATACTTTACGTCCCAAAAAAGATTGCACATTTCACCTTGGGTTACCCCGTTAGAGCATTGCGCTGTTTGGGAATTAAATGGATTTTATTGGTTTTATTTTCAAGGTACCAGAAGGTAATGTTTAAGATGTTGATTTCTCAAATTAGAAAGAAGCCGTGGTGATCTCACCAACTGACTAGACTGCAATAAGTCAGCTCAGCACTGTATTGACCCAAGGTCGTTGTTTCAAATTCCCATTTTCTGTTCGCGGACATAAAAGCTAGACATCTCCGAGACCTCGCCAGAATGCAGCTCCGGGGAACCAGAACATTTTCAAACTTTCTTTAAAGAATAAAAACTGTAAAATTGGACGCAGCAAGTCATAAATCTACACATAGATTGTGTTAAAGTGCAAGTAACCGTACCAGAACCCAGTAACAGGTTCGCCTACTGAGTATGCTTTGCTGCTGTGAAACAAGTCACACAACAAGTTTGTTGCTGAAGACAAACAGACCAATATTGGTCTTGCCTCCGGGCAACAGGGACAAACTTACGCCACTGATACCCCCACCATTGGAACTGGGCCAAATTCCCAGATTTTCGATTAAACCTGAATCAGCCCCCCTCAGTTGGGAAAACTGCATGCCGCAAATGTAAGCCCACCTTATATAACAATAACTAAAAAAATGGGGGTTATATTACTCGGTCACGCTAAACGTTTTTACTTTAGCAAAAGTACCAATAAAACGTAAGAATGAAGCAAATCATGCAATTTCCATTCTTCATACAGTATGGAAATCTTTACTGCAGCGTTTACCCATAAATACACTGTACTATAATACTGCTGCAAGGTTGCTGTATGTACATTACATTGAATGCTTATTCCCAGTTCTTAAGGTCACTTTATACAGTACAGTCACTAATCTTTGTTTAATGTTAATAATCCGTTCCTTTCACTCTCCGTAGCCGGGCTGTGTTACACTATGTGGGGGCGTGATTGTACTTCTGATCAGTTCATATAACACCTTTCTGCCACCGCGATCTGATGCAATCAATGTTATTATTTCTTTTTTATTGGGCTGACAAGAACATAAAGACGTTTCCAGCCTAGACGGACTGTCACAAATCCAACATAATAACTGTGCTCTAATAAAGAAGAATGCGTGCAATTGTAGTCTCCATGTACGCCTTTATTTGTAATAAAATGTATCTATAGGCGAAAACAGGGGAAAATAATGTACATAATGCAATTTCCAGGCACTAAACTTAATTTGATAATCCTGTGCTGTAGACTTGTTACACATCGATTGTCTGAATGTAGATGGCAGCAAATGAATGAAGAAATACATTGACTACAATCGTTTAATCAATTGCGACGTCAAATCTAAAATCACAAAGATATTACATTCTGAGGCGTAAATGGGAAATTCAACAGAAGAATAGCACAGTAAATGGAGCATAGCGGTGTTTTCGTAAATAGCACAAGCGCCCCTTTCAGAGACATAATATGCAATTTGAATACTTGTATTATATGGTGAATGTATGCGCTATTGGGACGATCTCAGGACACGTTGCCAAAATACTGCAGTTTACCAAATGGGAGAAAAGATGCAAAGCCAGATGCACTAAGCTTCAAAAGTGATAGAATGGAGAGTGATGAACCACCAACCAATCAACTCCTGCCTGTCATTTTTCAAGCCCAGTCTGTGAAATGGCAGCTAGGAGCTGATTGGCTGGCTGTTCATCACTCTCCATTTTATCACTTTTGAAGCTTAGTGCATCTGGCCCACAGACTGTTCTGTGCACATACTCTAATATGCGAATGCTACGAAAAATGAGAGAGCGTCTCAGATAGACCAATGTATTAGCATGTTCATAGACTAATGCTGGGTACACACCAGGATGACTAGGGCCCGATCCCCTCAATCTAGATCCAATTCCGACCAATTGGATGTAGATTGTGTGGTGATTAGGCCCTTTTTTGTCCTAGTGTGGACCGATACCAATCCGATGCGCGGTCCCGCGGGTCGGTCGGTCGTTATTGAGATCCTACCTGCTGCAGGTAGGATCTGAATGACGACCATACAGCCGGGTGCGGGTCGCCATCGGATCGGAGCGGGTCGGACGAGACACTGACGACCCGCTCACGATGTGCATCGTGAGCGGGTCGTCGTGGTGTGTACCCTGCATAAGAGAAAACCGTTTAGAACATATCCTTCTACAGCGAGGACACTGTACATCCATACCAAAGTCCTGGTTCCAACCAGAGTATATTCATTGCCTAGCGAGCAGGTACACGTTGCCCGCTGCCTTGCCATACGCCTGCCAACCCCCTGCCAACAGAATCCCTGCATTAGCATGCTAGTGGATTTGTATGCTTACACATCCTCTCGCACACTGCAGCACGATGGAAAAATCATTCCATGGTCGCTCACCATCGAATGATTGTTCTTCCGTTTGTAATGAATAGTAAGCCAGGACTTTTCATTTCAACACTGTTCTCCGAATTCGGGACGGGTGCTGACATCAACCGCCCGCCCAAGCAGATATCGACATGTCTGCATCTGCAGGGGTACGCCCAGCGTTTTTATGGCCATGCTGGGCGTTCGTTTGCTTCCAGTCCCTTGCCCGCTCCCTGGAATTGAACGGCCTGTTCGCGCACAGGATTTGCATATGCGTATATTCACGCACGCGCAAACCCCGGCCATCGGGAACAGGGACGAATTCGGCCCGCTGCGAACGTGTCTGAATCGGCCCCCCAAGTACCATGTTTAGCATGGCTCAGTCCATCACCTGCATGGCGCACTCCAATAGAACTGTTCTCTTACCACCGAGATGTCCATGATTACTGTATCTTCTTGTTGGTTGACTTGAAGGATCATCCCAAAAGTGGAAACATTAAAAGTCACAGGGTTAGCAGGATCTACTCTAGTGTTCACTCTAGCACCATGCATTGGTCACAACCCATGCAGTTCCTCTTACCTTCCGGAGGTGTTGCGCTCTGTTCTGGTGATTCTGGCACATGCAAGTCTGTATCTTAGCACTAAAATACATACCAGGGTGTGCTAGAAGCTTCAGAGCAGAGAGCAACAGGCCAGACAGGAAAGACGAACTGCAAGGGATGTACTAGGTGCAGGGTGCTAGAATGAACACTACTGCTCTAATGGAAATGTTTCACCTTAGGAACAGACTTTGGTTTATTTAACAGGAAAGCTTAGATCACGGCTTAGAGATGTACTTTTTCTAATCCAATTAGACATCCTGAAGGCCACCAGAAATTGATCTTCTCAGCAGGGCCTTCTGTAAGAACTGTATCTAAACATACAGTTGCTCACTATAGGGAATCTGGTCCAAACATGAAAACCCTCAGTAAGCAGGACATCAACTACCACTTCGGCAATTTCACCAAGTTCTAGTCCACAGCAAGAACCAAAACATGCAATTCTCTTAGTTGAGCAAGGTCTTGCTTGACAAGGGGAACACTTCAAGCAAAGTGCCTTGCTTGGCTTGTGGACGCATAATGGCACCTGCTTTACACAGAGGTTCTACCTACAAAGCCTCCTGAAGGTCAACAGTGGTTCCTAGAAGCCTCACTTATCCCATGGTAGCTGCTCTCTATGATCTAGCAGAAAAAACATTCTGTGCTGATAGTATCTGTTGTGGAATCGATCTGACTTCTACAGTATATACCATATAATTCACCTGTTTACAGAATGAATTCCATTTATTATGTACCAAGAGCAAAATTCCAAAAATAAACTGAGGCTGGCCTCTGCGATATTAATACTTCAGACCCTCAAGGAAACACATTTCAGCTAAGAATTCCCATATTTATAGATCATACTTCTAATGATTTACAGCCAGAACTAAACTTTATCATGTAGCTTTACTGCTTCAAATACACAGATCTTCCATGAGTTGCTGTAGGGCACCATCTGCCCTGATAACCACTCATTTTCATATTTAATTGCAAAAACATCCCCATCACTGAGCAATGTGTAATAATTGCACCCTACTATGAGAAGAACTTGTGTAAAGTTTGGAATGTTATTTGATGCTGCGTACCTCTAACCAAAATGTCCTTATCGGTTTAAAAATATCATTATCTAATGCCAGTAAACATTTTCTCTTCTACTTTCATTCTATTAATATAATTACTGACAATACACATAACAAAGATTGGTTAAACAAGAGTAAGTAAAAAAAAAATCACTTAGGTTTTTATTTTGGAAACAATTAACATCAAAAGCAATTTAAACCATCTCAAACTGCTAAAACAATTTAAACTTGCCAAAATAAAGCTGGGTACACACTAGAAGATGTGTCTGCAGATCAAATGATCTGCAGATATATCTACAGATGGATTGGGCAGTGTGTTCTCCACTAGACTAGGCAGCTGCCTAATGGTAGACCAGGCCCTGCCTAGGGGTACATTTGCCTGAAATTGTATTATTGGGCGAGTTTATCACGATTTTTAAAACTCAGACTAAAGACAAACATCAGAGTAAAATCAGGATTTGAACGGCAAAATACATCCAAATCTGCAAAAAAGATTCAAAACGCCATTCATTCATCTCGCAAGTATTTTCAGTAGAAAATAATCTAGCATGGAAATTTACGAAGAACTGAGTTTATACACACAGAGCACACTGGACAAAATACATTTTACAAAGCAACATCCCTGTGAGCAGCAATTGCATACACCATCGGAAAACACTATTCTTAGTAAAGTGTTTGATCTTAAAAACCTCTCGGGTGTCCCTGCAATTCTAATGGAGTTTAATCCCGGGCCCAAATAAGATTCTTCATAAACCCATACCTCCCAACTTTTGAAGTTGGGAATTCGGGACGGTCGCGGCCTCGAGAAAAGGGGCGTGGCCTCGCGGGGTGACGCGGACTCCGGCCACGCCCCGTTTTTGCCGCTCGGCGGTGCTGAATAGACGCTGTGCGCATGCGCACAGTGTCTATTCTTGGGAGGCTGGGGGGGCTCCCAACTGCCCCCCCCCACCGCGGGACAATGGCGGCCCCGGGCGGGATGCGGGAACGTCCCTGAATATCGGGACGTTCCAGCGGTAAGCGGGACAGTTGGGAGGTATGTAAACCCTTCCCCCTAGCCTCAAAGCATTATGAATTGTGAGATGACGCTTATGACTGAGCAGGTATTGTCTTTTTTTTTTTGTACCAATGTGTGAAAAAACCACATCACAAGACTTCACTGCTTAATGCAACGATTGTATAGCGGTGTGTAACAGAGTCTGACCTGTATAGAAAGCACAATTTGGCATGAAAAAAATGCTGCAGCTGCTGCATCATAGCACTTTGTGTACAGATTCACACTCAGACGAACAGATACACAAGTGTCCCATATCAAATTAATCAGTGTACATGTGCAAGACTCACATCTACACGGATAAGAAGCTTGGTGCAAGGTAAGTCGTACAGAGCCTGGCACACCAAGAAGGGAAGTTGGCGCCACTGCAGCAAAAGTGTATGTCAACACATCTGTATAGCCTAGTGTATTAAATTTTTCATAAGAAAAAGGGCATGTTTATATGAACTGAGTGTTACTTTCCACACATCGGTAGCTGTAGACAAGTCGTCCAAGTCTGACCGAGAAACAAGGGTAAGCAATTCATTTTCACCTAAATGTGAGCTTAAGTCTTTGCACTTCCTAGAAAAAACAATGGTCATCTTGGTTAAATCATCTCTGTCTGTTAATATAATGACTTTCACATCACTCAAACTGTGCATCTGTATGTGGCCGCAATGTGAAGATGAAGGGCCAGTGACCCACAAATTTGGATGAAACACTCCATCATGCACAAGAGCTATGGATGTGTTTGTGAGAGCAATTGATCTATATGCACATTGCCCATGCTTAAGTTCGATCATCGCCGCTGCGTATAACAGCAAATGCATATCCCCTAATGGTGGTTTTGTTTCGTTGGTATTTTCATGAAGCAGATAAACTAGGTCAGCTAATGCACTTCTGAAGTTAGAAGCCACTTTAAATCCATTAGTGCAGACAAAGTCAGAGAGTTCCGCCTTCCAGTCCGTTGACAGCTCCATCAGATCCCTACTGAGGAGGGGATGCCGGATGGACTTGGCATAGTCGGAATCAGTCATCAGCACTTTTGCCAAAACTCGACATAGGTAAAGTGTGTAAGGACTGTCAAATGTAAATATAGTCAGAGGAGAGTCCTCAAAGGACCCAAGAAGATCTACACTTTGTCCTCCAAAACCTATGTGAAGTTCTTGCAAAGACGTGAGTGGAACAGTAAAGAGATGCACGGTTTCAGTGTCAGAGACGGACATAAAGTACAGATGTGATGTGAACACAAGAAGGCATGCCGGCTGAGGCTCCAGGTGGAACTTATTGGCAACTGACAGCCAATATACACCCCTAAAATCATTCTTATTGATGTGCAAATCTAAGAAATTGAAGCGGAAGTAATCCAAAATGTCCTCCGTATGGTGGTTCCTAAGTTTCAAAAAGGTATCCGGGAACTTCATAAAACTGCAAGGGAAGAAATCGCCACTTTCCAGGACATCATCTTCATGTTTACGAAGAACCTGGCCCCCTGCGTCTTCGGTCTCCTTCCTGAAAGAAAGCTTGCATAGCATTGGCTGTTCAGCTTCTGTATATTCCATGTCCGATTGCACGATGCTGTACAGTGTAACCTTGTTCTCAAGTGGATGCATAACCGCTAAGTCAGTTTGTCTCTTGTTTGACTCTTTTAAATTAAAATACTTCCCAAACGGCAGGTCTTTAATTCGCGAGAGACCTGGAATGTGCCGAATGCTATCTGCTTGTACACTACACAAATCCTTTGTGCGCTTAATAATATTCATTATTGGTGACAGCTGCTGCTCTTTGTAAAAAGATGAAAAATGGCTAAAAAGGTTTTGCAGGCTGTATTTATGTGGTGTTGAGTCTTGGCACAAGGAGCCATCTCTGGAAGAATCAGAGTCACGCTGATATGCGTACGGCTGTTGGAGGATACCCTGGTGAGTTGGGTAGTTCATCTTTAAATCCTTTTCAGGAAGCATACTGGCCTCTGAGAGATTACAATGAAATACATCATTGTACTCGGGTTGCTCATTATCAGCTGCCTTCATCTCGGAGGAGGACATCTGCTGGAAGAAAGTCCGGTCAGATTCCATTTGAAAGAAATCTCGGTCACCAGATACACTTTCTAAATGTTTCCCTTTGGTCTTGGCAGGAATTTGTTGAGAGGCAGATGAGATATTTTGATGAGCGCATTCGCTGTTAGAAAGATTTCTACTGAGAAGGTGCCTTGGTTCATGTTCTGTGTCAGACAGAAAGTCAAAATATTCACTAATGGATGATCTATTTTTCCCTTTTTCGTGCTCTTTCTTCAAATATTTCTCTTGAGAGTCAGAACATTTCCTTGTGAAGCCAGAATATAAATTAGCAGTCACAGGATTTAGATTCTGTCTTTCAATAAATGCCATTCCGGCTTGTCTCGTAGGCGGTGAGGACAGGGCTCCGATCTTGGGAACAGATATCTTTCCACAATTTGTCTGAGGATGCTGTATTCTCTGTGTAAAACATTTTAAAGACAGGGAAACAATCTTTTCCTTGATGGACACAAGTTTGATTCACAAGAAGAGACATTTGTGCTGATTTGTACTGATTGGACAAAATTATTAATATTCCATCGCTTTATTTATAGACAGTTTTGTTTTTATAAAACCAATTAGATGATCAGGTTTCAAGATCTTACCTTCTTAAGTTTAATTATACTGCTTTTCCACCTACAAGCCAGGTCGTACCTGGGTTTTTAGACCTGGCCCCAACCCGGCTTTTGACCCTTTTTAGACCGGCACCTGGACCCGGCATAATGCCGTGCGTGTGACGTCACCGGAGACGGAGCCTGAGCCGCCGTTGGGAGATGAGAGCATCTCCCAACACTGGCTTTTCAATTGCAGTGAACGGGTCAGGGTTGCATCGACTCGGGTTACCGGTTTACACAGTACCATTACTTGGGCCCTTCCCATTTTCAACCTTGGTCAGGACCGGGGTAGGATTTCAGTGAACATGGACCAGGGTTTTGCGTCGTTTACACCGACCGCTGACCCGGGAGAACCAGTGTTATTTTGCCATTTTAAAAGGGGTATTACTTAAAAATGCTTTCCAATACAACTCCAATTAGATGAGGCAGTACTGTAGCTAGATTGTAAACTGTTGCACTGTACTCTATGGGGGAGATGTATAAAGCCGTGTAAAGAGTAGGGTAGTGGTCACATGGAGACATTGCCTATGGCAAACAATCAGCTTTTACCTGTCATTATATAGCATGTGCATGATAAATGCTACCTCAAAACGGATTGGTTGCTACTGCTTGATACACCTCCCCCTATGCATCTTCAGATTTATATAATAAAAAGTGATTGACAGGACTAGTATTTACATGGATATTAAGCATATGTTTTGGGAGCCCTGCCCATATTAGTCTTCCCACTCTGTCACTACTTTTGCTCGCACACTCATTCAAAATATAGTTTTTTTCCAAGCAATTCACTGCGCATTGATATTTATAGTAGAATATATACTGATTTAGCAGTGGATGTATTTGCAAAGTCGCTTACAAGCTTTGCAAATCCAACCAGTGAAAATGCAAATGCAGAAGGTGGTGTCAGACATCTCACTGTTGCATTTGCGGCTGCAGCCTGAGATTAACATCGCAACTGATGGTCTTGATGTGTCCCGCAGACAACCAGTTGAGTAACCCTCAGTTTACGCAGGTTGGCTGTCGTAGGGTGCCTTGCAAGGACAGAAATTATGTGTCTAGAGCAGTGGTTCTCAAACTGTGGGTCCTGAACCCAAAGTGGGTCCCGACCTTCTCAGCTATGGGGTCACGACTCCATGTTGCCGACCATCAGGCTGATGACTTTTCTAATCTCAGTCAGTGATTCAAAAATCCGTTGAATTGTCTGTTATTTTACACTCCTCACATCCTTTTGTATCTCCACAATGCTGCCATGTATGTGCTGTCTGCTGACTACACATGTGATGTGATGGCCTTCTGCAGTAACTTGCTGGGGTCCTGTCATTTTTATTATCTGATGGGGTCCCAGAGCAAAATTGTTTGAGGACCCCTGGTCTAGAAATGCAGACACTAGTCTTGCTACCTCCTGCAACGCCGGGGATCCATATCCACGCATAACCTCCCCTACGTGATCATGCAGGACCTGTTCAGTACATGCGCAGAACGTGGCCTGTGCAGTTTCTCGATAATCGCAAAGCTGTGCAGACGTTTCCATAAGCAAACTAGGGCCAAATTTTGTAGAAGACACATATAAAACACACACAAGCGAACACACAAGATTGTCCGTAATATAGTCATCTGGTAATGGTCGGATGGTATCTTATTCTTTCAAATTTTGCACTGAGGAATTATCTTTTACGAAAATCTAAATCGCGATTCCCAAGATTTGCTATTGCTGCTATTTGTGGTGACAGAAAATAAATCCTAATCCCAAATTACTTTTTTTTTTTTTAATCAGGCTCTCAGTTCCAAATAGAACTGGTCAGTGCATTGTTTATAGTATACAAGTATGTACAACCCTGCAATGTGAGTCATTGGCTGAGTGACTCATTGGCACGGTTGCCTTATCAGAATAGTGGCAGCACCAGTAATTTTACTGACAAGCACAGAGATGGTGTCAGACATGACGGTGTGCCTCGGCACATCCAGGGTAACGTATGCAAGCTCCTTTAATATTAATAAATCTGTGAGAAACACTTTCATATATCGAATAGTGCACTATGTGATGTTATGGGAAGAGCGACAGAGCTTGTTGGAAAAGGACATACTGGCATTTAAATGGTCACTGTCTAGTGCAAGTTGTTAGAAAGCTCCAAAAACATAGGGGAGGATTCCCTCGGGTCTAAACTCTGGCTCGCGTCCGATGGTGGAGGGAGGTATGAGCATGCGCAAACCCGGTAACAAATGGCTTCAGCGAGTCTCACAATCGCTGAGCCGTGTGCTCAAGGGTGTGTGGTATGGCGGTCCGACAATCGGTATACCGACATCGGAATACCAACAGTCAGTATCCCGACATGCAGGCGCTCTGAAAGGGCGGCGAGCGCAAAGAAGCCCCTTGCGGGCTCGCTGCACTCACCACGCTGCCGGGCCGGTGGCTCGATTTGCTAGACACAGGTTCTATTCTCCCTCTATGGAGGTCTTGGACCCCCACAAGGGAGAAGAGCACATCAGTCGGGATCCCGACTGTGGGGCAGTCATCCGCCACCCGCTCCAGGAGGGGCGGAATGGGGTCGGCAGCAGGGGAACGCCCAGTGCTTTATGGGCGTCCCCTGGGAACGCTAGGCATTCCCCTGGGAACGCAGACGTGTTGATGTCTGCTTGGGGTAGGCGACTGACATCCCTTGAATTCAGAGCCTGACTTGAATTGTATGATCTCCGGTCACCTGAAAAGGACTGACTCACTTTTCTGATCAAAGGCTGCAGAAATATCTCCACCATTCCTGCAAATGCAATGGGATTCCTCCCCCCTCCCCCCACCCCCATTTACCTGTGCGCTAGCCACCCTAGCAAATACTCTGAATCTGGCCCATAATTATATGTATTTAAAACTTTGACTCAGCCTGTTGCCAGTGAACATCACAGGTTCTACTGGTTATATAGCACAAATTCTCTGTATCAGGTCAGGCCACTTTTGGCTATTTGTACCACTGCAATGCTAAATAATGCTGTCCTCTATTCTACAGAACGTAGTTGCTGGACAAGTTAGAGCCAGTAAAACATTTCCTTATGCACACACACACACTTGATTTGAAGAACTAGATTAAAACTTCTGCAACTGAAAGCATCTCTTTGCAGAAAGGGACTGTGACGCTGTTTGTGTGTAGTGGATCCTGACCAGTTAGTGACCACACTTGCAGCATAAGTGGATGCTTTAGGCAACATGGCAGCCCCCACTAAGTGTATTGGCAGTGAGTGTGTGAACTGTGCGCTAAACTATGACTAGTTTAAAAACAAGTCCTGTTACAAATAAAGGATGGCAGAATACGGCCCCACCACCAATCACACCAAATCATTATGATGCAAATTAATGAATGAATAAAAAAACAGCAGGTGGGTACTTACCTCATACTTCATTTTTCTTTTGGAGATACCATTCAGAAAAGTGTCACTTCCCTAATAGTAAGAAATAATGTGGTTAGGTACAGTCACAGAAATACCTACTGTACACATCATGCACTCATATGCCCACGTGCGGCTATCATTTATTTTATATAGAGTGTGTATGTCTCTCATAGTTGACTACCCTCCTGCATTCTGCAGGAGACTCCCTGAAACAGCAGCAATCTCCCTCTCTCCCTCATTAATCTAGAAATCTTCAGCTAGCCCACATTGCACCGTTACATTTTTGGGGAAAAAAGGAATGAGAGATAGATACAGTTACATTGAATCATCAGCACCATTTCCCAGCACTTTACCAAGTATAGTAGCTCTTACTAACTGCTTTGCGGCTCATCTACATTTGGAAATAAGTCATTTTAAAAGATTCCTCTCAGATGTAGCAGTACACACCCACGCTTCTAGGTGCCAGATGACAGATTGAAGCTGCACATGGATCCCTCCTTGCGGTGACACCTACACTGACCGCATCACTTGTGTGCAATCAGCCTTCCCAACAGCGGCACACAGAGGGAGGTGGATCCTCACGGCATTGGCCGCAGCATCTGTGCGCCTCCGGTTCTTTCCATGCTGACAGGCAGCAGCAGGGGACTGAGTGAACTCTCCTCGCGCCCAAGCAGAAGATCAGTTGCAGCGTCTGTGTGCAAACAGCACAACTGGGATAGCTTGGCCACCCGACTCTGCGAGAGGTAACCGAGTGAGTAACAATTCCAGCTGGATGCTTTTTATTAAAATAACGGTACTTGTGTAGTTTCACGGCGCCACTAGATTGCATGCGATTTGACATCCGATATCGCATGCGATTTACTATCCATTTCTTTACCCCACTATCCAAGTGGGCATAGAGTTGATTTTATATAGCCAACGAGCCTGAAGCGTGGCGAGCGCAGCGTGCCCCGCGAGGGTACACGGATGTTGTTTCAAAGCAACTGCCGATATCGCATGCCATTTGCATGCAATTCCATCAAATATATTCCGTGTCCCCGCGCGGGGCTTGCTGCGCCCGCCACGCTTCAGGCTTGCCACGCTATATAAAATCAACTCTATGCCCACTTGGATAGCTGGGTAATGAAATAGATAGTAAATCGCATGCGAACTAGTGGCGCCGTGAAACTACACAAGTACCAAAATACCTAACACAAAGCTAAGTTGCCCACACTTGGACATAAGTGAAAGTTTATTGGGCACGGGCTTATATCGATAAATCACATCGGTCTGACCTGCTTGTAAGATTATTCAATACGGAGACAGTGAACTTGAGCTTGTATTCCATCAACATAAATCTAAACATCAGTTGCAAATATATATCTAATGTGTGGATTCAAAGAATCGTTTTAAACCACATTGACACAAAGGTTTATGACCAAAGACATTTGCTATATATGTTCTGATACTCTGGTTGGAGCACAGTGTCATTCCTGAGTAGCATATAGAACAAGCCCAAGGTGGCAATCTAACTGATTAAAGCTCTTAACAGTGAATGTATCCAGGTTAAAAAGAAGTATGTGTATTAACTGTTTTTATAAGTTGTACTTCTTGGTATTGCATACTAAGGTTGTTCCTTTTTTTATTTATATGTAATAAATTGCTATTTACTTTTTACAAAAGCGCTCCCTTTGTTTATTAGTAAATTGTTTCTCTAGTGGTCCAGTTAAATATTTGGGATCTGCTTTATCCTGTGTAGGCATCTAATTTTAATATTGTTTTACCCCATAGATAGACTGCCTGTTGGGTCCTAGATGGTTGGATACCTACACTAAGTCTATTCTTGAGATATTCCCATTGCGCCAGATTCTTCTTTTCTTTTTTTTACTAGCTTTTCATTTTTGTTGTCCAAATGCTCTATGCCAGCGGTTCCCAAACTGTGTGCCTTGGCACCCTGGGGTTCCATGAAGCACTTGTGGATGTGCTCTTGGTTGATGGTCCAGGACCAATTCAGATTATTTATAGTCAATGTAACAGGCAAAACCAGTGCTTGTGGCTTCCAATCATATCATATGTGGACAAACAGATGCAAATCCTGTCCCTCACCACATAACTGATTATAAGGATGACATATAAACACAATTTATTTAATTTAATATTTTAATCTAAAGTACTCAATAAGAAACTTTTGGCCTAGCCGTGCTATTAAAAAAATTCTGATACTCTAGGGTGCCTTGATTAGAAAAAGTTTGGGAACCATTGTTTTATGTCAGCGGTTCTCAAACTGTGAGTCCTGACCCCAAAGTGAGTCCCGACCTTCTCAGCATGGGGTCACGACTCCATGTTGCTGACGATCAGGCTGTAACTTGTTTGGGGTCCTGTAATTATTTCTATTGTCTGACGGGGTCCCAGAGCAAAATAGTTTGAGGACCACTGTTCTATGCATTGATTATATAGGGCAACTGCTCTTGCTGTGACAGGTAAAAAGCATTTTCCATTCGCTATTTTTACATGCTGACCACGTTAACGGTAGAGTAGTTCTCAAGCACCCATCATACATTGCCTATAGGCTGCTAAATGCTGGGGCATACAGTCAAAAGTTGAACAGATAGGGTGTCAGTTTGTGGCAGAAAATCTGTCAAAATGCAGTGAATAACTAAAAACACAATAGAAAAACCAGCTACAGAATATTTTAGAGCATTTTTCCTGCTGGTAGCAAAAAAAAAAAAAAAAAAAGCTTCAAAAATTCTACATAGTTTTCAGGCAGCTGTTAAATCACTTGAGTCACAGGTGCATAAGAAATAAGAAACTTCCATGCACCGCGTTTATGAGCGAGCTGTTTTACGGCTGGCCCTGGACAGTGTTTGTACTGCTGCTATGCTCCACATCACCAGTAACACAGATGCGTGTGGGTTTTTAGATTTAGTATTTCAAATTAAAGACACAATAACTAAATCAATTTAAAAATTGGAACACTGATTTATTTAAATCAAAAATAATTTTGGATGTGCCAAGTAAGATTCTTCATCAAAATCAATAAAAGAGGTGCAATCAGTAGAAGAGAACAGTTGTCGGCGTAGAATGAATCTAGAACAAGATCAGTGTACGTAGAAGAGGACATAATTAAGTCGCAGTTGATACATGGGCAATCTAGAAGTGGAAAAAAAAGCTGCTTCAGCACATAGGGCCTTATTCTGGTCGGTGCGGACAGATCCGATTATGCGGCCAGGACCGTGCGTGCGAAACCCCGCCTTCCATACGGATCGCCAACTCCGTCCGTACGCGGTAAGAAGCTGGCCGAACGGACCGCACGTGTATTTTACACGGAATACGCCTCCTCCATCTAAGGGAACCTCCCCCATCATTCGATGGTCGCAGACCATCGAATGCAGGACCGAGTGCTCCACCAGCTCCCGCAACCTCAGACCACACGGACATTTCTCCGTGCAAAAGCAGGGATCTGGGCGGGCAGCAGACATCCGGCGATGTCATATGTCCGCCCCCTACACGTGCGTCACGGGCGCATTACCATACGTACGCCCAGTGTTTGCATGGGAACGCCCATGAAACGCGGGGCGTATGCATATGGTAATGAGCCCAAATAGCCCTTCACGCCCCTCTCCACCCCCTGTTCGGAGTGTTCACATATCATGCGGGATTTGGCCGTACGCCCCGCTCGCACATGCGCAGAGACGCCTCTGCACATGCGCAGACACAAAACATCGGCGGGCCGACCGCACGCGGATATATCCGCACCGACCAGAATAAGGGCCATAGTTATGAATACAGGAAATAGCAAATCAAGGTCACGGTTGCAAACCACAAATAAGGCAGGGGAAATTATTATCATCATCAGTGCATTGTAAGGTCCCACAAGGCTCAACGTTGGGGAGAACAGACAAAATACATCACAAGGTGATACACCGTAGACAACGTAGATGCAGACATGACAATATAGGGCAGGGTGTTATCTGGTCGCAAGAGTTTACAGTCTAATTGGAAGAGGACACAGCTGAAGCAGGAGTGAGTGAGTGTACAGATGTGTTCTCATACACATGCAGCCACTCTCGGAATGCCAGGTCCGGTGAGATGCTGCAAAAAATATATCTCAGTCGCAATGTATACACACTGAGCAATTTTCACCGGGGGTGGTCGACTTTCCATAGCAGGATGCTATGGGAAGCCCTCCACCCCGTCGCTCATCTGCTGCTAATACCAGCAGATGAGCGGCTGGGCCAGCTAAGATGCAGGAGCGCACATCACTGCCCGGTACATACTGGGTGGCTTTTGAGCAGAAAGCAGCTCAAAAGCCAAAACTGAGCTACTTTCGGTTTAGAGTTGCCCAGTGTGTATGGGCCTTAACTCTTTGTACAAGATGTTACTTTTCTCCATGCCAAGTGCCGCTGTGCTTTATATACAGACTCACACAAGACTATACAAGTGTTACATAAAAATTAATCAGCAGTCTCCTGGTGCGTATTAGTCCACTAAGACAGTGCTAGAAGAGTTGTATGGAACCTGAAACCTCCTCACATTAGCCTAGTGTGTACCCAGCATTGTGACTGCATTGGTATATCCGAGTGGCAATAGAAAAAAAGAGATAGTTGGTTTATTATACAGTACAGAAGTGAAGAATTCAAGGGAGAAAAGGTAGATGTGGGTGTCATCAGCTAGACCAGTGGTTCTCGAATTTGGTCCTAAGGACCACACTTAGGTCAAGTTTTCTAGGTCACCCAACAGTTGTGCTGTGTATCACCAACTGTCAAATTTCAAAAATTCACAAGTGACCTGGAAAACATGAACTGTGTGGGGTCCTGAGGACAGAATTTGGAAACTTGTGGACTAGATACAGTAAATGGCACTAGAAGTAAAAATAATTATATTGTTGCCCAAGAAATACAGTATACAGTCAGAAAAGCAATGTACTGAGATTATCACAATAGTCCAAAAAATAGTTGATGTGAAATGGTTTATGTGGCTGATAGAGAAAACCAACGTAGTTCAATCGGTAGAAAGAAAACTATATGCAAACTGTCTTAAAGGCCAATGGAGTAGAGGGTCCAGACTTAAACTTATTATTATTATTTTTTTTTACTATAGTATTGTATAAAAATAAACTAGCTACTAAAAAAAGTTCCTGAGCGGGATCTGCGCACGACATCCTGTCAACTTGCACACTCGGACATAAGAGCTACTCTACTGCAAGCCTGTCATCCCATTGAAACCGGATGCAGTCCAGCCGCTGTGTAGACTGTAGTACTGTTTTGTATACACAGTACAGTATGCATTTTGGCCCTAGTAGCGGCAATGAAGAAGCGGAGGCTGAGTGAAGGAGGGGGAGGAGGTGCAATGACTTCCAGGTTGTGGGAGGATTGAAGTCAGCGACACTTAGAGGGAGGGGGCAATGATGCGCTGGACTGAGATCACTGTGTAAATGGCTTTTCTATACAGTAGCTGAAATGAGGTTTCGTGACCACCTTCTGATCTGTCTGTTTGCATCTTGGCTGAGAGTAGCAAAGAATAGAGTAAGAAGTTTGGGGGCAGGAGCACAGTTATGGAAACTGAGAAACAGAGTCTAAATGCATATATATATATATATATATATATATATATATGTATTTTAGAACGCACACTCTGAGAAACTGACTGGGTTTTTTTTTTGTAAACCAAAATACAGTCTATGCAAAAGTATAGAATAAATATAAATACAAATATATAATTTAATGAACCACAAAAAAAATGTACAGTACATTGATAAAAAAAAATATTGGTCATCGCAGGATCCAAACACTAGTCACAGAAAACAGCACGCTGTACCCATAACAGTTAGCCATGAGGGATACTGTACCACAGGTCTATCGTCTTATTCAAATGCCGATGACGCTCAAGGCTACACTAGGGGCTTTGTCACAATGCTTTCATGAGGTAATCGTGGGAAAATGTTTGCTGAGCTTAGACTGCACTTACAGAGCTAAACTTGGCACACATTTCCGCACCAAGTCCCTACTACTCTATGTAGCATAATATTACTGTACAACATGGTGGTGGGCCCAGACTATTGGCCAGGAGGGAGCCCACCCCTATGGAGCTAAGCTTGGCATGCTGTACACAGGTAAAGTGGAAGCAAATTAGTCTGGTGAATGGCGATGGTGCTTCACATATCCATCCAAATTTTCCAAACCGTGCTAAGCAATTGGCAGGTTTGTACGGTGCAGGATTTCCCTCTGTCTGGGTGGCGTAAACCCAATCGCAGGACTTCACAATATCAGGTTTGAATAACCCCTTAGCCACAAAATAAATAATATCATGTTTTCCTAGGTTAATAAATTTGGGGTACACGTTAAATTTTATCAGAAGTATATATTTTGTTTTAAATTAGCCTTTAGATCTAGCCTGTTGGTTACAACTAAAGCATTGCTCTTGCCATATCGAACCAAACGTTCATAACTTACCTTTTCCGTTTCATAGGAGTAGGACGTACTAAGGCTGACGCTGAGATCCTCACCAGGCAAATTAACATTTTGAAGCCGTCTCTGCACTTCTTCTTCAATATACGCATGTATACTGGAACATCATAAATATGTTAATCAAACAGTTTCGAAAGCAAATTGCACTTCTGTCTCTACAAGGACCAAACAAGATTTCTCACATACTTAAGACTAGCAATTTACACTCTCATATAACGTTTAAAGGGAAGCAAACGTAATCAAAAAGTGGAATTTGTCAGCAGTATTCACTTACTGCACCGCGCCATTTAGGCATAATTGCACAGATACTGTAAAATCTAGGGGAATTTCTTTTCTTTTACTGCTACAATAATATTTTATTTAAGCACGGAACCTGGAACAACAATAGTGTTTATCAAAACAATAAAAGCACTCGCACACAAAGTGCAGTTATTATAGATGTGCCCAGGTTTTACCATGTTAGCTTCGGAAGAGGACTTTAAATAGGATTACAATATATACCTGTCATCGGTTAATTGAAGCATGTGTGACGGAGATTTCACTGGGGTTGCCGGCGAGTTAGCGAGGGAAGGCTTTTCCTCCAGGGCTCCTGACAGGTTCTTTGAAAGCGGATCAGCCACATGTATCTTCTGTTTCAGTTGCTGGATTTCGTGAGATAACCTGTGTAGGTTTCACAAAATGCAACAATAAAAGCCAGAGACAGTTAAATAAAAACAGTAAATCAAATGAAGCACCGAGATCAATTGAAAATAGCCACGTTTTATAACAGAGTAAAATACAGTAGGATAGAGTTTAGCAGTAAACCGTGGCTTAAATAAAGGTAGATGCAATATCTTCAAAATAGATCTTGTAATAAACGGGTACGGATTGTATGGTCGATCCAAAAGATGGTCTACAGTCATTAGGTCGACACCATTAGGTCGACATACTGCAAGGTCGACAAGGGTCTAGGTCGACATGGGACAAGGTCGGCAAATCAGCAGGTTGACTCAAGCATTAGGACGTTTTTTGGTTACAGTACCCCGGTGCCCTTGAAGAAAGATGTTTAGACTTTGGACAAAATCACGGCACTCCAAGGAATTTTCAAAAGAGGTATATTGAAGAAAAACACACCAACGTTTCGGAGCTTGGCGCTCCTTTGTCAAGGTGAAATACAGTGTACACCAAGCTCCGAAACGTTGGTGTGTTTTTCTTCAATATACCTCTTTTGAAAATTCCTTGGAGTGCCGTGATTTTGTCCAAAGTCTATATATATATATATAAGGGGATTTTTGTCCTTACCTGGAAAATCCTTATTTCTGAATCCTTTGGTGGACACTGGGACAGTGGGAAGGGGGCGGAGCCATGGCGACAGGCACCAAGTAGCTAACACTTTAGTGGTGCAGCCCAGGCCCCTCCTTCCCCACACTCCATCCTAGGTCAGTTTAGACTACCACCGGACTTAGGAGCACAGGAAAGGAGAGAATGAAAGAAAGAAAAAGAGAGATCTTGTATTACCATGAACAAGAGCATTCCCTAAAACCAACCCATCAGCCGATCAGGGGCGTCTGGGCGGGCGCCCAGTGTCCACCAAAGGATTCAGAAATAAGGATTTTCCAGGTAAGGACAAAAATCCCCTTATTTCCTTCATGCCATTGGTGGCCACTGGGACAGTGGGACGTCCCACCGCTGTCCCCTCACGGGAGGGAACGCTCCTGAGCTGCAGAAAGAACGCCACGGCCGAACGCAGAGTCGACCTCGGTGAAAGTATCAAACCTGTAGTGGCGTATAAAAGTGTGCATGGAAGACCATGTGGCTGCGCGGCACAGCTGTTCTGCGGAGACTCCTGAAGCCGCAGCCCACGATGATCCTACCGAGCGAGTGGAATGGGCCGTGAGCCCTGCTGGCGCCGGCCTATTCGCCAGGAGGTATGCCTGCTGAACCGTAAGCCGCAACCACCTGGCAATGGACTGTTTAGATGCGGGCCAACCCCGCTTCTGATGATCATAAAGAACAAACAAAGCTTCTGTTCTTCTAATCTCCCTGGTCCTATCCACATAGATGCGAAGGGCCCGAACCACATCGAGAGCCCCTCCACTTCTTGAATCCTGGAAAGCAGGAACCACGATTTCTTGGTTTACGTGAAACCTGGATACCACTTTTGGCAGGTAACCCAACCTGGTACGGAGGACTGCCCGATCTTGGTGGAAAACCAAAAACGGTGGCTTGCAAGATAGAGCGGACAAATCCGAGACCCGCCTAGCTGACGCAATTGCCAGAAGGAAACACACCTTCCATGAAAGCCAACGCAACTCCACTGACTCCAGAGGCTCAAACGGAGCCACCTGAAGAGCTCTCAGAACCAAAGGCAGATCCCACGGGACTACGGGACTCCGAAAGGGAGGAGTCACGTGCATGACCCCTTGGAGGAAAGTGCGAACCTCCGGCCTTGTCGCAATGCGCCTTTGAAACAGAACCGAGAGCGCCGAGACCTGAACCTTCAAAGTGGAATGTTGAAGGCCCAAATCCACTCCCGACTGTAAGAAGGCCAAAACCTTGGGCAACGAGAACCTCCTTGGATTCTTCTCGTGCTCTTCACACCAGCGAAAGAAAGAACTCCAGATTCTGTAGTAGACCTTTGCTGAGGACGGCTTCCTGGCCGCTATCATGGTTCTTATCACCGAATCTGAGAACCCCCTGTCTCTTAAGATCTCCCTCTCAAGAGCCAGGCCGTCAAATCGAGACGAGCTAGGTTGGGATGTTGACAGGGTCCCTGAGACAGAAGGTCTGGCCGGAGAGGTAACCGCCACTGAGGTTCCTCCGCCATGAGCCGGAGATCGGCATACCAGGCCCTGCGTGGCCAGTTTGGGGCCACCAGGATTACCCTTACCCGTTCCCGCTTGAGTCTTCTTAGGAACCGAGGAAGAAGAGCCACTGGCGGGAAGGCGTACACCAGATCGAACGGCCAAGGTGCCGACAGAGCGTCGACCAGAAATGCGCCTGGATCCCGAGTCCTGGACCCGTAGCAAGGCAACTTGTGATTCCACCGGGATGCCAGGAGATCTATCTGAGGCCTCCCCCAACGGAGGGTTAGAGAGTGAAACACCTCTGGATGAAGAGACCATTCTCCGGAGTGGATCTCTTGGCGGCTCAGAAAGTCTGCTTCCCAGTTTTCGACGCCGGGAATGTACACTGCCGACAATGCCAAGAGGTGACGTTCTGCCCAACGAAGAATTGGCTGTACCTCCAGAAAAGCTGCTCTGCTCCGAGTTCCCCCCTGGTGATTGATGTATGCCACCGCCGTGGCGTTGTCTGTCTGTACCTTGACTGCACGAGAGCAAATCAGGGGGGCCGCCTGGAGAAGGGCTAAGTAGATCGCCCTGAGCTCTAGAATATTGATCGGCAACCCCGACTCCTGGTGGGACCAAACTCCCTGGTAGGATCGGTCCTCCACCACCGCTCCCCAGCCCCTGAGGCTGGCATCTGTCGTCAAGAGTACCCAGTCGGAGACTAGGAAGGGCCGTCCCATGGACAGGTGACGTGGCTTGAGCCACCAGAGCAACGATAGTCGAACCTCCTGAGAGAGTACTATCTCCTGCCTCTTCAGAGCCTGTGGTGAACGGTTCCAATACTTGAGGATCTGGTGTTGCAACGGACGAGAGTGAAATTGGGCAAATTCCACCATCTCGAAGCACGAGACCATCTTGCCCAAAATCTTCATACATAGATGAAGAGAGACTCTCCTGTGCTTGAGAAACCCTCGTAAGAGGGCCTGCAAAGCCAGCCGCTTCTTGTCTGGAAGATAGACCCTCTGGGCCTGGGAATCCAGACGCGCTCCCAGATGTATCATCTCCTGGGAGGGTTCCAGGCTGGACTTGCGCCAGTTCACTAGCCAACCGTGAGCCTGGAGCAGGTCCAGCGTAATGCCTAGATGTTGTAGGAGTAGTTCTCTGGACTGTCCCAAAATCAGAAGGTCGTCCAGATAAGGCAGAATCCGCACTCCCTGGAGGTGAAGGAAGGCTGCCATAACTCCCATCACCTTCGTAAAGACTCTTGGTGCTGTAGAGATTCCGAAGGGTAGAGCCCGAAATTGGACATGAAGATCCTTGGTTGCAAACCGGAGGTACTTGCGGTGATCCGGATGTATCGGAACATGCAGGTATGCATCTCTGATGTCCAGAGATACCATGAAATCCCCCGGCTCCATTGCCTGTATAATGGACCGGAGGGACTCCATGCGAAACCGCGGAATGTTCAAGTAACAATTGAGATCCTTGAGATTCAGGATTGGTCGGAATGAACCATCCGGCTTCCCGATCAGGAATAAATTGGAGTAATAGCCGTGGCCCCTCTGCTGAGGAGGAACCACTTCTATCACCCGAGACTGGAGAAGAGTCTGAACGGAGGCGCTGAGAGCCTCCGCCTTCAGAGGACAGGCCGGGCGCCCCGTGATAAAGAATCGGGTCGGCGGACGCCTGTTGAAGGAGAGATAGTATCCTTCCGACACGATACTCAAAATCCAATTGTCCGATGTCGTCTCCCTCCATCTGTTGGCAAAATGGAGGAGGCGAGCCCCCACCGGCAGGGAGTCGACCTGAGGGGTCCCCGAGTCATTGGGAGGCCTTCTCCGGGGCCTTAGGAGGCTGACGTTTGCCAGACTGGGACTGTCTGCTCTTACCAAACGACTCCCTCCTGGGAGGACGGCTTCTTGTTGAAGATTGTCCCCTCGGCTTTCCCTGCGGCCGAAAGGAACGAAAGGACTGCTTCGGCTTAGAGGGTGCCGACGGGAGGAAGGCTGTCTTGGAAGTGGCTACCGTAGTCACAATTTTGTCCAGCTCCGGACCGAAAAGCATATCGCCCACAAAAGGAAGGGCCTCCAGGGCCTTTTTGGATTCTGCATCCGCATTCCAAGTGCGGAGCCACAAGGCTCTTCTGGCTGCAACCGAAGACGCCGAGATCCTAGAGGCTAACGTAGCCGTGTCCAGGGCCGCCTCGCCCAAATACGTGGAGGCTTCTCTGATATGGTCCACCAGAGAAAGCAGCTCCGACCTGCGTATGCCTGACGAAATGTTCTCCGTCAACATATCTGCCCATTTGCCTACCGCCCTAGCCACCCAGGCCGAGGCCAAAGCTGGCCTATTAAGCGTACCCGCATGAGTAAAGATAGATTTAAAGACATGTTCCATCTTTCTATCCGTGGGGTCCTTTAGAGCCGCCACAGTGGGAATAGGCAAGGTAGTAGCCTTTACCAGCCGGGCTATGTGGGAATCCACCTGAGGCGGGCGTTCCCATTTCGTGCGCCCGTCTGCCGGAAAGGGATAAGAAGAAACCATCCTTTTAGAAATTGTAAATTTCTTATTAGGAGCAGACCAGGCCTTTGCCAGATCTCCTTCCAGCTGCGTTGAAGATGGGAACACAGCCGGATCCTTCTTCTTGCGCTTAAACGAGGGTGCCTCCTCCGCAGGGGGTTGGTCTGGCTCCTGTATGTTTAAGCAAGAGCGGACCGCCTTCACCAGCGCATCTACCCTGGACTGGGTCATAACCTCGTCCTGGGATGTAGCCTCCTCGTCAGGGTCGTCCGGGTCATCCAGGTCAACAGGGTCATCTGTGTCCGCCTGGTCGTCCTCTGAAGTATCCGTCCCCGTAGAGAGTCAGCTCTCTGGGTGCGGGCTCTGGGGTTCTTGCGCTTGCTAGCGGCACCCAGCAGGTTCTGTAGAGAGGAGGAAACCTGAACCAGTCCCTGCACTGAGGAAGAAAGGCCCTGTACCCAAACAGGCTCAGGCGCCAGCGTCAGCAACTGAGGCTGGGACTGCGTGAGCGGAGCCGGTTGAGCTGGTGGAAGAGTCGCCTGTGAAGGCTGACTCAGCACTGGTGGGGGCTGAGGGTGTGAACGGGAAGCGGCTAGCTGTTCAGCAAGGTCCCTCATGGCTGTCGTCAGGGCCTGCGCCCAACCCGGTTCCCCGGAATGAGATGCCTGTAACGGGGCCGAATCCACAGAGTCCCCACCATTACAGCGTGTACACACACCCCCATGGTCTGTCGAGGTGGAAGAAAAATTCTCCTTGCACCTAACACACTTAAAGGCCCTCAGGGCAGGAGCGTCCCCTGACCGCGAGGGTCCTGTGGACTTTGAGCCTGACTTAGAAGTCATGGCTATGCTCTATTGCACTTCAATACAAGACAGAGTGAATAGAGAGATTTGCACAGAAAAAAACCCCTATATAGAGAGGGGTGTGAAAACACAGCACTGAACACCTCAAGGGTGCAGTGTCAATGTAATACAACCTGACCCGTCTGAAGACTGGGGAAGGAAGGGTGCCACAGTGTCCACACAAAAGCTGCTTTTGCTGCTGCTCCTCTGCACCGATGTGTGACAGAGTCAAGCCTCCATAAGGACAGGACGCTGGCAGTCCCCGGCGGGAACTCATATAGAGGCTCCCTGCCGGGGATTGGGCGGGGAGGAGGTGAGGGACCTCCCCCCCCTCCTGGAACCTTGCCAGGGCTGAGAAAAATATGGCGGCCCCCACCGCTACAATAATAGCCCTGGTGGTCTAGTGGCCTCGGTTTCCCCTGTGAGGACCGAGTGTCACCGCCAGGAAACCGCCGGGAGCGCACCCACCCCCGGCGGCTACGTGCGCTGGGTTCCCTCCCTCCGGCGTCTTCCAGACGCCGCTGCGAGACCGAGCGTCTCGCGGTCACCGTTGCGGGACAGAGTCAAGCTTCCATCGGGAAGCGTCTCTGTCTCGCGTCTCATTGCGGTCACCGTTGCGGGACAGAGTCAAGCTTCCATCGGGAAGCGTCTCTGTCTCGCGTCTCCCCCAGCCGCGATACCGCTGCGTGCTGAGGGGAGGGAGGGGGGGAAGTGCGGCTTACCTGCTCCGTGGCGCACGGTCCCTCTGTGCTGGGACCCAGCCTGCAGGTCCGTGGCAGTTCACGACGAGCTGGCTCCGGAGCAGGTGAGCAGCCTGGGTGGTCCACCCGGCTTGCTCACCGCAAGTGTAAAAAAAAAAACTTTTTTTAAAAAACACGCTGCAGAAAACTGCAGCAGCTACTAAAAAACGTGCCTGTGCTCCTAGGCACCAAGAAAAAACTGACCTAGGATGGAGTGTGGGGAAGGAGGGGCCTGGGCTGCACCACTAAAGTGTTAGCTACTTGGTGCCTGTCGCCATGGCTCCGCCCCCTTCCCACTGTCCCAGTGGCCACCAATGGCATGAAGGAAATATATATATATATATATATATATATATATATATATATACTAGGTGATTCATCGCGCCCTACGGGCGCTCTTCACACCGTCGTAAGGGGCTGCGCCCCCTTCATTTGTGAACATTTGCATATGAGAAAGATGGTTAGAATTGTATGAAAGATGGCCTGCAACTTGAGTTATAGGTGAAATGTGTTAAATAGAGAGCATATGATGTGGAAGGGGGTGTGTATTGTTTTGTTTAATTTAAAAGCGGTTACAGAGTAAGATGTACATTGATAGTGTGGATGGTACAGTGACATTTGTGGGTGTGGGGGGGAAGGGGGGCTGTGTGTGCATGTTGTTTAGGTGTGTGTGTGCAATAGTATAGTAGGGTGTTTCTGAGTCAGCGGCTCCCCACTGGCAGAGGTCACGACACAGGAAAACAGGAGGCTGGGTAGTGATAGGGGTGTGTGGGCATAAGGGGGACTAAAGAGGAGGGTGGGAGATACTGTGCAGCTTCTGCCAGTGGGTGAGGGTCCAGCGTGGCAGTACAGGAGTACAGGATGGTGGCCCTTAGTCAGTGTCTCCTCCTACTGGGTGGGAGTTCGGGTGCATGAGAGCAGGAGGCTGGGCTATGAGGCATGATAGGGGCATGTGGGCAAAACAGCGTCAGCGACTCCCCAGTGGTGGAAGTTACGGTTCAGGAGAGCAGGAAGCTGGGTAGTGATAGGGGTGTCTGAGTATACGGGGGACTAAAGAGGGGCTTAGGGGTGCCGTGAATTGCGGGAGGGGCGCGGGGGGTGCCGTGAATCAAGGGGGGGGCGCAGGTGTCGGCGAATAGCGGGAGTCCGCAAAGCGTGGGAGGGGGCGTGAATTGCGCGAGGGGGGGTTGCGAATCGAGGGAGGGGGGGTGCGCGGGGGGTCCGTGAATTGCGGGAGGGGGGGGCACGGGGCGCGATGAATCACCTAGTTGGTTATATATTCTTGTAGAAGGATGGTAGGATGTTGCTGTCATTCAGAATGCATTTACATAAACAGTAATAGTAGCAGTAAAAGGTCTGACTTAAAACACCTACAGTAAAACAGAACAGGTGTTATATATTATACAAAGAATTGGTTGATGATGTGTAGGTTGACGTGCACATAGTTCATAGTTGTCACTGGAAAAAAATTGCTACAAGAAAAAATCAACACAGAAAGTTCAACACATGTAAATGTTGACATAAGTGTGGCACTTCATCGGTGTCCATGTCGACACATGAGAATGAATATGAAAACATTCAAAAAAAGAAAAATAAATCTTCAAAAACTCATGTCAACCTTTTTCATTGTCGACCATAGCCGTGCCAGTGTTTTGCATGTGCCATTTAATCCTGGGGTTGCCGTGAATCGCGCGCAGGGGTGGGGGAGGGAGGAGGTGAGGGGTGTCCGCGAATCACGGGAGGAGGGGTCGTGGGTGGATGCCGTGAATTGCGGGGGGGGGGGGTGTGTGGGTGCCGCGAATTGTGGGAGGGGGGGCGCGGGGGGTTGCAGTGAATCGCGGGAGGGTGGGTCGCGAGGGTGGGGGGTTGCCGCAATGACAGTAGGGGGGGGTCAGGGGTGGGGAATCGCGGTAGGGGGGGTCATGGGGGGGCACCGTGAACCGCGGGAGGGGGGGGGGCCCGGGGGGTTGGCGCAAATCGTGGGAGGGGGGGTCGCGGGGTGCCGCGAATCGCAGGAGGGGGGGGGTGTCACGGGGTGGGGTTCGCGAATCGCGGGAGTCACCGGGGGTGCCGCGAATTGCGGGGGGTGTGCTGCAAATCGCGGGAGGGGGTCGCGGGGGGTGCCGCGAATCGCCACAAGAAAAAATCAACACAGAAAGTTCAACACATGTAAATGTTGACATAAGTGTGGCACTTTATCGGTGTCCATGTCGACACATGAGAATGAATATGAAAACATTGAAAAAGTGAAAAATAAATCTTGTCAACCTTTTTCATTGTTGACCATAGCCATGTCAGTGTTTTGCATGTGCCATTTAATCGTGGGGATGCCGTGAATGGGGGGGGAGGGAGGTGCATACCCAACATGACCCTCTCCAGGAGGGACACATTGCTCTGTTTCTGGACTTTCTTCTTAATTTATGAATTACCATCACCTGTGCTTAAACACCTTTCTTATCAATTACCCTGTTTAAAACAGGTGATGACAATCATAAATTAAGATGGAAGTCCACAACCCAGCGTTACAGCTCCAGACACACTTTGAGTGACAGATGTAGCCAAATATATAAGAGATATATATATATATATATATATATATATATATATATGTGTGTGTGTGTGTGTGTGTGCCATGGCTCCCTGGGGTGCCCTGGGACACATTCAGGGGTGCCCTGGGTTGGTGGTCCAGGACCAACTCAAATTATTAATGGTTCATTAGTTATAAGCAAAACCAGTGCTGGTGGCTGCCAATCATAAAATGTGTACAAACAGAAGCAAATCCGGTCCTTTACCACATAACTGACCTTAAGAATCGCATAATGTATAAACCCAGTCTAATTATTTTATTTTTGGCTTAGGGGTGCCGTGAAAAAATTCTGATACTCTAGGGTGCCGTGATTCAAAAAAGATTGGGAACCTGATATATGCAATAAAAGAGCATGCTAATGGTGTATCAACACCACCAGAGATAACATACAATGCTCATAAATTGGTCAAAACAATTACTGCAACCAATTAGAATACTTTCACATTTAATGCGACAAATAAAATCAGAAACAATACAAAAGGACATCTCATTCCATTCAATTGTGTGCTGAAATCAATATACGATGAAATCGAAAACAAATGTGTTTCATCATCACGACTTCCTCAGGGGTAAGATTCCACACAAAAAATGAAGTAGGTTAGGATCTAAGCGATTGATACTGTAGGTCCTGTTAAACTCCCTAATTTTGTGGAGATTCAATGAAATCAAAAGACATTTAAAAGATTCACATCTATAGCACATTCAAGCAAGGATTCGCAGATATTGCGCCTTAAAGAAAGGATAGGCCAGGGTTCTACTACCAGATATGTGGATCCTTCCAGAAATGTGTACATGTCGCATTAAATGTGAAAGTATTCTAATTGGTTGCAGTAATCATATTTACCAATTTATGAGCATTGTACGTTAACTCTGGTGGTGCTCTATTATTGCCTATTCTACCTAAATTTTCTCCCACTAACAGGGAGGACTTATAGAGCTGCTGCTATTTTTTCTATTGCATTTAAGGATCATTCTCTTCATTACATACATATATGTGTGTATAAATATATAAATATATATATATATATATATATATATATATATATATATATATATATATATATATATATATATATACACACACACGTGGGGCGACGCCAGACTATCCCCACTGACCAGGCTAAGGAGAAGCTGCCGGTACCCGTGCTGCGCCAACACTGCTGGACACTGTGGTGCGCCGCTTTGGAGGTTCCATGAGTCACTGTATCATCTGTTGACGGCGAGCTGGTCCTTGCAGCTGCTGTGCCAGTGGGTTTTAGATTGAATCATGTGGTATCAAGTCCACACCTGATGAATTGTTTGGTACGGATGCTCTAACCCTACTTTTAATGAATTGTTCATATGTCTTTTTAAAAATTAAACAGGTACTACACCATAGACGCCCCCTTTGTTCCATATATATTATTTTTATTTAATTTTTTTTTTAATAGAGGCGCATTTGAAATCAGTATGGGTTGATCATCCAAAAATGTCTTTGGTGTGGATGTTTAAATGCCGCTATTGGCAAAACGTTCACCTAGCCTATTTATCTTTAAACTTACGGAGAGAAAGACAAGCTGACGTTCACCATACTGAAACATCTGATGCCAATAACATTCTGATGATCTGATTGGATACACGTTACAAAACGTGCCAAACAAACACATGCCCTTACTGCGGAAGCTGTATTATTTTATTGATTTTAAAAGCTCAAGTTATTACTTTATATTTAGACTCCAATCTGGACCTTTGGTTTTCCAATATAAACCAGCCCCCGCTTTTTAAACTCCCACCAGCAAACATTAGCAGACCACAATAATGGCATATAAATAACAGGAATTGTAGTCTGCTACCTTCAGGAAAGTGTTTGGAGGGCAAAACTGAAATCCTTATTAGAAGTGTGCTCTCTGAAAAGTAATGATTGGAAAGAGCCTTAGGACTATACGTAACAATTTTAGAAGTTCACATCCGAAAATGTTCACGGCATTCAATAAATAATAATTTAAGTATGTGTTGCATGGTGCATACTTGATTCAATTTCGTAATATTTTTTAACCAAAATAATTCTTTATATTGTTTAATAAACTCTTCCCATTTCTAGAATATGAAGAATGATTTTTAAGAAATGAAAGGCATAACAAAGCTTACCGCTCCCTGTCTTGCTCCAAAGCTTTCTGTTCAGCTTCTAAGCTTGCCTGAAGGCCGGCCTGTTCTTGGCTGCTGTCCATAGCGGCTAGTTTCCGTTTCTGCTCTTCTATTTCCACATCTATTGTAGACTGTTTCTGGAGTGTTGAATGTCTACGTTCCAATTTAGCAACCGCTTGCTCCAAGGCCTCCCTGTGCTGCTTTTCCCTTGATTCGAGGATCTCCTTCTCCTTTTTTCTAACTTTCTCTTCCTGGCGGGCAATATTTGCTGTGAACTCGAAGGTTTCTTGCAGCTGTTGCAGTTGGTCACTGCTGGCTCGGAACTGTGCAAGCTGCTCAGCCTTTTCTTCGATTTCTTTTTCGATCTCAAATAAAGTTTTGTCTAACCCAAGCAAACCGCTATCCAGAACCTCAGATGCTCTTTGCTTTTCATCCAACAAGGCAGGCAAATGGTTCTGCTTTATGTACAGTAGTTGCCGCTCTTTACAGTGTAATCTGTGTTCTGTTTGCCTTATGTCTACTTCCTCGATCATAGGAGTTGTGGTCAATGAGCAATCATCATCTTTCTTGTGTTCCATATTGGAGATATTTATTCTACAGAGAATGTCCTGATCTGCAATTATCTCCTTCTCTAAGCAATCTTTTTGCATGTTTAAGTCACCAACTAAGCTCGACAACTGTTCCAACTGCAGTCGCTTAAAAACAGTGTACTTATTTGTTGCTTTTTCAACCTCATCACGATCTTCTTCTCCTTCAGACCTAGCTTCCTTAGCTCGTAGAAGATCTTCTCTGACATCTTCAAGAACCAGGATTTCGTCTTCTAATCTCAAAAAATCATCTCTCTTGAGAAGCTGGATCATCTCCTGCTTTTCTCTAAGTTGCTCCTCAAGGCGAAGGACAAGCTTCAACTGTTCTTTCTCTTGCTCTTCCAGCCGTCTCTTTTCCACCTCAAGTTTCATATACTGCTCATCTTTCTCCTTTTTAAGTTTTTCCAGTTCTTTAAAGATCTCCATTTTCTCTGCCTTTTCTGTACTGTGAAGTTCCTGAAGCCTCTGAAGTTCTTGCTGGACCCTTACAAAAGACTCTTCTTCCTGTTTCTTTTTCTGGAGTTCTATTTCATTATGTTCTCTAATTCTTTCCTCTTCAAACTTTTCCTTTTCGGCCAGCAAATCTTTCAGCCGGGTTTCAATGTCCATGCTTCGCCTTTTCAGGCTCTCTTCTTGTTTGCGGATTTGAAGCTGGACAATTTCGGTTTCTTTACGCTGATACTCTACTTCTTGCTGCATTTTTTCTAGTTCAGCTTTTTCGGATTTCTGCTTTTCTTCCATCTTTTTTATCATTATCCTGAAATAAGGACAGTATATGCAGAAAATCATTAAAGAGGACATGATCATTCCAAAAAAGAAACATCTAGTTAATGGGGTTTTAAAATGAATGAAATGTTTTGGATTTAGAATCCTTACAGTGCAAGCGGCCATCAATCTTTTTAAAAGTGCTACAACACAACTTCGATAACTTAAGTCGCTGTGGCTGTGTTGTGTAAGCACAAGTAATGCAAAATTGTGCATTTGCACACAGTGTAAATGGAAAAGAGTGAAAAGCAATGATACATGATTTGGCTACATTTGGATTTAACTTGACTCTTTGTACAAGAGTCTCCAAAACCCATGTTCTCATTTTAGGCATGCTAAACTAGGTCACTGCCTTTTCTCCTATTCTACCAAGCAGTACTTTTCACTGCTCTACACCAGTGAAAAGTAGTGTTGGATGGTGGAGCTGTAAGAAATCGCAGCATAAGGCAGTATTCAATATGGTCGGCAAGGGGGTTAAAAAGCAGGGATAGCTGAAAACAAGTGACCCTCGTCATTTAACCCCCGCGCCGGCCACTCATTGTTCAGGGGGAGACCTTGCTCTCAGATGATGGTGAGGATTCAATGTCCCGTCTGCCGATTAGCAAAAAGGGGGTGTGTCCACGTAAACTGCTGTGGATTGTCGATATACGGCCGGGATCGCGACAATCCATGGCCGTTATCGGCAGAACGAGCCTGACAGCTTTTGACTTCAGGCTCGTTCTGTCGTGATGCCTCTTCAATGCCGTCGGTAAAGACAACATTGAATAGGCACCCGCCGCTACTTCTACCATCGAAAAAAGTGGCGGAAGATTGCATACCCCCCTAAAACTTTCTATATTTTAGTATTTTAACATCTCATGACAGTAGTCTCATGCACCTGAGCAATGACTGTTAATTTGACTACGCATTTTGTAATTTCCCTTATAAACTGGAAACACTAAGTAGTAAGACACTTAAATCTAGATTTTGAGGCTATTTCTAATTTGATTTCATGGGTCTGGTGGTTTAATGTTTTAGAAGAAATACAGTACAAGCTGGAAACTGTACAAACACTTCTGAAAACTCATTGTCAGTTATCAATAGACAGGTATCACTTCTCATTTCTCATTGCCAGTTCTCGGATTTTGCTCATAAATTCATGTGACACTGACCGTGACTGATGAATACATTTGCCCAACTCTGGACACACAGTAATATCCTAAAAGGGACACTACAGTGGAATTGAATTGGTTTCATGGCAACTACTTAGGTATTTGTGAAAATACAATGATGTAGAAGTTCACTCAGAGTAATAATATCAGTAAAATATTTATGTTCTAACATTATGCAACATTACAGCATTTTTTTTATTCATTTGATAAATGGTCTCTCTTTTCTGAGTAGTCATCACATATACTCTATTAACTTTCTAGTATAACCAGTGCTATTTTTCAGCAGGCTCCAGCAGGAACTGAGGTCCTTATTCTAGTTCACTCTGACAAAATCCTTCTTAGATGGACAAAACCATGGCCCTTATTCTGGTTGGTGCGGTAATATCCGCGTGCGTTCGTGCCGCCGATGTTTTGTGTCTGCGCATGTGCAGAGGCGTCTCTGCGCATGTGCGAGCCGGACGCACGGCCACATTCCGCATGAAATGTGTACACTACGAACAGGGGGTGGAGAGGGTGGTGAAGGGCTGTTTGGGCTCATTACCATATGTTTACACCCTGCGTTTCATGGGCGTTCCCATGAAAACGCTGGGCGTACGTATGGTAATGCGGCCGTGACGTACGTGTAGGGGGCGGACATATGACATTGCCGGATGTCAGCTGCCCGCCCAGATCCCTGCTTTTGCACGGAGAAATGCCCGTGTGGTCTGAGGTTGCGGGAGCTGGCGGACCACTCGGCCCTGCATTCGATGTTCTGCGACCATCAAATGATGGGGGAGGTTCCCTGAGATGGAGGAGGTGTATTCATGAGAAATACACGTGCGGTCCATTCGGACAGCTTCTTACCGCGTACGGACGGAGTTGGCGATCCGTATGGAAGGCGGGGTTTAGGACGCACGGTGCTGGCCGCATATTCGGATCTGGCCGCACCGATCAGAATAAGGGCACATGTGCACTGCAGGGGGGCATATTTATGGTATGTGCAGAGAGAATTAGATTTGGGTGAGTCATTGTGTTTCTGTGCAGGGTAAATACTGACGGCTTTATTTTTACACTGCAATATAGATCTCACTTTGAAGTAAAACCCCACCCAAATCTAATTCTCTCTGCACAAGTAACACCTGCCTCACCTGCAGTGCACATGGTTTTGTTAATCTAAGAAGGATTTTGTCAGAAAGAGTGAACTAAAATAAGGGCCTCAGTTCCTGCTGGAGCCTGCTGAAAAATAGCTGTACTATACTGTACTTGAAAGAAAGCATGGTCTAGTACATTACAAGAGAATAGTCATTTAAAACATCAATACTAAAATAAAATAAATAAAAAAATAATCGAGTGAATAATCTCTGCAAAATAAATTCAAACTCTCTACCCCTCCGATCTACCAGTGTTTAAAATTAGTACGGCTTCATACATTGAGAACATATTAGAATGGGATCTATTTAAAGGTAAGACCTGGACAAAATCTACAGTATATAATGTGTCAGTATCAGGGATGTTAGGGACCCATCAAGTGAAGTGGACGCAGTGGATGGATATCAACTTTTTTGCCAGTATGGGTTAAGAACCTCACTTAAATGTTAATTACAGGAGTTTACAAAAATATTTTGACAATCGTTATCCTTACTGCTTAAGGGGCCTACACACTGGGAGATTTGCTCAGCATTCTGAGCGATGCTAGATCACTCAGCAAGATCATTCAGCACACAGCGCTGCACAGCGATGTGTCAACGCTGTGTGCTGAGCAATCTGTCAGGGCCAGTGTTCTCCAGTGCGCACACTGGCCCTACCCGACGATATTTCTCGATTTATCCAGCAAACTGGATTTTAATCACCGCACATTGCTATAGCCCCTACACACATAGTGATGTAGCGGCATTTTCTAAGCAATCTAGTTAGATTGCTTAGAAAATGCCCAGAAATCACCCTGTGTGTAGGCCCCATTAGTAAGGCCACCTGTATTTTTATCTTGCCTGTATGGTAAACTGATAGTAGCACCTCTTCTTATGTTTTAAAATATGGTGTGCAGTCCACGTCTTCCCTTTTTCATGTTGAGTGGCTACAGAAAGAAATCAGAATTTGTAACATTGTGGGAAAATTTGCGCTCAAAGAGCATAGTAACTGCCCACCTATTTTCAACGACACAAATAATATTGCTAAAACAAAATAGAAAAAAGTAAAGTCCATCTTTGGGTTTTTGTATGCGCTCAGTAAATCAGTATATGAACACTACCATTGCTTTTAAGGCACCGGGACAAAAATGCACTATTTAAGGGTATTTCTACCATTTCATGTAGAACAAAGATGGTTTGAAGGCAAATATAAAGCAGGAACATTTTTCAACCCAAAATGTTCTATATGCCTTGAATTATTCAAATGCTTCCTGAGATATGCGTTTAAACCATTTTCTTTGCTGGTAAAATCTTACTGTAATGGATGTGTACGTACTTGCACAAATTCCTAGATTTGCAAGTGAATACTGACTGACATATCTTTATGTTTCCTATTAAAATAAGAAGACAGCCATCTTTTGATTTGCGATATAATGTCTTACCTTGGAAACTACAGTCAGATTAAAGGCCTAATCTTGGGAGTTGATAAACAGCACCAATTTCCTCATGTCTTCCTATTAAATTGCTTTGGTTTCCAGGGTCACACGTCATAGAAGAGCGTGAGGTAAATTTCATGAATAACATTGTAAGACAAATATGAATGTCAGGTGTATTTGCAGGTCGCAAACCTAAAAAATGCAGTCGTTTGCTAAAGATTGTGCTCATTGTAAAATAAAATAAAATGTTGGACAGAAAATAAAATACCAGGAATATGGATTGATCAGATTCCAATGGCTCAAACTCAAGAAGTCATTGTGCGTTCAGTAATACAATGTCCACTTCTTGGCCAAGTGGAGGCGTTGTGGCCTTCTTTATGCTTCATGCTCTCTCACCTAGATATATTGGCCTCTACTACTTGCCATAAGAGTTGTGTAGAATATATGTGATGCTGGTGGAGTCTGTCCTCCCTTCCCTTCTTTACAACCTCCCCCCTATGTTTACTTGCCAAGCTTTGGTTTTCCGAATAATAATCATGGGTATTGTTCTGCGACTCCTTAAATTTTTGTAAATGTTCCTGTAACTAAATAAAAATGGAAAAAAAATGTATACAGAAGTATGTACCCGGGTACGAGTGCACCAGCGGGACGGGACAGCACGGTAATGATGGTTTGAACACATGTTATTCACGCCTATTTAAGGTAAGCACTGTGTGTTATTCGTGTTCTCACCCACACCTTGACAAAGGGGCGTGCCAGCTCCGAAACGTTGGTTTTTGGTTTTGTGACCCAATATATGTACAAGAAAAATCCATTTGAGTTTGTTCCAAACCCTATCCTATGTACCAGAAGATACCAGGGTGGCTGTACCAGTTAGAGCGAGTGCCTATATTTATTATCCTTTATTTATATGGCACCACAAGGGTTCCGCAGCACCCAGTTACAGAGTAGTACACATAATCAAACAGGAAAAATAGTGACTTAAGGCCCCCATACACTACGCGATTTGGCCCCGATTTCACCCGATTCTGGAGAATTGGGACGAAAAATCGGGTGAAATTGGCCAAACTGCGTAGGGTATGACATCTGATCCGATGCGCAGTCCTGTGCGCATCGGATCAGATCCAGATGTCGGACGGTCTGCACATAAGATTAATCATGTGCAGCCGTCTGGGGGAGCATCAGGAGCAGGCTGGCAGTGGGGACCTGTCCGGGGACCGGCAGCAGCAGGGAGTGGTCCGGGGAGCGGCACGAGATGTACCTGCAGGCAGGGAGCGGGGACCGCGGCGCAGTGCAGACTCAGAGCAGAGAGACCGGGGGCGCGGTGGGAGAATAGAAAGAAATCCTATTCAAAAGACTGGTGGGCGCTGATTGGCTGGGAACTCAGCCAATCAGCGGCCGCCCAGTCTTTTGAATAGGATGGTTTCTATTCTCCTGCGGCCCCCACGGCGAGCGGGAAAATAGAAACCATCCTATTCAAAAGACTGGGTGGCCGCTGATTGGCTGAGTTCCCAGCCAATCAGCGCCCGCCAGTCTTTTGAATAGGATTTCTTTCTATTCTCCCGCCGTGCCCCTGGTCTCTCTGCTCTGAGTCTGCATTGCGCCGCGGTCCCCGCTCCCTGCCTGCAGGTACATCTCGTGCCGCTCCCCTGACCACTTCCTGCTCCTGCCGCTCCCCGGACAGGTCCCCACTGCCAGCCTGCTCCTGATGCTCTTCACTCCCAGCCTGCTCCTGCCGCTCCCGCCACCCCTTGGACCGGTCCCCGATCCCACGGACCGCTAGCTCCCCGGATTTTTACATGCGATAAATCGCATCTGATTTATCACATGTAAAAAATGTCACATCAAGTGCCACATCTTATCAAGCTCCCTTGGGGAGCTGCCGGGGAAGCTCAGGGGAAATAGGGGCTGACTTGTCCTTAGGACAAGTCGCCCTAGTGTATGGGGGCCTTTACAGTTGAAGATAATACAGGACAAATACAGGGTAAATGATTATAAAAATTATTTGGAGCTTAACATCTTTAGTGAACCATCTATTATGCTCCTGATGATGATGTCAAAGAAAGCCTACTCCTCTGCAAGAAAGGGTTACTTAGAAATACTGTTGTGATTGCTAGAACACCTACACCTGGAACATACAGTACACAGAGCATCATTCTACAAACTTATACCCCTTTTACACCAAAATCCGGATCCGACCCGGCATTTGGAACACGGATCCAAGCCAGATCGGATCTGGGAGTTGCACCATTTACACTGCGGTGCCTACCCGCAATGTAAACGGCGCTTGGAGATGACATCATCTACAAGCGCCAGGAATGTCGACACCCCCCCAGAACCACTGACCATCACGCTGGGAGCAAACCCAGCACCAAGGCAAGCTGATGGGCTGCCCCCAGCGCCCGTGCACCATCCTAGCCTCTGTCTGCGAGCACACAGGCATCCATTCACTTCCTCCCTGCCTCTGCTGCTGTCTGCAGAGTACAGCAGCAGAGGCGGTGTCTGCCTGCCTCCCACCCCCTCCAACCTGCGGACCCTGTGGTCCGGAGGTTGGGCTTCCCCCATTGATGTAAACGGGAGCCAGGTTTACACTGGATTTTGAGTTTTCCCATTCTTTTTAAAGCAGGTTGATTTTGCCATGTAGTTGATTGCTGCTTTAAAAATAATGGAAAAACTCTCCCAAAATCTCTCACTTTCTGAAACTCTCACCCTATTACATGTGGCCCCATATTTACCCCTTCTATGCCTTAACTTTACATTTTCCTAAATAATCTTAGAAAAAAAATCCATAAAACAAAATAAATAATACACAAAACATAAAAAATAGAACAATGACCACATCTTTTATTGTTTTCTTCATACCTTTTAGTTTCCAGTTTCTCAAGTTCTTCTCTTTGTTGTCTTTCAAATTCCAATCTGGTAAGAAAGGGAGAAGGCATTTAGTTATATAAGGAACTTTGTATGAAAGAATATTGGGCAATGAATGATGACCATGGAAAATGTATTCAAGAGGAGCCTTAAACAAGACTTTTTTTTTTCAGGTTTCACGGGAAATGAAAAATGGTTTTGACCAAGGCTACTAATTAGGTTTCCAGCTGCTGGGCACATCTATTTGAAAGTTTAAATGTAAATGAATTTCTTTAGGAGAAACTATTTAAGTGGTAATGTTAAATAAGACAGATAAATGATTAGCACAGTCTTTGCAAGTTCACTACATTCAGACATGGCAATCAATACATAGAAATTGAGTTTCTCTACCTTAGACAGATTGGTCCTTTTACATGGAAAAAGCTGCCACCGGAGGTAGAGAGAAAGCAAAGTGATCAATTGTGAAAAGGTTAAAAGAAAAAGAAGAAAGAAAGAAAAAAATATAAAGAACAAAATGTGTTCAGAACTATTGTCACAGAGTCCCATTAATAACGTGTATAAAATACCAAATAAGCATGAAGAACATAAAAGGCACTTTAGTACTGTATTTAGTAATACATTTACTCAATCTATTTTGGGCCAACCGGAAAAAAAAAATTGCAGTAAACAAAGTTTATTTTGAAACCAATAACAAAAGTAAAAGGGAAAAAATTTACTCATTATGCAAGGGAAAGCATTAGATAAACATCATATAAATATGAATGGGTACAGGTTATAAGTAATGGGGGGGGGGGGATGTACTAAGTCTTAGAACTGGATTAAGCAGAAAGATATAAAGTACCAGCGAATCAGCTCTTAGCTGCCACATTACAGGCAGTGTTTAAAAAGGACAGTGATGAGCTAAACGACTGGTTCCTTAACGCTCTTCACGACTTAATACATTTGCCTCTGGATGAGAGATGTAGATTTCTTGCAGACTGGAGGAGTGGATTTGGGAGATAAAATGAGGCAAGTAAAGAGATGTATGTTGGTACAGTTCTAATGATGGTCTTGTATGTTATACCGCTTTCACATCACAAAGTCTGGTCCAACCAAGGTCACACCTTTTCACAATGAACCTTGATTGTCCATTATACACAGTACAACCAGGTTTTAGCCCTTCTTTCAACCTGGGTTGAATTGCTGGGTTGTTCAACGTGGGTTATTAACTTTGGTGCTTTCACACTTCACCGCAACCCTGCAATAACCTGGGTTATAAATGCAATGTGAAGGGGGTGTTAGTAATTTATAGCAGATTGGATAAATGCAGCAATCATTGTATGTATGAACAGATCTAGAGTAGATTGTTTCATAGGAAAATCAGTCTAGCCACTGCATTCAATATAGACGTTTAGGATAAATTCTGCTTATTAAAAGGAGTGAACGAGAATAGTTAATGCGAGATACAGTATGATGAATGCATGAAATTACAGTTTTGCACTGTATTATATGAGTTATATTAAAACTGTAAATGTTTTTGAGGTGTCTAAAATAGTTTTGGATCCAGATTGGTAGATTGGAACGAAGCATAATAGCGATAGGAAAATTATTTATTGTGCTACCAACAGAAACAGAGATGTCTGGCAGGTAACTTCTGTTGGCTGGTGGGAATATTATTTGTATTTATTTGTATTTGAATTACTGAGTTATCGTGATGACATACATGATGAAGTGGCAGGAAGACATTCCGTAATACTGGCCAACACACAGATCCCAGAGTTAATACATTTCTATATCATCCGCATTGAGGGCCTGATTCAGAACTGAACAAAGGTTCAATGCCACATGCAAGCAGCTTTAAATTTATGACCATTCTACGACTATTTTTACGAGGGACATGCAGGGGTCATCTCAGAAGAAGTACATGTAACTGTGATCAACGTTGGAAGTTGGGATCCAACCTTACGATTTTGTGCAGCAGGCCATTTGTAGCAAGGGCTGTGAGACCAAAAAGTCTGCATGGTGACTTGCAGCTCCTTGGCTCTCCGGTCGCAGAAAATAAAGGCAACATGGACACATTTTCAGGAAAGCAGCCCTCGGCCCACCTACTCAATGCCTCAGACAGAAGGGAATTATGGGTAACAGAGCAAAACTGGCACATGCGCATTAAAGGCCCCATCCACTAGTGCGATATGGCCACTTTTTATGTGATTTTCTTGAGATCGCAATGTGAGGTGCGTTCCCATGCACCCTGCATCAGTCGCAGATCTTATGTGCTGCCATAAATATTTGTGGCAGCCTGTAGCCCCTGCTAGGATCACAAATTATACATTTTAAGCAATGTATGCAAAAGGACCACATACAATGTATCATATGCGATACTGTCCTCTGGGAGCCACAAAGTGGGATGGCGGGATACAACACACGATTGAGTAATTCTCTCATCCAATCAGCAGCTGCCCTATTCATTTAAAATCTCCTGCCCGTCATCTCTCTGTATGCCAGCTGCGGTGGTGCGGTGGTACAGCGGCAGGGGTGTGGCTGTGCAGTGATGAGGACAGAGGTGCAGCGAGGGGGGTGGTGGAAAATGCCGGTGCCGAGACATGGCCACATTGTTCATCATGACTACACATGGAAAGATGTGGTCATGATCCTGTATGATGAATCCTCCTTCTTCCCAACTGCTGAAGAGATCGGCAGGTTCGATAAATGACCCGGCGGGCACCCACATGGCATCGTCATAAAAGCCCACTCATGGTAAGTTTTTAAACGATTGGTCGGAAACAGCCATAACATTTAAAAATGCTTACCGGCTGTGCACCTTAAGTGAAGAATTGAATTGACTTAAGATTCAGATTATCCGAAATTTGTTGTCTGTCTGTGGGGCTGAGCAAGTCTGCCAGTCTCTGATCATCTTGGCCTTACACTCAGATGAAGTTTTGTCTGCATCTGCTGCCGTTAAGCAATTCAGCAGTTTTTTTGCTGATGCTTGCACCGCTGTTACAACGCAGATCACTAACAATCAATACATGTTCAGTCTATCAGTTTGCATTGTTTATCCACAATTGAATTGTTTATTTATAATAAAATTAGTAAAAGACTTTATGGTACTTATGTAGTATCTGGGCGTCCGATTTAGAAATCGGGTCGGATCGGTAGCATTGCATCGCATCGCATGCAACCAAATCGTATGCGATGCGATGGTCCCGATTTTTCTATAGGATTCAATGTTAAAATGGTCTGAGTCCATTTTAACATACAATTCAATGGGAAAAAGGGGTTCTTTTCCTTTCCCCACTATCCAAGTGGGCATGGAGTTGGATATAAACCTGAGCCCGAAGCGTGGCGAGCGAGGGGACACAGAATTATTTTTAAGAAATCTGCATCCGCTCGCCACAGGTTTATATCCAACTCCATGCCCGCTTGGATAGTGGGGAAATGAACAGGACCTTGTTGTCACGGTCCCACCGGTCGCCTGCTCCGATACGTCAATCTGAGCAGCTCCGGCCGTGACTGGGGTTCACTCAGGACACTCGGGTCCTTTCCTTGAGGTACACTGCCACCAGCCAAAACCTGATTTTAGCGCCTGAAACTGCGCAAGGGGCGGCTTGGCTCGCCCCTGACCACACAATACAATATAACAATGGTAACGTTTTCCAGCCTTTCTCTTCTGAGGCTAATGAGTCTTAAGAACACAGAACCAGGACTGAGAATATGTATTATTTATTCCTAGAAATACTACAGAGCTTTAGAAAATAGTTACAAGATTTTACAATGATTTTAAAAGTACACACAACGATTAAATGCAAGTTCAGAGATAAAATAAAAGGGGGAAAAAATGACAGAACCTATCTTACACTTAAATACAGATCCTGACGTGGGGGGGTTCTCCACAAGAAATCTCTCGTCGCCTACAGCCTGTTTGCTAGACCCCCAGGTAGTGACACTGACTATAGGGAGAAGGGTCTTAGTTATACCTGGTAGACTCCCTCCTCCCTCCCACCCTTGGGATTCCACTCTTTCCATGCTGAAGGAGCGTGGAAGGTCCCTGGCAATGTATGTTCTACAGTCTGCTGTTTTCAAAGTGATTGATCCTCCTTCCTTGCATAGCAGACCCACTGATAAGAGATGTGAAGGAAGGGGACAAACTCTAACCTCTTCTTCTGGACCATGGTTTATGAGGGGCTCAGATCTTATCTTACATCCTAACTCCGGAGGAGTCCACAGATGTCACACTGAGGGAATACAGGCCTCAAACTCAAACCAGGGTCACCTACAGTTTACATACAAGACATGTCCTGATTCCAATACTCACAGGAGACATAACTATTACACCAATATCAGACATACATTGATTGAACAGATAATCATAACAGGAGGCATACGTTAATTTGGTCGATCACCTGATCTGATCATTACACTTGTTAACATTGAATCCTATGCAAAATCCATCTGATTGTATGCCTTAAGGTAAGGCATACAATCAGAAAATCGGCAGCCCAGATACTACATAAGTACCGACTTTATTAGTCTTTGCATATGTTTGCCTCTCATCTCTTATAGATCTCAATCACCAAGGTGAAGGGTCCAGTTCCGCCCACTAGAGACGCCGATAGTTGGGAACCGGCCCGGGTGGGAGATGGAATTATGTGTCTCTGTATTTTTAAGTCCTGATAAAGGGTGTCACAACCTGAAAAGCTGACAGACTGATTAAAACTGCAGGACTCTAAAGGACTCGGTTTTTCTTTATGCAAGTCATATGAGTGCTGTCCAGTTGACATTTGAGCCGAAACTGCCTCAACCCATAGGCAAGAATCACGTCACTGCAAGACAATGTGTATAGCAAATAATGGAAGGCACCCACGGAGACTTGATAAATGAGAATACACTGCATGGTTTTGTGATCAAATGTTTTTGATGCTAATTTATTGCATCTTCATCCTGATGAAGATGCAATAAATTAGCATAGAAAACATTTGATCACGAAACCATGCAGTGTATTCTCATTTATCAAGTCTCCGTGGGTGCCTTCCATTATTTGATATAGCTATCTAGATAGATAGATAGATATATATATACACACACACACACACACACATACATACACACACTATTTTATTATTTTGACTGTCGACCTTGCCCATGTCGACATAATCACCCTGTAGACCTAGATCCATGGCGACCTAGACCCATGGCGACCTAGTGGTGTCAACCTAGTTGTTGAAGACCAAATGACCATATCCCATCCCAACATCCGATATCCAAATTATTCTGAAAACCATAGTCTCCAGAATGCACTTTTTTTTTTTTTGCTACTACTGGTTACATCTTGGCACTAGTGGGGAAATGATATGTAACTGGCAATAAACATGTGCAAGAAAATGATTGTTTGGCCTTCAAATTCAGTGTCTGGGATTGTACACAAACCTTGTTTCATGCACATATAAAATATATTTGTGTGTATTTAATGTGTTTCATGGGTTTATACAACATACATGCAGGACACCTCAAGATACAGATGGAGCAGCTATGATTTTACGCTGCTCCTGGCGATTGTATCACACGAGACGCACCCGCACCCCATTCTGTCGGAGCCCTCCGCCAGTCTCCCCCGCTGCCTGCAGCAGCCTGTCCCTGCTTCCAGCCCGTCTCTTTGAAGCAGAGACGGGCACGGAAGCCACCGATCACCGCTCCTTGATGTTTTGTTGACTGGGACATGCGTACATTCCATTCAGCCAGTCCGCCAGCACATGCGATCTGGTGATCCGGCAGGCTGGCTGGAGCCACACACACACACACACACACATATATATATATTTATATAAAAATAAATGGAACCATAACTGGTCCATGCTAAAAAGAATTTATGAATTTCATATAACAACAAAATATATAGGAGCAGATTCTTGAGATCCGAGAGGAGGTAGATGTGGCAGACAAGAGACAGCCTATATACCCACTCCAAGTCAATTTCAGTTATCCAAGAAAAGGGATGGATGAGTTAAAAGCTTGAAGCCATAGGCACTAACTACTGTAGTTACGGTAATGCAGCTTGACACTGAATGAAATCAAACAGAAAGCACAATTGGGCAGTTCATGACAGACCCCAGAGCTAGTCTCTTGCACTTTGTACTGAAGGATTAAGATGTCTGCACGCTATGCTCAACAGAAGCCACTGCAATCATATCATGTGTCAGGGACTGTGCATTGGAAAATATTGTGAACACTCATTTTCGCAAAACCCAATAAGGTCTATCTAACAATCACCTATGGCACCTTAACATTTAGTATATTTCATTATCATGCATCAAATCACTGCACTTTTATAAATAACCATCTCTCGCAGTATCTTAGAATGCCTCTAGCTTCAGGTGGGACTAAGCAAAGTGTATCTAAGAATACAAACTTTAAATGATCTATATATTTAATGTGTACTGTATCTTCACTGGGAACATCTTCCAAGAATTAAGCATGACTTTGGGAAGTCCTGCTACACTGCAGTCCCGTATGCATTTGATTCCAGGATGTCCCCATGTTTACTGAAGCTCAACATGACCAAAGACCAAACCTACATTTTTTTTCTTCCTTCCGGGGTCCCTCCATCACCATATATTCTGTCCCTCAAGTTTACTGCCACGGTGTCACCCTAGAATCAGCGCTCTCCATTATTCGCATTCAAGCCATCCCTCAACCCAGCCACTTCCAACGGCCGGAATACTACCCTTCATTACCACTGACAGCATCAGAACTCGCATACACTCTGACCATTTACTGCCTATACTACTACAACCCCTTCCTCTCTTCTAAAGTCAGCCTACATGGGCACCTGCTCTTGGGGAGTTTCACAATCACTCAAGATGTTTTCTCATAAATCACTAAAAGGTCGATTTTGGGAGATTTTTTCTCCCATTGATTTTAGATCGATGTTGGCCTAAAAATGCATTTACTAACAAATTAATTTGTTAAACATCATTTGATTCAAAATAGATGCTGCTTTTAAATTATAGGGGAAGCTTTGCTTCTACGCTACATCTGGATGGCCTGTTACTGGAGCCCTTGTCCACAGAGTACAATGCCTTTACTATTGTAAAAGGAAAGCATACCTGTGCGTATCCAGCTACTGTGGTACTACACAATCCAGCATGCCCAGCCACTATATGAGAATGCCATAAAAACCTAAATATGGTAGGGTGTGCTGAAATGTGTGTAGTACCACAGCAGCTGGATCACCGCAGGTTGCCTTCCTGGTCAGATATGAAATGAGTTCTTGCTCAGCAAACAATATACTGCCTTTAATTAATATAAACTTTTTAAAGAAAAGTAAATTTCGGCTGTTCGTGACTAATTATTACGGGTTAGTGAAATAAACAAAAATAACAGATAACAGAGCAGACGGAGCATTGACTGGCCGTGTTAAAACAATCAGATTTGCCGTTTTAAAACATGTTGTATAATCCAAATCGTGTCTAGGCAAAGCCATACCACGCTAAACACACAGCATAAAATCAAGAAAAGAAATAAGCACTAGAAACGAATTAAATGAATAAAAAACAAACAAACATAATGGTGCTTCTATTTACACATTTCATAATCAATACACCTTTACCAATTGTAGATACAGCGAAGTCAGTGTAACCTTCAATTTATGTCTCAAAGTCACTAAAGATTGTTCAAGAAAATCTGCAAAGTGTCACGAACAGATGTTGGTTCAAGTGTGGCTGCCTTTAGCGAGTTCTAGTCAAAAAAATGCATGTATGCGTAGGTCACCACACCCAACTCTGCATGATCTGCAGTTAGGTTGCCATGCCCACTCATCCAACTCTGCATGACTTGTAGTTAGGTCGCCACGCCCACTCATCCAACTCTGCATGACTTGTAGTTAGGTCGCCACGCCCACTCATCCAACTCTGCATGACTTGTAGTTAGGTCGCCACGCCCACTCATCCAACTCTGCATGACTTGTGGTTAGGTCGCCACGCCCACTCATCCGACTCTGCATGACTTGTAGTTAGGTCGCCACGCCCACTCACCCAACTGCATGACTTGTAGTTAGGTCGTCACGCCCACTCATCCAACTCTGCATGACTTGTAGTTAGGTCGTAACGCCCACTCATCCAACTCTGCATGACTTGTAGTTAGGTCGCCACGCCCACTAACCCAACTCTGCATCACCCACACTTCGTTCACAATACCCAGTCATCCAACTCTGCATTACCTGCAGTGACAAATGATCTTTTTCCTACTGTAGTTCGGACTGGTAACAGCTGCAGCACTGATACTGAAGTCATTTTACTAGTACCGCCTGATGCATGTAACCCCCTCCTGCATGTATTTTAGCAGGAGCGTCCTACAAGCACTGTCGGCAGTACATTGTGTGTTATTTTTAGAGTTAGCGTTAGGCTAAAATATACAAAAAAGTGCACGTTGACATGTTTCATGTCAACATTACGGTCATGTTGAAATATTAACCATTTGCCATTTGTGAAATTCCCCATTGTGTTACTCTACCTAAAGCCCATGTAACAATTCAGAACCGGATGGCATTCTGAGTTTTCATACGCCTGTTTTTTTAGGTTGTCTCCCTAACCCCCCAGAAGAGTAGGTAAATATCCCACTTCCTAACGAATTGAGCAGGATGGGGAAATGTAGGTCTGTGTAAAGGAGGCATGACTAAATGATGGTACTATGATGATCCCTTCCCCCTTCCACATGGACCTAATGTCCTGGAGAGCCCATCCCTGACCCTAAATATCAGCTGCCTCTCCTCTCCAGGTTTGTAGAAAAAGAGAACATAGTCGGCATGTATGCTGTGGTAGAATGTCAGTGACACAAAAATAAAATATAGGGGGGCATTCAATCCTGCGCAATATTTCAGCTGGCGGAAATAGTGTCTGCAGCCTATTGAATGCTGCCGTTTCTGACAGCACTGAAGGCAGATTCCGACAAAACAGATCCGACTTTAAAACAAGTCGGATGTTTTGTCGGAAACGGACGCAGATTCCCAATTTCAAGGCCATTTTTTTTCAACAATCCACAGCCGTTTTTGCTGACACGCCCACTTTTGGACACTCAACAAGCATTGAATTCTGCCTGTCGAATATCTGCCGAGCGTAGCGAAAATGGCCCACGATTCCATCAGTCGGAATCCTGGATTGAATACCGCCCAAATACTGTAGGCATACAGATGATAAACTTGCTTTTGTTGTGTAACATAAACTAAAGATAAAAGGGTACTTGTGTAGTTTCACGGCGCCAGCCGTGCTACTTCCGGGTTCTACACTCGCCACAAACTATGTTAAAAAAAAGTAACTTAACTCCATGCCAACAAGGCTAGTTCATACCTCCACTATCCATGTTGGCATGGAGTTGATTTTAAATAGCGTGGCGAGCGTAGCGAGCCACCGAGCCCGCAGCGTGGGCGAGCCCCGCAAGGGGACTCAGACGAACGGCGCCATGAAACTACACAAGTACCGATAAAAGTCTTGCCCATTGATGTTTCTATTTTTGTGGTCAGGATTTTTGTAGGTGTCCCCTTTGTTGAGCAGGGTAGTGGTGGAAGTACTGTATGTACACAAGCCTATTCCGCTTCCAACAGACAAAACCAATATTTATTAATATTTTATGTATTGTTTTTCTTTCAAATATGACTCATAGCACTCAACATTTACAGATTAAAAGCAAATCTGCTACAATAAAGGATTCACAGAGTGCAGGAGAGAGCTAATAATTTGTGTATTTCAGGCAATAAAGGGAAATTAATGGAACACTTGAGGAACCAGATACCAGAACTGTGTGACCGTATTGTCCCCGTTTTACACATTGAACATGGAACAGATAAAACAAGAATGAGGCTAGCAGGATTGTGCAACACATTCAAAACTACAAGCAGGGAATTGTGCTGGTTTTATTTAAAAAAGAACAAAAAAACCCTCCAGATACTTAATTTTTGTCCTTTCAGCAATTGTCAATAAATGATGCTATTGTGTATTTGACTATTTATGCGATACGTTTTATATAGTGCCTCTATTTCCGAATTGAAATCAGGGCACAGGATGAACATATTCCTGTTTATTGCAAAATGAAACAGTTGGGAGGGTGACAGGGTGCCCCTGCTTTTCTGAGAAAGTGCAGGGGACCATGTTTGCACAGTGACACTCCATAGGGTCTATCCGTTTTGAAACAAAAAGCTGCAATGTACCATCGCTATACATACTTGCTATGTAACATCACTATACATACGGGGCCTTATTTTGGATCACTCGCTCCCCCACGCATTCGTACGGGGGAGTGATGTTTTACTTCTGTGCATTTGCATTTCAGTGCATATGCTGGGTGCGAGCGGGCACGGCGAACTGCTAGTTCACTGTCCAGTTTGCACCTAGCAGTGCGGGCGGTGGGCGATGGCTATGGGCTGCGACCATGGGAACGCCTAGCAGTTCATGGGTGTTCCCATGAAAACGCTGGGCGCTTCCATGGAAGTTAGGTAGTGACACAGGTGCCGGGGGCAGGCAGCTGACATCCCCGGATGATGACACCAGAGAGTGTCTCCATTTTGCGTGCACCTTCCAAATAATTCAATGGTCGGCGACCATCGAAGGATTTGGCCCCCGCACCCAAGGCTGCGAATGGATGTTTATGTTAAACATCTATAACTCGCCAAGCGAGGTGAGGGGCCAGTGGCTGTGCGAGCGGTGGATGGTGTTTTATCCACACGCAACGCTGCAAATTTTGCAGCATTGCGTGTGGACCAGAAAAGGTCCACAGTCCAGACACGAGATTAGAGGAGAAGGGTGAGCAAATCCTTATATGGGTGGGCTCAGCATCACATATCCACATAGCACCCGCATGGACTTCGCCAGCAATAGTTTCTAACCTGGTGTATTTATCACAACCACAAATAACAAATTGTAGATGTTACAGTGGGACATCATGTAATAAGTATATGAACGGTGTTTAGTAGACTGAATGTATTTGTACAAAAGGAGAATTGGACGTTATGGTCTGGAGACAATTAGCTGCAGTAGACGTCAATGCTATCTACGTACCTCCCACTCATTAACTCAGCCCCAGTAACTGGCTGGAAAATGCACAGCCCCACTGACTCTGCTAGTCACATATGCAGTTTTGAACATGAATTGCTGCATACAGTATATCCTCAGCATTAACCAAAGCCTTCCGATGGTGGAGGAATCTGCATGCATGGACCTCAAGCATTCAACCCGCACCACCAATGTTCTTCAACACAGTAGCGCTGATATCGATGATGCAGCATCAGTATCACGCAATCAATAGGAAAAAAAAATAACCCAATGTTCTCCAGCCATATTCCCTGATTCAGGTTGGTTTCTAAAGAGCCAAATTCACAACGGGGTGTGATATTGCAGGTCTGCGCATTGCGTATCAGTGAACATACACACGATGGTCGAGCGACCATTGAATTATTCACAGTGCAGTGCAAACGCCTTTGACGAGCTGTTTGCACACATCGGTGCAGACAGGGGATGGGCAGGGGGTTGGAGCATGGGGACGCCCGGCATTTCCTGAGTGTTCCCACAAAAACAGTTGGTGTGCCTAGAAAAACACTATTTCAGCTGCTACCCCCCCCCCCCCCCCCGTCTGCGTCAAGGAGCTCGCAAAGAAAAGTCAGTCTTTGCTGATTTTTATTTGCAAACCAGTGGCACAATCATTTGCCATGCACGTCCAATTGCATGCAAATGTGGCAGTATGTTTCTCTCGGGGGGATCCCATAGAGCACGGATTGTCATCCTCACCATTTTGTAAAATCATCAGCAGTGGCGGTTTTTACCTATGGGCTGCAGCTCCCCCAGGTAAAATTCTCCACTGTAGTGGAGCCAGATGCAGTCTGTGAGACTGCACTGGCTTCACTGTGACTGGCAGTGACTTCCTATTGATGTCCGACCTGGCAGTCCCATTGGGAGGTGTTTCCTCCCTCCGGGACGCCATTCTGTGGGCTGCCGTGCAAAATCGCTGATTGCGCATGCACAGAACCGATATAGGTACTGCGCACACACAGGTCCCAGTGCCTGTCATCTGTATTGTAATGTTGCCCAACAACAGTACTGCGCATGGGCCAGTCCCGGCGCCTGTCATCATAGCACAGGCGCAAGGACCGGCGGTGGCGACAGGGAGGGGAGGTGCCTGCATCGCGGTACCCCTGTGGCGGCTGTGGCCAGACGCAGCCCCCCTGCCCTGAAAAGGTACAGGCTGCCACTGATCACCGATGTTATGCTTTTATAGTCAGCTACAATCAACATTATTCACGATTCTCCCCCTTTCTACATTTTCTTGAAAACGCATTTAAATCAGGTCCCTAAAAAAACACTCAAAGAAAACAATGGCAACATTCAATTATTGTTAACTTTGCACAAGACACAGGTCCTACCGGCAATTCTTCTTCGAATCTGTCCCTGCCAACTGTAGACGGATGACCTCTTGTGTTAAATGTTAGGGTTTGCTAGTACAAGTTAAGTTTTTCGTTTGGATAAACATATTAATACAATGGAGAAAGTAGTCCTGGCCTCCAGCAGAGCAGCAGCACTGTGGGATGCTTGCCTTTCTCGAATACAAGAAACTTGAGATTCTTCAGCTCTATTGCATTAGCTTTGCCACTGCCAGTCTGAGATTGATCTGTTTGTTCCCTGTAGCTGTCGTGACATATTACACACTGCCTGTAACTCTCACTTGAAAATATTTATTCATATGCTTTTAGATGCTCTTGGCTTTTCATCGGATCGGGTTTTTTTTCCCTTTCTATTTTGCTATAGATCGTGTAGAGATTTAGCTACTGCCAAAATAAAGCCTGATAAAAAGAAACTTAATTTCTTCTTTTAAAGGGGGGGGTTGGATAGAGAAGTATTTCTTGACTATCAGTTTGACTTTATAAATACTTTGTGACTGTTTCTGTATTGGGAGGACGACCTATACTGTACCTGCAAATCACTTATTGTTAATAATACTATCCTTAATCCGTAGGAGTTTATATATCCCCTCCTTGGCTATTCCAGTTTAATCTCACATTCAAATAGACTATTACTGTAGCTCAACTAGCTCCAGACAAGAATGAACTCTAGTGTGTGAATGCATGTCGTAGGAAACACAGATGGTAATCTCCACTGGGGTACTGACTGATATGACTGGCCAAATTATCTCTGTTACAGTATGTCCTATATAAAGAACCATTAGGTGTAAATAACAACAATATCCATGTTTAGATACTCATAGACCGTCAACAGGTTGCCAGGATCAAAGGTTGAGTGGTTGATATCCATCAAAAAGAATCAATGCAAAAAAAGTTTTAGTTTCTTTCAACCATAAATGTACTCCTAGTACCTAACTGTCCTATTTCAAGCCTAGCCCTCCCCTTAGTACCTAACTGTCCCCTTTCCAGCATACCTCCCCACCTAAAAACTACCCATCCACCAGTCCCTCCCATAAGTATCTAACCATCCACTTTTTCACCATAACCCTACCCGTGTACCTAACTACCCCCTTCCCAGCCTAACCCTCCAATTAGTAACTAACCATCCCCTTTCCCAGCCTAACCTGCCTCCAAGTGACTACATCCAACCTCTAAACCTAACCCTAAAAAAGAAAAATATGTACTTTTATTGTGTCATCAATCTGCATGTTAACCAATAGACCCAGACAACTATTAAAACATTCACCTTTTAACCCAGTTTACCTATTGAGGATTTACAATCTTCGATACAGATACCAATAAAAAACCGTTCGTAATTAATACCAAATAATTCACACAATGGGGATTTATTCTTTGATCCCATTGTAGATATGATAAACATCATACATTTTAGAAGTTTGTTTTGTAATAAAGTTGTTTTTATTAAATAACCAAAGTCCTATGAACCAGTAGTACATAAACACAATGATCATAGAAACAAGAGTATGAAATACACACACACTATATAGACTAGTAGTGTTCATTCTAGCACCCGCTATATTTGAAAACCCATGCAGTTCCTCTTCCCTACCTGGGGTGTCGCTGTCTGCTGTGGTGTTTCTAGCACAGGTCTTGTTTGCATATCAGTGCTGATATACAGACCACACAGTGCTAGAAGCAATACAGCAAGACAGCGACACCCGAGGCAGGGAAGAGGAACTGCATGGGTATTCAAAATGGCGGGTGCTAGAATGAACACTAAAATGTCATAACGTTTTTCATGTTGGCATAATATGGTATCAGAAAGACCAAAATTAGATGAACTTCATTACTAAATGTGTCCTTCATTTAATAGAAAAAAATATGTTTTAGCAGAATGAACACACTATCAAACATTTCACGGTGCACAGTTTATAAACCAAAATACAGATGTAGTCGGCCACATCTTTGCAGGAGATGGCGATTCTATCGCCATCCCCCACCGGCTACCGCCACGCGCGCACGAGATGCTTGCGCGCCCCGTGGCAATGGAGCTTGGCGGGTGGTCCCCGCTGTCTCCCCCACCACCGGTCCCCCTCGCCGCCCGACCCCCCCCCAGCTGCCGTGATACTGGGACACGCGTGCGCATGAGACGCACACGCGTCCCAGTCTCTATCGCGGCACTCGCCAGTGAAAGGGATCTGGCGAGCGCCGGCCAAGTATGGCAGCGGCTCCATTTGTAGTTGTCAGCTGGCATTTTTTAGTGGATATTTTGACAGAGATTTTCACAGAGATGTTGGCAATCAAAGGGTTAATATCAAAACATCAAAGTTCTATATATATATATATATATATATATATATATATATATAAAAAGAAATAACCCTTTCACTGCGCTGAAATGGTAGGCAGCACCTCTACAAGTCCCCCCTGTTAGTGGGGGAAGAAGAACGGAAAATGCAACAAAGATATAGAGTGCGCCTTTGTGTGTGTCACCACCACCACCATAAAGCAGGTGTATATTTGACACTTTTTCGTAATTTATACAATTTATTAAAAATAGATAAAACAATTTTTCAGCAATATTTCATTCTTAAGTAGTCATATTTTCATCATTCCAATGACCCAACGCGTTTCGTCGCTAGGACTTCATCAGGGGTACAAAAAATGACTCAATAGAAATAAGCTTTCAGCTCAATGTGTCTCCTCTATCGCACCACTCCGATGCAGGCATTGGAGTGGTGCGATAGAGGAGACACATTGTTGTGAGAGGACAGATGAATTTACCTCTCCATACATTACCTCATTTTGCCCCATTCAACATCACTGCGGATTTTTTAAACTACCCAAATTGGTTCAAGATCTAAGGAAGTCTCCTTTGTTGAGCTGAAAGCTTATTTCTATTGAGTCATTTTTTGTACCCCTGATGAAGTCCTAGCGCCGAAACGCGTTGGGTCATTGGAATGATGAAAATATGACTACTTAAGAATGAAATATTGCTGAAAAATAGTTTTATCTATTTTTAATAAATTGTATAAATTACGAAAAAGTGTCAAATATACACCTGCTTTATGGTGGTGGTGGTGACACACACAAAGGCGCACTCTATATCTTTGTTGCATATATATATATATATATATATATATATATATATATATATATATATATGTAGAATTCTAAATAAGACCTTTAAGTGTATTCAGATGCTCTAGAAAATATAACAGCGGTTACAATGAAAACAATTCTTTTTGTTTCTTACCCAGGATTGTAAAGCATAACAGCAGAAAGATTTTCACATGATTTTGAGAGATCGGTCATAGAAAGACTGAAAGAAGAAAGCACGCCACTCTGTGGGACACAAAACAATACATTACTAAATAATTGCATATGTCACTGTTAAATATGCATTTCCTGCATGTACAATGGCATCTAGTCATGTGTCTTATTTACACTATAAGCCTTCATGTGTGTATATAAGGCAAGGAAAGCATGTAACTTTTTTTATGGAACAAATTGTGCGGCCATACACGAGGAGTAAATTTACATCCAAATCAGGTGAACGGTGTAGTAATTACGGTTTCTCTATGTGCCTCCCACTTTTTAATGGACCAAAAGTATATATATGAAGAAACAAAAACCAGGTACTGATACCAACGATTCAAATGTATTAGAACATTTTTCGTCAGGTAATACATCAGGGTTGCCGACTTTAAAAAAATCCTCTCCGGGAGAAGCCCGGAGAGGAATCTTGCATTACGCGTTTTGGGGGCGGGGCTTAACTGTGACGTCATTAAGCCCCGCCCCCATTATGGAAAATAGCCGAAATAACTGTTATCCATGGAGGGGGCGGGGCTAAAACGTCACGATTGTGCCGTTTTAGCTCCGCCCCCTCCCCTGAGACCCGCGGATTGCGGCATATAAATGCCGCGATCGGGGGGCTCAGTGGGGGTCCCCCTGATTCCGGGAGGGTTGCCCACCCTTCCGGGGGCCGGGAGGAAGGACCCGATTTTCGGGAGACTCCCGCAAATTCCGGGAGGGTCGGCAACCCTGTACATTTGAAACATTGGTATCAGTACCTGGTTTTTGTTTCATCAATGGAGTGCCACCCACACACAGGATTCTCTTATACAGGAGCCTTTGCAAGACTGCGGATGGCTTACGAATATCACGCCAATTGTCGAATAGCTGTAAGTCCATACACAAGCCACTCACCATCTAATGATTTTTCCAGTGTGAGCAGTCTGTGCATAACCCGGAACTTAAGCCTGCTGTGCGATAGAATCACACTGATCGAGGCCAGAGCAGACGTCACACACCCTCCGTGAAAACGGCTGGGCACACCTGTGGTTTTCCTGACACTCCCAGAAAGCAGCAAGGTGACACCCACAAACAACCGGGCTTACTGTCAATCATCTTGCAAACGGCTAGCGATAGTAAAAAAACGCTGTATTTTATCGCTATTTGGCCTCGTACATGTGTGCTATGATCTGTACGCATGTGCAGTCGATCGGTAATTGGAAGCTGTGTGAATTTACACAACAGCGATCAGATCTGAATAACCCCCTATGTACATTCAGAGTCTATGCGGAGTATTTATTTAATTGGTGATGAACGCGCCTGACACGTCTGTGTTGTCCCGACACGCCCCTTCAACACGGACGGCCAATCAAACTACAGTCATGGCACTTTTCACTCATGCACGCTTTACATTTATTGAATTAGCCCCTGTGATCCTCCGCTGAGTTTAGTTGTGCACTGAGAATTAGAAACACCACCATCCAAAATAATAAAGCTGGACTTAAAATCAGTCATATCGGTATTACAGTACTGTACCTTCCTTTTTTCTCTTAATTTAGCGGCTTCTTTTGGATGATTAAAGCGGAACATGTTGGTCCTTCCCAGGAGGATAACCGCACCTAAAGAAAAAATAAAAAAACAGCCTCATGAACGATATTTTGTTAATATAACTGAGAGCTTCAGTAGTATACTGATGATTATAGTGAAAAAACATTGACATATTTGGGAATACACATTTGTAAAGAATAACAAAATAACTATGTATTATAATCTACAAAGTGCTCAACAGCAAAATAATACCAACTGCTATTTGTTAAAACTTTTGCATGTCATTTTTTAAGACCGGAGGTCATGCACTTGTTTCTGAGACTACATTGCTGTCCCTTATTAGTGGTCACCTTTGGACTCTTTACCGAACCTAGGTAGAAAATTTACCTTTGGAGTCTATTGCTTTTATAAAATATGTAATTGAAGATGTGTTTGGTCAATCCATTTTAGTAATACTACCCTGTATTCACATCCAGAACAATGGGGAGGATCATCTTTTTCGCTTTAAAGGATAAATGGCTTTCACCATGTGCCAACTGGCCATCAACATACAGAGGAAGAATGGGGCAGATGTAATTTGCAAATACTACTGATGACAGCTGTTCCTATAATGGAGCGTTGGACATGAGAATGGCCGTGCAGACTTAGAATACAGGCAAATGTTCACATTGAATAAGTTACACTACACAGCTGGTGCTCCGAATCTCTCTAAGTTGGGGTCAGGACAAGAACCTGGAATGATAGCTGGCTTTGGTGCATTATGAAATCTACAGCTCCTATTGCCAGTATCGGTTTTCTCACATGTGGATTTCTGTGGCGCTACTCCCCTAATCATTGGAACCTTAATACATAAGAGTCATTGGGGTAAATGTATGAAGGCTGGTTGCATCGAGTCATTATTACTTTCTTATTTCATCCACCTCATTGTTGCTTTCATTAATTGCCCCATTTGGACAGAGAAATATTGGTGCTATTTTCTACTGATACAGGAAAGGACACAGATGGAGATAGCAAATGAACTCTGGGTGGAAAATACGGTGTCTCCATTACAACTAAATAGGAGGGCAGTGCTGCGGTTACTGATGTTGTCATCACCACTTGCAAAGTTAAATATGCCAATCCGTACGAGGGTAGTGAATTATGGATTACATGTTTTGACATCTTAGATTTTTACAACTACTTGGATACTTTGGGGGGGGTATTCAATGGCCGGCGACCGTCTCCCCATGGGAAAGATGGCCGCCGGGCCCTATTCAATGCTGTCTTCCCCGACAGCATTGAGCAGGGCTTCTCGGCAGAATGAGCCTGACTTCACAAGCTGTCAGGTTCGTTCTGCCATGAACGGCCGGGAAGTGACGAGCTGCCGGCTGCAGCTCGCCTCTTCCTGGCTGCAACTCGCGGCCACGCTCCCCTTCTCATCCCACTTCAGGCTCGACATTGAATCCCGCCTGCATGTTCTCGGTCGAGCTGATTAAGAACAGGACCTACACATTGAATACCCCCCTTTGTATATAACAGTTGGAAGCATATTCTTATTTGTTTGAAACCAAGAAGAGCTGCCAATTCACTATACAGACTACACATATTTTATTAAGTAGTTTTTGATTAATTTTATTTTAGTTGCCACTTAACCATAAACTATTATATCGGTTATTAATTTGGAGCTCCTTTAGAGATGTAAGTGTGGCCACACTGCTAATGAATGCAACTGAACATACTTAGTACAAGATGTACAATATATATGTAATTATGATTTGGCTCAGCCAAGTCTATATATTTTTACTGGTTTATACTGTATTGCCATACATGCTATATTTGCAAGAAAGTGTTTTGTATAAGGGGATTTTTGTAAGAACTTACCATTCGAACCCCTTTCTCTGAGTCCATCCTGGTGACACAGCTTGACCTAGGGATGTAGGAGGGTCCGCAGGGCCAAGGCACCTATGCTGAAGTCTTTGGACGCAGGCTCCTCCCTTCTGCATCCCATCATGCTTCAGTTAAACTTCTAAAGCACACTAGGATACATAACTCAGTACAATGCCTGAACATCTTACATGCACAATCATATAACCATAACATGACAAATCACATTAACGGTATAACTTACGGAGCGCAAGGGAGGGATCGCTGTGTCACCAGGATGGACTCAGAGAAAGGGGTTTGAACTTCTTACAAAAATCCCCTTTTCTCTTTCGTCCATCTTGGTGACACAGCTTGACCTTGGGACGTTCACGAGCCGGTTCTTTGGGAGGGTATGCTCAGACTGACAATTCTCATCACTGCCTGCCCAAATGAAGCATCCTCCGATGCGAAGTCATGAAATCTGTAAAATATGGTAAAGGTATGAACAGAGGACCAAGTGGCAGCCCTGCACAACTTCTCAGTTGTAGCCCCTTGACACACAGCCCAAGAGGAAGCAAACAACCTGGTGGTATGAGCATTGATCCGTGAAGGAATAGGTCTACCTACCTTAGTGTAGGCAAAGGCAGACTGACCTTAACCATCTGGCAATGGTCTGATTTGAAGAAGGCCACCCTATTTTATACAAATCATACAGCACCAAAAGCAAATCGGTTTTGCGTATGTCCTTTACTCTTTCCACATATATCCGCAATGCGCGACTAACGTCCAATTTTCTTAATTTGTCCCTATTTCTAGCCCCTTCAGACGGGGAAAACATCGGGAGCACAATCTCCTGGTTCAAATGAAAAGATGATACTACCTTGGGTAGAAACTTAGGTACTGTTCGAAGCACAGTCCTATCTTCGTGAAAAACTGAGACCTGCAGGACAAGGCTCCCAACTCCGTAACACGCCTAGTCGAAGCAATGGCTATAAAAAAAGCAAGTTTCCACGAAACAAATTTAAGGTCAGACGACCTTAATGGTTCAAAAGGAGGATTCTGTAAAACTTACAACACCAAAGACAAATCCCAAGGCACCACAGGCTGCCTATTCGAGGGTTTAAGTCTTTTCACGCCCTGTAAAAAGGTCTGAACTTCAGGTAACAGAGCAACTCTTTTCTGAAAGAAAATAGATAACACGAGAGCTGCACTTTTAAAGATTGCAGGCTCAGCCCGGCCGAAAAACCATCCTGAAGAAACTCTAACAATCTAGACACCGTGAACCTAGAGGTATGTACCCTTTGACATTCACACCACCCAATATAAATCTTCCAGACCCGATGGTAATTTGCAGCTGACACAGGCTTGCGAGCCCTTAGCATAGTCTGGATAACTGCATCTTAAACCCCTTCTTCAATAGGGAGGTTTCATAAGCCAGGCCGTCAAATTGAGAAGAGGTAGGTCCAGGTGTAGAAATGGTCCTGGTCTTAGCAAATCCGGCCGAAGATGTAGACGCCTAGAGTCCATCGATAACCTCAGTATGTCTAAATACCTCCTGGGTCAATCTGGTGCAATCAGAATAGCTTGTACCTTCTGAGACTTACAGCACCTGCGGAATCATTGGGAACGGGGGGGAACACATAGACCAGTTGGAACTGTCATGGCATCCACTGCCCAAGCGACCGGGTCCCTGGTCCGAGAACAAAATCTGGGAACCTGACAGTTGTTCCTGGACGCCATTAAATCCACTTCTGGGAACTCCCAGCGATCCACAATCTCCTGAAAAAATTCCGGATGAAGTGCCCACTCTCCCTCCAGCAGAGCGGCCCTGTTGATCCACTTCTACATTCCGAATCCCCGAAATGAACACCGTCGACAGGGCAGGGATGTTTACTGCGAGACTTCCTGCATTGATATCTTGCTGCGAGTCCCGCCTTGATGGTTCAAGTAAGCCACAGCCGTGGCATTGTCCCACAGGGGATCCCCTCAGAAGATCCTCTGCCTGCAGAAGAGTCTTCCAAACTGCCCGGAGCTCCAATATGTTGATCGGCAGCCTGGATTCTTCCTTGGACCACAGACCTTAGGTGAAGAGCTACTGCCCCCCAGCCCCTGAGACTGGCATCGGTTGTGATAACCAGCCAATCCCATAAGTGGAGAGAACTCAGCTGCAGAGTCTCCAAGTTCATCCACCAGATCAGGGACTCCCTTGTCTCTTGAAACAGCAACAACTGTTCCTGTTTCATGGTCTTTGCATTCCCTGACCAACATGCTAGAACGTTCTACTGAAAAATCCTTGAGTGAAACCTCGCAAACTACAACATCTTGAAGGTTGCCACCATCTTGCCTAACAACTTCACTCCCTCCAAACTGGGAGACCGCAAGATCTGTAGCACCAGCTGTCGGATGTCCACTGCTTTGGATTCTGGAAGAAACACCCGATGTAAATGAGTATCCAAAATCACCATCTGAAACTGCAGTCTTTGTGTGGGTATCACAATTGTCCCTTTCAGTCTGAGGGTTGCTGCCATGACAGCCATCACTTTTGTAAAGACCCTCGGCGCCGTGGCCAGACCGAAAAGGCAGAGCCTGGAACTGTAAATGTCTCTCTCCTATTGCAAAACATAGTAAGGACTGATGTTCCTTGCATATAGGCACATGCAGATAAGCATCTTGGATATCCACTGATGCTAGAAATTCCCCCGGCTCTATGCTTAATAGCACTGACCGTAGGGATCCAATGTGAAAATAGTCCACCCATAGATGCAGGTTCAAAGACTTTAAATTTAGAATGGTTCTGAAAGTACCGTCTGGTTTGGGGACCAAGAAAAGAATTGAATAAAATCCTTTCTTCCTTTCCTCCTGAGGTACTGGGACCACTACCCCTTTGTCTATGAGAGACAATGCTGCCCCCAAAAGAGCAGTCCGCATACAAGCCTCCCGTGGCAAAGGGGTAGGAAGAAATCTTCTTGGGGGGAACCCCCTGAGATTTATCTAGTAACCCCTGGAAACAATGGAATAAACCCAAGGATCTGTGGTGGGATTTTTCCACCTGTCCCGAACCTGCAGGAGATGACCCCCACTCTGAGGCCAGAACGGGGAGTCTCCGCCCCGTCATGCAGAGGACTTATCTTCTCCTTTGTACACATGTTTCTTAGTAAAGGCCCCGAACCGGGATTTGGGGGCCCTCCCTTTATTGGCTGGGGACCTACCTCTTCCCGCCTGTCCTCTGTTGGACGCTCCGCCCTGAAAGGAGGAGCGAAAGGAAGGTTTAAAAACTCCAAATTTAGATCCTGAAGTCTTAGATGTAGTGGGAAGAAAAGTACTCTTCCCTCCCGTAGCCTGCTTTATAATGGATTCAAGCGCTGACCCAAAAGCAACTCTCCTTTAAAAGCCAAAGCTTCAAGCAACTTCTTAGATTCACGGTCTGCTTCCTAGGTCTTTAGCCAAAGGGCTCTCCTAGCTGATACAGACGTGGCGGAAACCATAGACGCCATACGAGTGCCTTCTTCCCCAGCCTCACAAATGTACTCTGCAGCACATCTGAGCTTTTCAGTCAGTGTAAAAGACTCTGAATCAGCCAGGAGCTGACTCCATAAGGTTTCAGCCCACTTAATCATTGCCTTGGAAACCCAGGCAGAGGCAATAATGGGACGAAGTGTGAAACCCACTCCTTCAAAGACCGCCTTAAGACATCCTTCCCCTTTTTTGTCTTTTGGATCCTTAAAAGCCGCACCCCACGTTACAGGCAAAGCCGTGGCCTTGGACAATCTAGCTACAGGTGTATCTACCAAGGGAACCTTTTCCTATAATTTCACATGTTCCTCAGGCATGGGGTACATATTAGCAAACCTCTTAGACAATTACTTTTTTGTCAGGAGCCTTTCATGCTTCTCCCAGCAAGGAAACCATACCCTCATCCGAGGGAAAAGTCACAGAATCTCTGCAAATTTTCTTAAACACACAGTGTGCAGGCACCCGGTCTTCCTCAGAAAAATGTAATGTCTGTTTTACAGCAAGGATCAAACCTCTATACCAGGGACAGAAGCTTCAACCTCTTCCCTCTGGTCCCAGCACAAATCCTCCTCACGCACACCCTCTTCCTGGGGGTGTAGAAAATGGGTGTCTAGGAGAAATAATCTCAGTGGACTTGGCAAACTGTTCCATAAAATAGTTCATCTTATGAACACCTTGTGCAGTGTCCTGCATGCCCTGCAATAATACAGGATCCCCCTGAGATGGGGTAATGGAGCCCATATTAGTTTGGAAGGAAGAATTATGGCCAGGAGACTTCCCTAAGTTCTCTCTCTGCCTGTTTAATGCCTCTACCAAGGCATTCATGGACCTCCCCAACGCAGCAGCCCACACAGGTTCAGACTGCTCAGACCTCTGGGCTTGCGCTCCACTGGGTACAGACTCACATGAGGGGCACAATTCCCCTTGATCCATCCCCCAAGGCAGCAGCATTACACCCTTCAGTCATGTCTAATACACAGTGCACAATGTCGGGCAAAGCACAGAATCATGTAACAGTGTACTTATCTGTCTGCTTTCTGCTGCCTGTGACCCTCAGCGATCAGTGGGGGAAGCGCTGCCCAGGAGAAACTTCACTCTCTGTACTGTGAATAAAAAGCCTTGCTTCAGCTTCGTAGCTTGGAGAGAGAATGGCGCCAGCCGACACAGAGTAGGAAGAGACCAAGTCTATGCTTCAGAGACTTGGCGGGGAAGTATAGCATTTTTGGCACCTTACCCCCTCTAGCCAAGTGTTTCTCCTCACCTCCAGTGCCTCCCCTTCTCTATGGGACCACTTGGAGTTGTCCAGCAGCGCTGGACTCCTGTAATAGACTTAATTTCCCTCAGTGGGATTTCAGTCATCCATCCCCCACGATCCCCCCTAAGCAGGGAGCCGGTTCTGGACACACCCAGAGCCCAGAAAAACCTCGCAGAGCCTGACGTTAAGCACTGTGCAGAAGGAGCAGACAGCGTCCCTCTGCACACAGAGAGCTGACAGAATGCGCTTCTGTCAGCCTCTGCTGCGCTCAGTGTGTGCAAACTTCTTGTCAGAAGTAACACACTGGAGAAAAAAACAAAACCTGCACTAACTAGTGAATTAATAAAATAATAAACACCTAGCTACTCTATCTTGTAAAAAATCCAAAGAAAAAAAAACGGCTGCAGCCTGCAGCCAATCAGCAAAGCACCCACACCTGTGGGCACCTAAAACAAACTGAAGCATGATAGGATGTAGAAGGGAGGAGCCTGCGTCCAAAGCCTTCAGCATAGGTGCCTTGGCTCCTGCTGACCCTCCTACATTCAAAGGTCAAGCTGTGTTACCAGGATGGACGAAAGAGAAAATTGTTTTGTGTCTTATTATAATTCTGTCTTTATTCCTATATGGATGGTCACATAAGACTTATGATCACTGGAAGTGGCCAGAAATGCATTACATGCGGCTCGGAATAAGACCAGTATGTCTGTCACTGAAACATCCTCTGCATGCAATAGCTACAAGGTAAACCCCTTATTCTCCAGTCTCCAAATAAAATCATCTGCTAATTAATCTATGCAAATGACAAGACTGGGTAGGTGGAATAAATAATGGTGACCGTTTGCTGGTTAATGAAGATGATGCTCGATAAGGGAAAGACGGCTATTTGCTATGAAGTGGGCACCGGTGTGAAGGAGAATGCAGCTGCTGTATGTTATTCTGTCCTGTACATGAATGTGTAAATTGAACGGATATTACAATAAAAGAACTAACAAATACGCTTAATAAAGTCACAACTACTATATTGCATAATCATAACCACTTAAAACCCTTTTTCAATGATCAGTACTTTTACCTGTGACTAATGACAACTTGGATGGAGCATTGACTAAGGCAGGGGCAGCCAACTCCAGTCCTCGAGAGCTACCAACAGTTTAGGTTTTCCGGTTCTCCGCAATTAAGCCATGTGGATCTTTTAAAATGTGTCCGTGAATAATGACTACAGTTATGCACCAGCTAGGTGGTTTAGAAATATATGACAGTTCAAAACGCATGGTGTGATATAAGGCGATGACTGGTCCTATTTTTAAGGTCACCCAGCAGGTGCACAGGTGTATTACCAATTGACACAATCCACTGGTGATACACAATCCACCTGGAATGCATGAACTGTTGGGGTCCCGAGGAAAGAGTTTGAGAACCACTGAACTAAGGGGATTAAAAACTAAAATAATAAACCACAGCCTTCTAATTTTGCTATTCATGAACTCCAACACATCCAAAACAAATGGCTAATGTACTAAATAGTATATCAATGCACTGTAGGTACAATTAGATAAATTAAATAAAAATGCTCCAAGGAAATATTTTATATATATATATATATATATATATATATATATATATATATATATATATATAGAGAGAGATATATATATATATATATATATATATATAGAGATATATATATATATATATCTATATCTATATATATATATAATCTGGTTTATAAATGGCCCCCACTGGCTTTGAGTGGTCATGAGATTAATTTTTTGAGAATCTTGTGCACACAAAAACACATTTAAATATTGCCTGTGGCATTGCCGATAGAGACGAAGGGTTGCAGTATAATAGATTAGTGTTCTTAACTATGTGAGTGCTAATGACAGTGCACTGCAATTAGGCTATTACAGAGGCAGCAGGAATAGTGCAGCTTTAATTGTTCATTTATATTTACAGATGGAAGAAAAAAATAACGCCTATTTTAGAACCGGCTTTAGACCTCTCTTCCACACGGACTCTAGTCCTGATCTTTCAGAAGTATTGCCCACTCTGATGTACTGTTATATACAACACACAAAAAGGTAGGTTGTCTAGTATTTTGTCTGTTAAAAAGATTAAGGGCACATAAATAGAAAGATTAGCACAAACACGTCTCATTTGCAATAGCTGATCGTATTACAGACCTTTGGCTGCAGCAGAGTTGGAAGTAAATATGCCATACTGTATATTGCTGTATAGAAGCTCGCACAGAAAAAACGTGTATAGTCACCTGTACAGATAGTGGTTTGCATCCGTACTCTTTTGAGCACTCGGTGGTGGTGCTACTACTTATTACCAGTAAGCTATATTGGAATGGGTCTGCATAGTATACATTTGTATACTCAGTGAACTTTGGCTATACTAGAACGTTGTGTTATAACTAGAGATGTGCAGGTTCAGATTTACCCGGATCTCAAAACTGGATCTTATTGGCTATCGGCTGTCACATGTTTGGCTCCAAAAACATGTGACAGATGGATAGCCAATAAGATCACATTTTGAGATCTGGGTAAATCAGAACCAGCAAATCTCTAGTTAGAACCCAGTTCTGCCTCTCCAGTTGCAAATTAGATCAAAGTTCTTACGGCTCAAAATCACCCATGCATATGTACATTTTCTGAGCATGCTCAGTGTGAAATCCTGAAAAATCAGCTCCGCTACTGTATCTGTCCATCAGCCTCATAATACATTCCTTGTGAAGAGTGGACATGTCTTCAGTCAGAATGTCTATAGTCACAATGTTGGCAGCTGAAGGTTTACCCGTCGGCATCATCATAATGCAGATACTTCCATTATGGTTAGCGGTCGGTTAACGTACAGTGTTGACAGTTGAACAATGTCGACACAAACAATGCAAACATGTTTACTGTGAACCACTATGAAGAAACAAAATGATGCTGAACGTGGAAAACAAAGACGCCACTCTTGTTTCTGACTGCAGTATCCTCAATACTGGGATCTGACAGTAATACATTGTTTACATCATACTAATTATTGCAAAGGAAAACTTATTCAGAAAGTTAGGTCATTTTGACACAGGTACACTTCATAGCATTTTGCATTGATTCCATTTATATAATTTTTGCAAAGTTCATTTAGTTCAGACTAATGAGCAAAAGCTTTTCTGCACTTAATGTTATTTTCTGTTCTTTCATTAACAAATACTAATCATAATGGTCTATCATAAGTAGTTCACCGTGAGTCATGCAATGCAGCATGTGTTTGCAGAAGGCATCCTTTTCTATTGGGTTTTCTGGCAAAAAAATCGCTCAATAAGGTAAAAGAAAAATATTGGCATACAGAGGTAAGGAAGGCGCTGTAGGGCAACAAGGCCAGTCTGAATTGCAATTCACCAAAAGTGTTGTGGTCGACATTCGGCAATTTTCTATACACTGAACTGCGCAAACCTTTGATAGGCCTTGCTATGAGCACAGAGGCAATTTATGCTGGTACGGGCAATCCAAACTGTTGGGTTAAGATAGGGAGGGTTAGGGGGGATAAGTGGATAGGGTCAGTATATTTACCCAGCCCCTGTCAGTATGCTATTCATTAGGATGCCGCTGTGTGTTTTGTAACTGCAGGTATCCCAACCGCCGACCTCACAGATGTATTCCCGCCAGGGTTCAGGTTATGTGGAGCAGCCGTAGCTTGACATAGAAGAAAGTCATTTTCTAAAATATTTTAGAGGATGACATTTGCTTTTTTTTAGAAGTATGACATGTACTGCAGCTGGAGGAATCCACGCAGCAGCACATCATGTGCCATCCTTAGCTATGCAAATTCCAGAAGAGGTCCCTGCAATTGCGACCTTAGTCAGGTGGCCATACATCAGAAAGACCGGTCTTACAATCATGATTGTGTCCAATTTCCCTTCAACTCCCCGGCAGTCCTTGGTGGTTTTTGGGCACACAATGTATTCACATTACATCAGACAATCCATCTGCTGAATGATTGTATGATTGAAGTTTCATTTAAATAGGGGGCTGGCCTACTAGGATCAAAAGGATAGGAGTACCAAATATCCAGTTTTATTATTATTACTATTTTAATTTACAGGTTGCCAGCAACTACCAATCTGCTCACATCTGCTGTGTTATGTCATTATTAAATAGCTTGAATGCAGAAATCCTCTGAAAACTGTTTTCAGAGTAGTGACAGAATTGGGCAAAAGGACACCACCGCTCTCTTCAGCCGCCTGCCCGTCTGCCGCTTGGATACTTCTGCGGCTCCCAGCATCTTCACTGCCACGGGCCGCCCGGAAGCTGCACCTCTCTTCTCTGCTAGTCAGGGAGGGAGTGTCACATGACTCTGGTTGTATCAGCCATCTAAAGACAAATTGCATGTACTTAAAAGTACATGCAATCTGCTCCCAATCCCAACTGATCTGACGTGCAGCACGTTAGATCAGAGGATCAATCCTCCAATCTCACGGAGATTGTGTAATTGTATGATTGTGTACACACAATCTGCATACAATCCATTAAGATTGTATGATTGGGGGCAATGTCTTTCTGATGTATGGCCACCTTAACCTTACTGAGCCAGCATGTAGCATGGCAATTTTTGCCGATACCTTTTAATTTTTTTTTGAGCGAAAAGTGCCTCAAAAAGTGTTGAAACCCATAATTTCACTGGCAGGTTTTTTTCCAGGTGTTTTTCGCCAAAGCAAAAAATTGGCACTCAAATTCAATAGGGCGAATGCCCATTTGCCCTAAAAAACAGAGAAAAGTGTATACAGTATCTTCTGCCCAGGCAAAAGTCTAACTGAATATGCCCCTAAATGGTAAAAAAACTCCTTGAAAACTCATCTTTCTAAAGGTGCCCATAGACGCTCCGATGCGGCGGTGTCTGTTTTGTACTTTGAGATGCGCGCTCCCGCGTCATCTCATCGTAAAGTACAAAAAGTATGCGCTGCACATACTTTTTTGTACATGCTTTTCATCACATTGCATGCACAAGGTATGCGATGCGATACGAGCTATTTAAGCACAAAACGGACGCCCGCATCGGAGCGTCTATAGGCACCTTCAGAGCTTACCCTACTCCCACATACACTATTCACGCTTATGAACACTTTCCACCAGACAAGCAGGGCCCTGATGTACACCTTATACCTACAGGTACGTCTTCATTTATCTGCTCTACCTTGTATGCACTTGTTTTATATATTTTGTGTGTGACCACTGTAGCCTGCTAAATCAACAATGATCGTAATGTGGTCAAGCATTAGGTCCACTACTATAGGTCGAGAGTCCTTAGGTCGGCACATAAATGAGTTTTTCATGGGTTTTTTTTCCAGAAAAGTTGTTTATTTCATAATTTACTATGCAAGTAAGCATAGAGTGAGGATAGAATAGAAGCATGGTGAGTGGGGTGAGCAATGCAAGGGGACGTGGTACACTTACACAATATCCATGTCGACTTAAGTGGTAAGACACCAACATTTTTACAATAATCATGTCAACCTTTTTCATGTCAACATAATGCTTGTGTTGACCTAATGGGCATGTCGAACTATATCATGTGTTGACCTAATGTTGGTGAACCCTATGGCCCATACCCAGAGAGAAACATGTGTTACATGTAGGATGTAGAGAAAGGAAACCATAAAAATAAAATAAAAAAAAAGTTTGGATCAGATCACCACAGTAGTTAGATATTTGAGTATCATTAAGATACAATCGTCATTAACAAGAATTATTATTAGCTACTCAACATTTATGACAAGTTGAAAAGAATGATAACACATGTATTACAGCTAGCAGAGTGACAGGATTAGTGCAAACAAGGCAGCGAGAATGGAAACCCAACAGAGAAAGACCATTAAGATATATTGCTATATAATTTAGGCAAAAGAAAGAAAAATTACCTTAACTTAGGATTCCTTTGTATCTACAGCAAGACGCTACTCGATAGCTCATGCAGAGATGGGAATTACACAGAATAATAGAAAATGACTGCAATGTGTCCTAGCACACAGGGTGAATCGGTATGTGAATAAGATACACAAGCATCTTTTGGTGATTAAAAGGATATGCAAAAGCAGGTGTATATTCTGTGTGTGACCGCAGCAGTATCTGCAAACTAAATGCTATGTAATAGTGTTTTCCATTTAGTATGCAGATACAGCTGCAGTCCCACACAGAATATACTCATGATGCATATTATCTTACTCAGCAGAGTCTGCTTGTGCGTCATAGCAATGTGTATAAAAGGGGCCCATACACAATGAGTTTGCACAGTGTGATGTGATGTGCATCTCATCACACAGTACAAAAAGTATGTGCTGCACATATTTTTTTGTAATGCCTTCTGATCGCATCGCACGCAAATTGCATGCGTTGCGATCTAGCCCATAACAGGTGCGATCATTGCCCCCTGTATGGGCACCTTTAGACCATGCACGATAAGACACCCGGAGTCACGCGCTTACTAGAGGAGACTAGAATGGCTGTTTAACATAGTTGCAATGATGATAATAAAGTACAAATCTTTTTCTACTGTAGGTTCCTTTTTGCAGATTCAAATATGTGTACTTAAATGTAAGATGCGGGGATCTTTCCATGGGTGAGATAAAAGGAACAAGCTTTTGTTGCATTACTTCTGTTCATTAGAACCCAATCAATTCCATGTCATGAAGATTTCTTCCAATTAAATGTATGTTTTAGAACTGTAGAATGCAGTGACAATGCACAGAGGGACGTATACAGTACTAAAGTCTGATCCATCTACAGGGTTTGTCCATGCATGAGAACTTTACTCTGGCTGTCAGCTACTCATTGCTTTAAGAACTCATTTATACTTAACCTAGCAACAGAAATAGTGGATAACACAGTATCTTCTATGTTGACCAGCACATAAGGCTAACAATGATTATTCAATGAAACATTAGTTCAGAAAAACATCTATCCATGCAATGCCATCTAGCTGACCTATACTTACAGTACAGCTTAGGGTGAAACACGCAGCCCCCAGCATGTGGCTGTATAATGGGTCACTCCTCTTACTGGATACAAATACATGGCTTACAGCGTAGAGATAATATTACAGCAAGTTCTGCACTAAACAGAAGCAACTGAATGGGGAACTGTTCATACTGTCAGAGGATATACACGGACTACTGCACACGGCCACTCTATAACAACTGCGAGGAAACGGATCAAACCTCTTGAAAAGGAAAAAAAAAGTACATTGCCCATAGCACTAAAATAATGGAGATGTCTCTCTTCACCTAAAATGAGGTCTCTATCAACTCACGATTTAAACATTCAAAAGTAAATTCAAAAGTAATTTTACTCTTTTTCAAATTATCCTTTGGATATTTACGAAGAACAGTCCTATACACCGGAGCACAATTAAAAGGTGCATACCTAATGTACAATTTTTCTCGTTCATTTTGGCCCTTCTAAATGATATTGGTCAAAATATCTTTTATTATGTACACTAAAAGACCCTGATGACCAATTTCCCTTGAAGCCAGTCTCCTGGACGAAAGATGTTGATGAAAGATTAAGATGAATGACGAAAGACAAACGATCTAGCTAATAGATCTAGGTAACTCACAAAATATTAGTAGTTAAAGTTAGTTATCTAATGGAAAAAGTATATAATGCTGTTGTTTATAAATACACAATAATTGATACACAAGGGGGTTATTCTGGTTCAATCGGTAATCCGCGCATGCACAGAGGACCGATGTTTTGTTTGTGCACATATGCATTTCTGTGCATGCACCGGGGGCGTGCGACCGGGTGTGGTATGGGGTTCCGACGGTCGGGTTCACGACAGTCATTAGCACGACGTTGGCATCCCGACTGCCCGGACTCAGACAGCATGGCGAGCGCAACAAAGCCCCTTGCGGGTTCGCTGCGCTCGCCACGCGAGCCACCTATTCTATTCTCCCTCTATGGGGGTCGTGGACCCCCACGAGGGAAAATAGCGGGTGACGACGGCCACCCGGCAGTCTGCATTTTGACAGTCGGGATCCCAACGTCGGGTAAATGACTGTCGGGACCGCGTCCGGCACCCGTGCGACCATGGTGAACAGAGTGTTCACAGGGTGCACGCACCCAAGACTGTGGACGGGGGGCAGCGGGCCGGGGGATTCGCCCACAGGAACGCTCAGCGTTTCATGGGTGCTCCTATGAAAACGCTGGGCGTTCCCATGCAAATCACCCAGTGGCGCTGGTGCGGGGGGACGGGCACCAATGGATGTCAGCTGCTTGCCCTGTTCCTGCCGAGGGTCCGAGACCTTGAAATGATGTGCGTGTCTCCCCATAGGCTGCGAATGGATGTTTTGCCAAAACATCCATTTGCAGCCATGTGGGCAACCCAGCATGCAAGGGGCGGGCATCGCTTAGTCCACATGCAACACTGCGAAATTTGCAGCATTGCATGTGGAACAGAATAACCCCCAATGTCCGAAAGCCACACAGCTCAAAGCCCGCTGCCAGCCAGTCATACACACTGCCGATGCCACTGAGCAAGGCGCAGAGACTGAGTGAAATTGTTCCGCCTCACTCTCAGCTCCTGGACGTCACAGGAATCCCAGCGGCCACGAATGTGAAATCCAGCGAGAGGCTGAAAGTGACTTCAGCAGCACCTCAGCAGGCGGCACCTCAGCAGGCGGCACTGGCAGCGGCTGTGTAATGGGGGAAGTCAGACACAGCTGAGTCATGCTCTGCTCTGATTTCAATACTAGCGGCATGCGCGATTCAGGGGGAGAGTGTGGGGGCCCCAGTATTAATGCCCATCACCCCTCCTTGGATCTGGCCATGCTCTGACCCCTGATAGTCCATATGTGATTGAGGCCTACAGAGTCACTGCAGCAGGAATACCATCCCTTGCTGTACTCTTATTATAGCAGTTGTCCAGCATCTTAACACAGACATTATCTGGCCCTTCTAATGTGGGTTCCTACCTACAGTAGCTTATTACAATATTTCAGTGTAAAAAACAAGTTTAAATTTAAAGAGAGTATCCTCTTAAAGAGGCAGGGCTGCGTTCACTGGATGTGAGGGACCCTCAGCACCGTTTCATCTGATGTCAAGACAGCTTCAGGGCTGCTGCATAGAACTGTACATCCAGTATAAGACATACTTGGACAAGGAGAGATTACAGCTGGCAGAAACATACCCGTTACAAAACACAAGCTCCATCAGGCTACCATCTATGTGCAGGTGCTAGATGCCACTGCATAAAGTATAACTTTTCACCATGAAACAAGCATATTGATAAACACGTCCCACGCTACAGAAATAACTTTCTCCCTTTTAAAATACGTAAAAAAAAAAACCGACGGTACTCTTTACCTAGAAGGGCGCCCACGATTTTGATCGTGGGCATCGTAAGGTAAAAAAATCACGTCGGTCGCATCGCATGCGACCAAAAAAATCGCATGCGATGCGACCGACGCGATTACCGCGATTTCCCATAGGGAACAATGTTAAATGGCCCACAGAGGCCAAATAGGCACCCTGAAGTGTGAAATGGGCCCCCCAATTGCTAACGCCACCCTACGATCAACGTCAACCCGAAACGTGGGGCGGCGGTACGCGTCCTACGACCTTTTCATACCCCCACTATCCACGTCGGCGTGGAGTCGAGAATAGAAAGTGTGCCCGAAGCGTGGCGAGCGCAGCGAGGGGACGCGGATACCTTCACAGGTATCCACGTCCCCTCGCGGGCTTCACAGGTGTCCGCGTCCGCTCGCCACGCTTCGGGCTAGGTGGTTCGCTGCGCTCGCCACACTTTCTATTCTCAACTTCACGCCGACATGGATAGTGGGGGTATGAAAAGGTCGGAGGACGCGTACCGCCGCCCCTCGAGGGCTCGCTGCGCTCGCCACGCTTTGGGTTGACGTTGATCCTTGGGTGGCGTTAACAATTGGGGGGGCCATTTCACACTTCAGGGTGCCTATTTGGCCTCTGTGGGCCTTTTAACAATGTTCCCTATGGAAAATCGGTTCAATTGGGACATTTAACATTGTTCCCTATGGGAAATCGCGGTAATCGCGTAGGTCGCATCGCATGCGATTGTTTGGTACATGCGATGTCCGCGATGGGCGCCCTTCTAGGTAAAGAGTACCAAACCGACTGGCACAGACTAGATACCACTGCATAAAGTATAACTTTTCACCATGAAACAAGCATATTGATAAACACGTCCCACGCTACAGAAATAACTTTCTCCCTTTAAAATACGTAAAAAAAAAAAAACAACGACAAGAACAGACAAAAAAAAGAACGTAATATAATAAAAAGCTACTTAAGCCAATTGCGGTTTTAGAGCTAATTTCATTCCAGTAATTGCTTGCGCAAGTGAAACAAAACTAATGGCTTCAACTTCAAGCACGCCAATGTCTTTCAACAAATTATTTAGGGGGAAATCATTGAACGTCCATGTGAACTCTTCTCCACTTGTTGATCATCCAAATCGTTGATTTTTCACGCCTCAAATCGTTTATCAGCTATCAGCCAATTACACATTGCAAAGCCTGGGGATGTCCACTTAAGCTATCTGCAACTTGAAAATGTTCCAAGTCTAGCTGTTATATAAGTTCAGCTCAGTGTCATATTAAAAAAGACTTGCAAGACAGAAAGAAAATGCCAAAGGGTCAGTATCAGAATTACAAATGAACGTAAGCATTGCTCTTGGACTAAAACAATTACATAAGCCCCTTAAGGGAGAAAATAACCTGATTATTAACCTTGAATTAAAGTTAGGGGAACTATTTATGAGCGCGGTCTCCATTCTTACAAAAGGCATTGGTTGGACAGATTGCTTTGCATTACATGGAGCTTAATCAGCGAGAGCATTTGCACCGTTTTATATTTTTCCATAACTTTGATCAGTTCAGCAATCTGAGAAATGTGTTACTAATAAGAAAACAGATGGGAAACTCAAGTTCTAGGTGGAAGGTTGAGCATAATGGCTATGGATGTACTACTACAGCTCATTTCATTCACAATGGTACTTTTTCCTCACTTGCTAAAGTCAGGAGAAAGGAATAAATATTTTGTTTTTTAATATTCAGTGTCACACCAGTTTTACGCGCTTCCCTTCCTGCTGCCTAAGAGGTGTGTGACAGACTGATTCATAACAGGCCTACTAGGGGAATAAGAGGTAGGGGCTGACGCTGAAGGGACAAGGACATGGCCAGTCTAAGAGGGATTCGGCATGAAAAGCCGGCGGTCGGGATCCCGGCGTTCAAAATCCCGACGCCGGAATCCCGAACGCCGAAATCCCGACAAGGGGGGGACGTGGATCGCCCATCCTTGCGGGCTCGCTGCGCTCGGCACAAAGCGGGCACGGTGCCTCGCTGCGCTCGGCACACTAATTTATTCTCCCTCCGGGGGTGTCGTGGACGCCCACGGGGGGAGAAAGTGTCGGGATTTCGGCATTCCGGCGTCGGGATTTTGAACGGCGGGATCCCGACCGCCGGGATTTAAACTGCATCCAGTCTAAGAGACCATGTAACTTACCCTATAATAAAGTAATAAAGTAAAATTTGAGAGCACCAGTCTGGTACCTTCCATAGACAGAAAATGGTGGGGACCTCAGGAAGTGGACCCCACAGGGAGTTTCCCCAGTATGCCTTTTGACCAGTCTGTCACCATTCCTAGCTTTGATAGGCTCTGCACTTTTTATTTGACAGTTATTTATTTTTCACCCGTTGAAAAATCCCAAAGAGGAGCAAAACGTGTTAGAGGAAGACACAGTACATTTGAGAAACATCGGTTGTCACTAGGCGCCATAAACCAGGCTCTCCGTGACCCATTGTCTGCTTAACACGAGGTCATTACTGTGGATATGACCTGTCCATCGGCAGCGTCTGGAGACATTGAACTCTTAGATTCTGGACATCTACAATGCACCATAGAATCATGATATCATACAGACACATATATCTGTTGGATTAGATCTGGATTAATACTATCAATGGACATTTTCACTACAACACAGGGGCATAACTCCAAGAGGCAATGGAGGCTCCAGCCTCTGGGCTCCAAGCCCTGAAGGGCTACCTGCATGTAAAGCAGCACATGTGCGGGACACCTGCAGTTAATTGGCCCTATACCAGGAGCCCTGATAACATCTGCAATTGGGGACAAGGTGGCTCCGGTCTGGTACCACTCAGCCTGAGCTGTAATCTGAAATAATAGGCACAGGAAAATGTTGACACACACCGTATTTGGGGTGGGGGGCACCAAAGTGCAACTTGCCTAAGGATGACTGAGATGAACTTAAGCCTCTGCTACACCATAGACCTTGTGCTCATCATTTTAATAATGACATTGTACTAGTAAATGCACAATTATCAGTAAGTGTTATCGCAATGATAATAATAATACGATCGAAACTGAATTTGTTCAAAAATAGAAATGCCCTGGTTTGTTGAAATTGCAACTTGTCATAAATAGGCAATATTGTACACACAGAAAATCTCACATAATTCTAATTTAACAATTATTCCATGTATGTACAAATTATTCACAAAATTAACTTCTATAATTGAATTAGTTGTTTAAGAAAAAAAAAACATATTCAAATAATACTTCTTAAATCTAATATTTGCCCCATAAAGGTTTCCGTGCTTTTGTTGTAATTCTGGGAGCAGAGATATTTTTTCTGTAGAACACTCTTCTGTGCATCCAGGGAGTAGTTTTCAGGTTTCTAAATGCATTTGTAGTAGGGGGAAGAGAAGCCTGCGTTATGATCACAGATGTGCTATAACTCCCATATCCACTGGATGCGTACATCCCTGACCGCCACTAAACCATATCTGTCTCTCTCCCCGGTAACATCATTACACAGCTGTTTATAGTGCGGCTGTACCAGACAGAATTTGAATTGCATACAAATAACAGCTGCAGAGGAGTTACCACAAAATGGAGTTTGAATAGAAAACACTGTAAAGTCGCTCAGCATGATCTGTTACCCAGAGCAACCACACTAAGCAAGATTAACCCAGAGAGAGACAAGCACTGCTGTTTCTCCACAACTAATGCTCATGGGTACTGTAACGATCAGATCAAGTGATCGATCAAATTAACGTATGCCTCCTGTTATGATTATCTGTTCAATCAATATATGTCTGGTATGTTTGGTAAAATCATGCCGCCTGTGATTATTATGTGGGAGATCAGAATATGTCATGTATTATGTGTGTGGACTATTGGTGACCCAGGGAGTGTAGCCATCTGTGGACTCCTCTGGAGTTAGGATGTAAGATGAGATCTGAGACCCCTCATAAACCAGATTGGGGGGGAGAGCAATAGTGTCCAGCCAACAGGCCAAAGGTGCTCTGGCCCTGCACTAAATTACCTCTTATCACTTGAGGAATGTATCAAATCTACTTCAAAGCAGGGACAAATTCTTTATGGGAAAGATCCTATATCTAGGGACCTTCACTAGGCTCAGCAAGGGAATGGTTAAAAATCCCAAGGGTGGGAGGGATGAGGGAGTCTTCAAGGTATAACTAAGACCCTTCTCCCTATAATCCGTGTCACTACCTGGGGGTCTAGCAAACAGGCTGTAAGCGACCAGAGATTTCTTGTGGAGAACCCCCCACGTCAGGATCTGTATTTAAGTGTAAGATAGGTTCTGTCATTTTTCCCATTTATTTTATTTCTGAAATTGCATTTAAAACTCGTGTGTACTTTTAAAATCATTGTAAAATCTTGTAACTATTTTCTAAAGCTCTGTAGTATTTCTAGGAATAAATAATACATATTCTCAGTCCTGGTTCTGTGTTCTTAAGACTCATTAGCCTCAGAAGAGAACGCTCCAGCGTGTTACCATTTGTGTATTGTATTGTATTGTGCGGTCAGGTGCGAGCCAAGCCGCCCCTTGCGCAGTTTCAAGCGCTAAAATCAGGTTTTGGCTGGTGGCAGTGTACCTCAAGGAAAGGACCCGAGTGTCCTAAGTGAACCCCAGTCACGGCCGGAGCTGCTCAGATTGACGTATCGGAGCAGGCGACCGGTGGGTCTGTGACATTTGGCGGCAAGCGGTGGGGTGGAGAATTCATTTTTCTCTTTAAGAACTTAAGTGAGTGTGGGTAGAATTTTGTGAGAAATACCCACATCACCAGAATCAGAACTCAGAGCTTTACTATAGTTTTAAAAGTCACACAGTGAGTGCAATTTCTGTTCCCTCCCTTCTCTTGTTTTTCTTTCCTATCATTTTATTTGACAAGTGTGAGACTCAGGATGGCTGATTACCAGCAGATGAGGAGAGATGACCTGGCGGTCGTGTGTGTTCAGAGGAATATCCCTTGGTCTGGCCAGAGTAGAAAACGTTTGATTCGGACACTCGTGGATGCCGATCAGACTCTAGCTGCTGGAGGAAACCAGTCCATGGACAATCCTACCCCAGGGGCTCAGTCAGCACTGGACCTTACAAACGATTCCGCGCCAGGGTTAAAACCCTTCTGCTGGACCCAGCAAGTCTACACTGCAGAGCGACCTTCTAGCTGCTAGCAGGCAAATGAAGAATGTGAACCCCGTATTCACTTTGCAGCTGGTGCAGTTCTGCCAAGCCATTGTCGACAGAGAGGCTGCGGAGCGCAAAGCCAGACGAGAGGCTGAGGTTGCTGAGTGCAAAGACATACGAGAGGCTGAGGAGCGCAAAGCCGTACAAGAGGCTGAGGAGCGCAAAGCCGTACGTGAGGCTGCAGAGCGTCAGGCGGAGCGTGAGTACCAGTTGGAACTGGTGAGGCTCGGAGGGCTGATCGCTGTTGGTGAACCAGTGGAGGATGATACAGGGCATCATGATGGCGAACCTTTACGTGAGACTTTATCTGCCGTGGCTACTGAGTTAGCAGGAGATGGGCTTCGTACTGAACTTTTACTGTCAGCGGAAGTAAATAATGTGTTGGATCATGATGTGGACTCTGTTATCAATCATGGGGAGCCTAACAAGGGACAGAGGTCCCAAATCACCGCTGACGCGAATTTCACCGGACCGCGTCATGCACAGTTCCCTGTCTTGGAAGCAGACAGAGGAAGCCAAGTGAGTGTCAGCTTGGTTGTGAGTAAAGAGCTGGCCCTGGACACTACCACCGATGCTCAGAGAGCTGACATCTCTGCTAGCACCAGGGAGACTGTAGGATGTGTGGCAGTCAGGGAGACTGCAGAGTACCAATCCCCTACAGCACCAGAAGAGCCCAGTGAGTATTCTGACCCATATGGTGATGATTATCCGTTTAGGCTTATGAGCCCAGAGGAACTCACTACAGAATGTCAGCTGCAAGGTATCTCCTGCCCCAACAATTCCCGCTGGGAGATGATCAAGCGGCTCACCCATGCACGAAATGATGAGCGCAATGTTTTCGGCATGTATCGCGGCGAGTTTCTAACCTGGGGTCCCGAGGCGACTCCTTGGTTGCTGCTGAGAGACCTGACGGACTGTTTTGAAATAGCGCAGCAATATGCGTATGATTGTAAAAAGCTTGATACTCCATGGTGGAAAGAGCAGTGCCGCTGGGCAGATGCTGAAAGGAATCGCCTGGAACAGCTTCTATCACCAGCTATGGAACCAACGACACAGCCTACTGGGGTTTCCCTCATGGACATGGTACCCCGGCCTGCTACAATCGGTGTGGAACCTGTTCCAGAGACCTCACATCACAAGGCCCAGTTTAAACTGCTGGAAGATGTGAGCAGCATGTTCCCACCCGTTGCTCCAGATTTGTTGCCGGAAGAGGCTGACTGCATAGTGAAAGTATGCAGGGAAGAGACTATGTCGGAAATAGGAATGAGACTTTCTGACTGTATGCACACAAGTATGTGTGGGACTACTGATGTGGGACTTTTATTAACTCCACACATATCTGTCAATGTCGCTAACCCTTCTGAACCATATGATGCATCTCAGGTAGTATGTAACCATGCTGAACATTGCAATGTTGTTATTTTGTGTGAAGCCCCTGGGATGATCTGTGATAGTGCCGTTTCTTCGGTGGAGGTGGAGGGTGAGTTAGAGACAGGTATAGTGGGTAATCCTTGCCAGTTTGTGGGGTTAAATGAATGCCCTAATCTAGTTGGGAATGAGACACTCTCACTCATCAGTGGTAGGAGTGCTGCTGGTGATGTCATTAAGGTTGCTGTGCTAGACGTTAACCCTGTTCCTCCAGTGATGTCTGGTTGTGACATGGTGCCAGGGGACGCTAACTGCACAAATGGGACAGATCTGAGTTGGTTGCAGGCAGAGCATGTACCTGCCAATAAGTTAATGGGCTCAGATAACCCGATTCCTGCTCAGAGACAATGGGATCCAGATATAGCGTTTTTGCCACGGTGCAATTGTAAGCCAGCAGGATGGGCCCCATGTGTTGTGGAAGATGCACAGGCTAATTTGCAGGTATTGCAGGATGTCTCCCCAGGTTATGATATTGATGTTACTGTTGATAATGTGATGTCTTGCGCTACTGTGGGAAATGTGGTACCAGGTATAATAAGTGACCCGGTGGGTCCTGTGTGCATTGTAGACCTGTCAGATAGGGAGAGAGTGTCCCTTACTGCAGCTTTCCCCCCAAACGCCCCTCCTTCCTGTACCCACACAAACATGGATACAGGAACACAGCAGGGGTTCCCTCCAGACACTGAGAATCCTCCAGAGAGTGCATTTTTCCAGCGTCACTGGATAACGGATGCCTCTCCTGAGAACCTCAGTGGCAACACCCCAGCCACAGAACCTGCGGGTCTGGGAGGGAAGGTCAGGCTCAGGAAGGTGTCCTGGACTGACATGGAAAGCTTGGCTTTCCACGCAGAGCTGAGACCCAACCCTGCACAGGCTGCCCCATACCTGGGAAGTGGGAAAGATACCCCTGGGTACAGTGAGAGGGTTGTTTCAGGAATAGAGCCAGTGGCTAGTAGGGAAGCTGCTGTGTGTAACCAGAAGGGTGGGAGGGCCCGCGAAGCACAGGTAAACTCAGCTCCATTAACCTCGTGACAGGTACCCTCTTATTAATCTGCTGGGCCGCCAAGAGCAAAGTGGGGAGCATAGCCAAAACTTGGTAACGTAGCAAAGTCCCCTCCAAAAAATATATAAAACATTACTATTTATGGTGCTGCAAAAGGGGGGCAATTTAGTGATCTTCCAGAATGACAAATTTCCACTGCATTTTCATCAGTATGGGCAGTCTAAGGACGTCTGGAATGAGGTTGATCATCAATTGATATTTCACCTCGTTTGATATGTGAGAACCATTTTACTCTTGGCCGCTTTCTTGTAAGCGGTTTGTAGCATAACTATCATTTTTAACGCACTTTTTCCAACAGGGAAAAAAAGTCACAGAAGCGCATTGTTCGTATGAATCAACCGTCACAAAAATAGGTGAAAGTTTGATTGACTCATTGAAAAAAATTAGTGGAGACAAACACAACCTTCTCCTGCAATGTCGGCGGGCATACTGACAGAAGTGTTCCACAGACATTCATCTAGTGTTGGAAGCCCTTACTACAAGCATCCCACTCTCTAGAACACTATTCCGTTTTCTTTTGGGTATCCCCTCGTAGCATTGATGCCAGGGAATTGAATACCACCCATAAAGTGGGAACATAGGTGGACTCATTTACTGAGTTGCGAAGGTAAAGCTATATGCAAGATTACAACTGTACCATCTCTCCCAACATTGCAGATCTTCAAATTAGGACCTGCCGCGTCAAAGGCACAGCTGGTCCGAAAAGGGGTTTTCCTAAAGAGAACATGAGTAGGGCCTTGTGCAAAGGGGGCATGACTTAGTGCTGCAGCCCAGATTTTTTTTATCAATTTCTGGGGCGTGCCCAGCGCTCTCCTAGCGACTGGGCAGCCACTGGCCCCTCCAACTTTCCTGCACTGAAGAGATGCCATGAGCAGGGCAGCGGTGATCTCCTGCCCACCCCCCACCCGGCTCGCAGGACATTGCCAGCCAAGTGAGGGACACCGGTCTCGAAATAGTGGAAATGTCCCACTGTAATCGGGACAGTTGGAAGGTGTGCTGTACAGAGATCATAACCAATGACCTCCACATTACATCCATTCTTAATATTAAAGTTTTATTGTAAATTAATGTACAGAGAAGCAGTTTCAAAAGTTATGATTTCCAATAAACAACATAACTCCAAATTCAAGAGCAAGTTTTCATGATTTATATTATGTGGTTGGTTATTAATCACAACTATACTGTTTGGACCAGCAATGTAAACTTACAGAAGAATTGTATTAAGACTGATGATCTATTTTCTTTTTCTATAATTCTACACCGCGCAGAGTTCCTTAGAGGGAACGCTTCTTCAGACCATCTGTGGCAGACATTGCATATGATATTGGATTATTGTTTTTTTTTTTTATCTGCTACGTGATATTTATTGTTTGCTGCTGGACAAAAGAAAGTAAAAACTCATGAGATTAAACTATAAGGAAAAGGAATTGGGATCCAACCCTGGATGATGCAACTGAAATCATATGACAGAAGGTGTGAAGTGTATAATTATTATTTTAGATATATGCGGCACTGTGCATTAACAGAAAAATAGCACCTGATTTGGTTATAGGTAAACCCAATAGTTTGGCCAACAGCTATATGGGGTGTGGTCTGTGCATCTGCAAGAATGGGTCTTGCATTGTTACTTGCAGTGTCCCCAGCTGAAGCATGACGGAGGCCGTTTCAGGGGTAGTACCACTGTCCTCGCAGAAGAGTTCTGGAGCTAAGCTTAGCTTCGAAATCAGAACTCGGATCTGGGTTGCTTGCAGGAGGCATCGTTTGTCTTCCGAAGCCTCTAAGTAATGCAAAAGGAAGCCAATCCATTCCCAATTGTCACAGTTCCCGAAAAATCAAAGAGACCTTGCCATCTGTGGCAATGTGAGTATTCTGAAGCGTTCACTAATCTGCAACTGACACAGGCTGGAAGAGGTCAGCATTGACGTCAGAGACCCTTCTCAAAAACGGCAAGTTTCCAGACATAAAAGCCGGCTTGCTGTCAGTCAAACTGCGGCACCAATGAGTTTACAATCCATATGCATTTTCAGTTGCTAATTCTCTTGTGCATGTGCAATACACACAGTACGCATGTACAGTCGTTCAATATTGCTCGATTTGCAAATTCTCTAATTAGCGATCCGTGCTGGCCTAAAGTCCAGACACTAAAGGGCAAATTTACTAAAGCTTTTAATAATTAACAGAGGTGATGTTTCCCATAGCAAGCAGTCCGATTCTGTTTATCTTTTCTCTAATACATCCTAGAGAAAATCACCTCTTAATATTTAGAAGGTTTGGTAAATTTACCCCTAAAAATGGATGCTAAGCATCACATCTTAAGGCCCCTATACACTATGCGATTTCGGCCTTGTTTCACCTGATTCTGGGGGATCGGGACGAGAAATCGAGTGAAATTGGGCCCAATCGCATGTGTATGACATCCGATGCACTGTCCTGTAGGCATCAGATTGGAGTCGGAGGTAGGACAGGCTGCTTGTAAGATAACTCATTTGTGCAGCCGTCATTGCGGGTCCTTTTAAGCACTTGCTATGTATCGCATCCGATACGGTGCATAGTTTGTGTGTGCCAGCGATGCCAAACCACTGGCACACTCCTATCTGCAGAGCTGGGAATCCCCGGGCAGGAGAGGCGCTCCCCCTGCTCTGCACCACCGGCGGGCGGTGTTTGGCGGGCAGCGGGTGGGATGGACATTCAAAACAAACCCATACAAAAGAATGAGTGGCTCTCAGCCAACCATTTTTTGTATGGGCTCTATCCCCTGCCTGCAGCTCCCTGGGAGTTACATTGCGATCAGAGACAGATTAACAATAGGGCAAGATGGATCTGCGGCTCAAGGTCTCCCATTAAAAATTCCGCAGGACAGTGACCGTTTTGACAGGGAAAAATAGCTGTCACAAACGGTCAGTGGCTGCAGTCTCTTCCACGCCCATCTCCGCTCTGGCTCCCGAGTCCTGCACTCTCACCTGACATCAGTGGCAGAACCGTGCTGGCAGTGTGGTGGCCATCGGGGAAACTCCTTGGAAATTGGGTCAAACTTGTCCTTAGGAGGACTTTAGATTTAGAGGAATAGGACTGTGCAGATGGTAAGTTGGGTCAACAAATAATCAAAACCTGACATTTCCCTTGGAATCAGGCAGGAATATATTTTGCTTGATAAGAGAAAATGTACTACATGCTGTCATTTCCTCTAATTAGGACATTTTGTAAAGTCACTACAGGTATCAGCATTTACATCCTTGTTGTTGGCAAAGTTCTGATACAATACAATGTAGAGTTTCCCAGCGGTGTGCACACATTTGCTGTATTATTTACCTATACTGCATGCATTCCATCCACATATTGCACAGCTACCTCAAAGGACAACCATCAAGCTTAGAACTTGCTGCAGTATAAATAATAAATGCTATGGAGAAATGTGTGGTGTAAAAACTAGTACAGCCAGTTGCCTTCAAACACAATGTGTCACAAACAGCCAAACTAATTTAGTGGTGGAGAGGCAGAGCCATGGAACCCGCAAGGATTGGGACCAGACTATAAAACTTTAGAATACGGCAGATATAAATAACTGTAACAGGGTTTGGGAAAACACAAAGTTCTTTAAAATATTCATAAATCACAAAAACTATTTTCTGCCATCACAGCACACTGTCAGACATGGGTTTGGCCACTGTATATGTAATAAGTCATGAATTATTGCTGTCTGTATAAACTGAACTGAAGTTTTCAGAGTGAAGGCCCCTGTACATTAGTCTGACTTGTCTTTGGGGCAAGTCAGAGAGCTACCTGGGAGGGCTTCCATAGGATTCGGCAATTGACATGCCATTTTTTACATGCAATAAATCGAATGGGATTCATCGTATGTGATAGGAAGAGCTGTCAGGGGACTTCAAGGGAAGTACGAGCGGGTGCTAAAGAGCTACTGCTATATGCCGCTTACGGCTGCATATATGGTATATCTTATGTGCCGCACGTCCAACCGCTGACTCAATGCGCACAGGACCGTACATCGGGTCGGAGCAGATGTCAAACACCTGCGATATGGCCTGATTTCACAAGATTTCTCAGCCCAATCTGTCGGAATTGGGTCAAAATCGCACTAGTTTATGGGGGCCTTAAGTTAAGTAATGTTTTACTGAGCTGACTCCTCGGCACATCTAGAATAGGTGCAAGGTGTTTGGTGCACCCATATACAGTGCCTTGCAAAAGTATTCAACCCCCTTGGCATTATTTATGATTTGTGGCCTCACAACCTGGAATTAAAATGGACTGCATCATATCATTCACAGAACATGCCTACAACTTTGAAGATGCTATTTTTTTTTTTTATTGTGACGCAAACCGCAAATAGGACAAAATAACAGAAAACGTCAGCGTGCATAACTATTCACCCCCCTAAAGTCGGTACTTTGTAGACCCAACTTTTGCGACAGTTCTAGCTGCAAGTCGCTTTGGATAAGTCTCTATGAGCTTGCCACATCCTGCAACTGGGATTTTTGCCCATTCCTCAAGCAAAACTGCTCAAGCTCCTTCATATTGGATGGTTTCCACCTGTGAACAGCAATCTTCAAGTCTGACCACAGATTCTCAATTGGATTGAGATCTGGGTTTTGACTAGGCCGTTCCAACACATTTACATGTTACCCATTAAACCAATTAAGTGTAGCTTTAGCAGTATGATTTGGGTCATTGTCCTGCTGGAAGGTGATCCTTGATCCTAGCCTCAAATTACAGGCAGACAAAGGTTTTTCTCAAGAATATCCCTGTATTTAGCTCCATCCATCTCTCCTTTCACTTGGATCACTTTACCAGTCCCTGCTGCTGAAAAACATCCCCACAGCATGATGCTGCCACCACCATGTTTGAGATGGGATATGATGGTTTTGCACCAGGCATAGCATTTTCCTTGGTGGATAAAAAAAAGTAAAATTTTAGTCTCATCTGACTAGAGCACCTTCCTCCATACATTTTGGCAAACTCAAAACATGCCTTCATATGTTCAACACTAAGTAATAGCTTCTGGCCACTCTTCCATAAAACCCAGCTCTATGGAGTGTACAATTGTGGTCCCATGATAAAAAAAAAGTCTCTGCTGTGGAACTCTGCAGCTCCTTCAGGGTGACCTTTGGTCTCTGTGCTGCATCTCTGATTAATGCCCTCCTTGCCCGGTCTGTGAGTGTTGGTGAACGGCCCTCTCTTGGCAGGTCTGTTGGGATATCATGTTTTTTTCCATTTAAAGATGATGGATTGGCTTTGGATATTTTCTTTTTATAATCTAACTCTGACTTGTTCGTCTCAACAACTTTGTACCTGACCTGTTTGGAGAGTTCCTTCGTCTTAATACTGTGATGCCTCTTGCTTAGTGGTGTTGCAGCCTCTGGGGCCTTTCAGATAAGATGGTATCTTGGACCATACAATTAATTATGAGCACCACACAAACAGATGTGACCATTACTTTCTGTACTATACATAGCTAGATGCCTGGCACACTTTAGATATTCCGCCATTGGTACGGATATCTGGAACTATGTATTTTTTACCGAATTACTATCTTTTTCTAAATTGCCATTTCATACAGTCACTTATAGTGACCTAGATTTTCAAGATTCCAATTTTTGTCGCAATGGAGTTGACATAAACACTAAGGGGGTTATTCAAGTTCCTTCGGTCCTCCGTGCGTTTGTGTGCATGTGCAGACGTAGGGAGCCACCCAAGACGGCGTGCGGGGGGGGGGCGGAGAAAGGCAGGGGGCGCCGGGCTGCCGCATTACCATATGGGAACACCCAGCGTTCCCATGAGAATGCTGGGTGTGCTCATGGTAATGAAGCGATGACGCGAGAGCGGGGGACTGGCAGCTGACATCACCTGCCATGTCAACTGCACGCCCATATCCGTGCCATGTAAGTGATTTAAAATTCACTTTTATGTGCGTGTACCTTCCACATCTTTCAATGGTCGCCGACCATCGAAAGATGTGGGAGGTTACCCGCAGGCATACAAAAGGATGTCTATGCTAAACATCCATTCGCAGCCTGTGCGAGCGAACCCACGCTGCGAGGGGGGGGGTGGGGTGTCTGTTCGGTGTTTGGTGGATTTGCAAGGCTGCGAATTCGCAGCCTTGCAAATTAACCAGAATAACACCCTGAGAACAATGTGTGACATAATAGATGGCGCAGACCTAGGTCTATGAGATAACAATATACTAGATGTCAGGCTGTGTTTGTAATTCATACACTAGACTATGGGGCTATGTAAAATGGATTGTAAACACATATAGACGAATTAATATAGTACGTTTACATGTTTATGTGCGAATAGAAGTAGACGTTTGTTAAGAAGATTTTATCGCATGACATGGAGCACTTCAACAAAAACAATGAAGGTTTATTACCTTGGTTCAGCTGGGTTGACTCAATAATCTGTATTCCGTTTACTGAACACTGGGCTTCATTCAATGGAATAAGAGTCACTTTGCCATTGAGGTTTTCAAAGATACAATGTTCACTTTCTAAGTCAAGGCCATGTAGAACTACAATTCAATTAAAGGGATGAATAGAAAAACGTATATTATCATACTTTATTTGAAATAAAAAAAAATCATTATATTATTGAGCATTGGGCAACAGTTGAATTGTCAAACAGTTTAAATGTCATTAAATTAAAACAGGATATAAACGCGTCCCCCTACTCAAACACCATACCAATCCATGGAGAGTCCTTGACGAATACTATAGTGATTATTTGTAGAAAGGATAAGAAGAGGAGGAGGATAATAACAGTTGGGTGAGATTCTGTGACTTACAGGTTTTTTGGTACTCGTTTCCTAGCAGGCCGCCCACTAAGCTATTTGCTATTTGCTTAGTGGGCTATTCTGCGTAGTGAAATCACGTCGCACATCGCACTGCATGGCTTTTTGTGCCTTGCGATGTGTGCGATGCGATCTCAGTAGTTAATTTTGTTGATTTATTCACTGCACCCTGAGTTAAATCGCATCGCAGATGAGATGAGATCTCAGTAGTTATATGGTAGAACACCTAAAACAGCACCACTCTCCACGTCACCCCGAAGCGTGGCGAGTGCAGCGCAATGCATCCTCCAACCTTTTCATACGCCCACTATCCACGGGAAGTTGACTTTATATAGTGTGGCGAGCGCAGCGCGCAACCGAGACCGAAGCGTGGCGAGCGCAGTGAGGGTACGTAGATTACTTTACATGTATTCCGCATCCGCTCGCCGCGCTTCGGGCTCGGTGGCTCGCCACACTATATAAAATCAACTCCAGGTCAATGTGTCTGTGTACATTAGCAGGAAACATTTAATCTGCAGAAAATTCTTATTCAGCTTTACCAATGTCTTGTTCTGACGCAGCATCCTCTCTTCCAACATATGTGCGACCCTCCTGAAACAGAAATACTTTCATAAATTTCTTAAAAAAAGAAACCGTATTATCTCAGATCCATCAGCTTTAAACCTGGAAATATTGTGAGTAATTGTACAATTTGGCCCCTTTGCAGGCTATAAAGAAAATCAGAGTACTTGCCTATAGCGGGGGTCTATCCATGGACTATAAAGCCTTATCTGTATTATTGGAATTTAGACTCACTAGAGACAAGATTAAATATCTTGGCATATACTCTACATACCTTCACAACTAAACTCTCTTTATTCTGTGAACTTCTCAAAGTCCTCTTTTACATACGCCCAAAAGATTACGACTGCCCTCATATTTGAACATTTTATATTTAAAGACACTTATTTAGCTTGTACAGGTTGAGTATCCCGTATCCAAAATGCTCGGGACCAGGAGAATTTTGGATAACGGATTATTCCGTATTTCGGAATATTTTAATATTTCAATGATGTATTTTGAAGTATCTTGCATTTATGCTGTATAAACACATAATATACACACAAATATATTTTATTACCACATAAAATACACACAAACATATTTTAATTGTTCAAAAAACAAGGTTTCAAAACGTGAAACAAAATGTGTGTACTATCTCAGCACTGAATTTGAATGCCAAGCAATCATTGTCTTGCACATATATAGTGCCAGTTACATATCATGTCCCCAGTGATGCTGTTACATATGTCCCCAGTGAGTTTTTAGCAAAAAAAAAAAAATTTTTTCACTTTCTGGAATGTCCGTATTTCGGAATAATTCGGATAACGGATATTCGGATACGGGATACTCGACCTGTATAACAAACGCAAACTGAAATGTATTTTGTTGCAGTCTCCTTTTATCCCCCTTATGTGGTAACCCGTCCTTTCTACCTGGATTACATCATTCTAAGTTCTCTTTTTGGGGGCGAATGGACCTCCTTCAAGTGAAGGATGTCTTTGATCTGGGAGGCAGTGCTCGGGCCTTTAGCAATCCTAAACACCTATGGTATTTTTGACAAGTGTTTTATATGTACTGTATCTTCAACTAAGTCACTATGAAAAATAGATTGCATCAATATTTTCTGTTTCTCCTAATCCATTGCTATTATTATTGTCTATGTTATCCTCTGTTGTACAGTGTATTGAACTAGATATTTGAGTAGCAATATAATGGCTGCTAATTCTTCCTAAATTTGGTGTAACACGCATTCTTACTGGACTAGAGGTATACCTTCCCTACCACCAATGAGAATTATTCTATCACATTTGACTCTAATATGAGACATCTGAAGACTGCACATCTCCAGGAAAGGTCTTATATATATCACAACATCAACATAAACATATAACGACTGAATCAGGAGCATGGCCTAAATGTAAATACCATAGTGCAACTTTTTTCCCCCTAATATTTGTGAGTGTACTAAGATTAGGCTATTTTGGAATAAACTCATCATTTTTATTCATTACACATTTCAAGTGAAACCGCCACCATTACCATTCGCTTTGTCACTCCTACATCTTTCGGACTGGAACCTTGGTCCACGTAAAACAAAGATACTTACTCAACTCACATTTATTATAACAGTGGCACAAAAACAAATCCTAACACAATGGATTAAAGCTGGGTACACATCTATAAAATCCCTGTTTTCTTGCGAGCGTTCGATCGACCATACACGCGACCGACCGTCCACAAACACCAGCCGATACGTGCGTACACACCTGTACAATGTTACTTGCAACGTCCGATCTACTCCCATCCAAACAGTCGCAAGAAAAATATTGTACCACCGTACATACTCTCTCGATTTGGGCTATTGACACGTCATATATAAACAAAATTATCATAATGGGCTGGGTTAAGGGCATACCAAAACAAAGAGGCGTGAGTAGAGAACCTAAACAAAAGTGATTTCCTTTTTTACATCAGTGCTGGCTGTGCAGAGAACACATACGTTCGTTCATTCATTCCGTTTGTTTTCTACCACTTTCATCATGAGCTTGAGGAAAAGAAAGGTTCGTGCTTGCATTCTTGCTGCTATGGCCACAACATTGCAGTCTATAAAAAAAAGAAAAGAGGAGCAAGAATCGCAGCTGCTGGACCAGCGACTGGCTTCTGAGGCTAGACATCTTCTCTCATATGCCATTGGTACAGGAGATACGGGAGAACAACCCCGATGACTTCAGGAATTATCTTCGTATGGATTATCCTACCTTCATGGAGCTTCTGACACTAGTGACCCCTTTAATTCAAAAAGAGGACACCTATTTTAGGAGGCATATTTCAGCTGAGCAGAGACTGGTGGCAATGCTATGTTTCCTGGCTACTGGGAGGACCCTTGCGGATCTGAGGTACAGCACCGCTATATCCTCTCAAGCTCTGTGACTAATAATACCTGAGACGTGTAATGCCATCATCCAAGTTCTACAGGCGCAATACATGAAGGTAAATAAAGATATGCCAAATAATATACACGCACCCCATCTTTATAGCAGTTTGCCGTATGTCTGTCCCTAGTCACCCTGCCGGCTGACTAATTTAGACGCGTACCCCGTCTTTAAAGCAGTTTGCTGTATCTGTCCATAGTCACCCTGCTGGCAGACTAATTAAGACGCGTACCTAGTCTTTATAGCAGTTTGCCGTATCTGTCCCTAGTCACCCTGCCGGCTGACTACATGTAGACACGAACACCAAATATTTTAAAAGTAACATTTTTATTATTAACTTAAACTTGTAAACATTTAGAATATAAATATAAAAACTTTATAATAAATATAGAAAAACAACTAGACATTTTTTAAAGCTGCTGGTAATGGATGGGATCTAGATGATAATGCTCTGTATCCATCACTGTTTGGGAGGGAGATGGTGTTTCCCCCAAACCCTGGAAGGGACCACTGGCTGAACCTGGTGCTATTGTCAATGGTGAAGGTACTCCAGTTGGTTGCTGTCGTGGTTGCGCAGAAGTGGGATGTGTGCGCATATCATATTGGGGATAGTTGGGATAATGACCTGGGTAATACATTTGGTGATGTGGTACTGGGGCAGGGCTGATGGGTTGGAATTCAACCCGTGACATAGGGGGGTCATCTGTAAGGCGAGTTTGTCAGGTAAGGGCCCCGACACTGGCCCGGTACAGGGTGTCACTGATGATCCGCTCAGCCTCTGCCATTGTTGCAGGATCAAGTTTTCTCAGTTTTTTGGCAATTGCATTCCCCACATGGTCCTGCTCATCCTCATACAATGCCAGGAGTCGATTGGCAGACTCCAGAATCTGGCGAGTCATGACCTCAGATGTATCTGGTGTCTGCCGTGGCCTTTTGCTGCGCGGCTTGCTGAGTGCTGGGCGTGGGCATAGAGTGAAGGCAGTTGTGACGCCACATCCAGTGTCGGTGAACACTCTTCCACAAACAGAGAAGGCTGTAAAACATAACGTAACAACAAAATCACTGATTTGTTTTTTAAAACCTCTTTACGTCTATATTTCAGTTCCCTACGACTACTGAGGAGTGGCAAGCTATTGCCCAAAATTTCAAGGATCTTTGGAATTTCCCCAATTGTGGTGGTGCCATCGATGGAAAACATATCCGCATCATGCCCCCAGCTAATAGTGGCTATTTTTTCTATAATTAGAAGGGCTTCTTTAGCGTTGTTTTAATGGCTATTGCCAATGCCAAATATGAATTTATCTTTGTGGAAATTGGCAAAAATGGCAGGGTATCTGATGGTGGGGCTTTGGAAAGGACCATGTTCCATGACAAACTTAAAAACAATGGACTTCAATGGACGAGGCATTTGCCTTGTACACCAATGTTGGAAAACTCTACCCACAAAGGTTGCTTAATAGAGAACGCAGAATTTTCAATTACCACCTGTCACGAGCTAGGCGAGTGGATGAAAATACATTTGGCATACTAAGCAATAAGTTTAGGATTTTCCATAGTGCCATAAATCTGCAGCTAGATAAAATAGACAAGGTAGTTATGGCCTGTTGTGTGCTGCACAACTATCTAAGTAGAAAAACACAGTCCACACACCCCAATGCTACAAGCATGGATGACATTGAAACAGTTGAGGAGCCAGTAGGATTAACATGCTTGGAGACCAATCCAAATACAAGAAATGCTACTATTTGTGCAAAATTGACTAGAGAAGAGTACTTGCAGTACTTTAATGGTGTAGCCGCAGTGGATTGGCAGGATGACATGATCTGCTAAATTGCTATGATATGTTACCTTCGTACTGTACTTTATTTGTACTTTTTATCTTCATTTTCAAATGTGTGTAATCTGTGTACTTACTGTGTCAGAGAGGGTATCCTCAGCAAGTTCAGGGTTGTGAGGTGTGGAGCATGGGCCAGCCTGGGCCGCAGGCAGATTGCCGATGAACTCCCTCGGCAGCTCTTGGTCCACTGTGAATGCCAGCAGATCATAGTACCAGAGCCTGGGCACATACACTTGGTCTGTACCGGCCCCTGATTTCTTTGATGCTTCAATCTTGTTCAGCTCCTTTTTGAACACTGTCCTCATGTTGGCAATCCTTGCCCGCAACCATTCAATGTTTGCCGTGGAGTAGTAATGGAGGCTGACCTTAACCAGCTCCTCCAGTGCTGCAGCTCTCTTCTGCCTATTGGAATAATCTCTGGATTTACTATTCCAGAGACAATTCTGGTCTCTGTAGGCCTCAATGAACTCCTTCACAAATTCCACATTCTTCTCAGCCATTTTCAAAATGTCTGTTCAAAAATAAAACCTAATGGACATTACTTTCATGATACACACAACAAATACATCAATAAAGTCTGTCATAACAACAATAAAATGTGGTTGAGTACTCACCAAGGGAAAGAATGTGTATCTGCTGTTTACGTTCACGTATTTCTCCTGAATGAAGATTCTTTTGTGTCGCACGCGTGCAGAGAAAACTGTGTCACTGGTTTATAGCGCTCGAATGTCCGGCCCATGCACGTGTTCAGTTGCACAAACAATGTGACTACAAGGAAACATGTACTGCTTTCAGATCGCTAAACTGGCTTTTGACCCTGTATTTGAAAACGCTTATATAGACGGGGTACGCATCTAAAAATTAGTCAGCCGGCAAGGTGATTAAACTTCTATATAGACGGGGTACGCATCTAAAAATTTGTCAGCCGACACTTCTATATAGATAGATAACAGATCATAGCAGATATACACACATATATATATATATATATATATATATATATATTTTTTTTTTTACTCCCTATTGAAATGCTATACAGAATAATGGGAATGAAGCCATACATATTTCAACGATTATTTCTTTAAATATACATGGGGAGAGGTGAACGCTTCTTTTGCTGTAGGAGAGATCATGCAGCTATGGAACGCCCACATGGGCATTCCAGCTTTGGCAGTATAGTCGCAAGAACGGCCAGCATATCGATCGAACGTGCGAACACTGCACCTTTGTTCCAATATGGGCCCGTCCGGTCGGATCTATATTAAACAGCACTGAACCTTCGACCGACCGAGTATGGGCGGACAAGACCGTTTTTGGCCATTTATCGATCATACAGAGGGAATCGGGACAGCGTACACACCTATACAATTGAACGGCCGTTCGTCCCAGAACGGAAGAACGGCCCGACGATTGTATATATGTGTACCCAGCTTAAGAAACAAAACATTCCTTATGTGGTGTTAAGAACTTTTTTAGGATTACTATATTTTGACAGACAGGCCACCCTACCAGATGTTAAGAAGGGAGCCCTGTGCGTCTATAATAAATGGCAATATTTCATTAACACTCTTAATCCCCAGACCCAAGACTCTATACTAAAAAATGTTGGCCTGACCAGTCAGTATGTGACGTGATCCTTTTATTACCCCACCCCCTGTACCCTTAAATCTTTCTTTCCTTACTTTATTTCTCTAGATCAGGCATGTCCAACGTTGGCCCTCCAGATGTTTTGAAACTACACATCCCAGCATGCTTTGCAATAGTCTTAGCATTCTCTAATAGTAAAACTGTGGCAAAGCATGCTGGGATGTGTAGTTTCACAATATCTGGAGGGCCAACGTTGGACATGCCTGCTCTAGATTATTATATATGCAACTGTTATGCAGATTATAATTTGTCGATCTATGATATTTTTGTTCAGTATATTGATGGCCTAATTTACTAGAAATACCACCGATTCCATGTTACTTACTAGGACTATATACAAGAAATAACACGCACAGCCTCGAGTGTATTCTAGATAATAATGCTTTATTATCTTTTGAGTGTTTCATTGATGTACTTTATAAATAATAAGTAAATAAAATAGACAAACCAGAAAAAAATAAGTGTCAAAATATTTTGTTGATGGTCATGATGTCGATATTAATAATGCATGTTAACATTGATGAAATGCTAACAGTAACCTTTATTGTGAACATTTCAGTTTAGCATGTTAGATGTCAATATAATAACATTCCACATTCTAATTATTAAAGTCCAAAAAATGAATTATGCCAGAATTCGATAGTCAAAGCCAAAGAAAAACACAAACTGCTACAATATGAAGAAATAGGAAAAAAAATACTTTCTGACAGAGTGGTATTCAATGTTGGGAGATATTTCCGACAGTGGAAATAGCACCCACCACCTATTCAATGCTGTCATTTCTGAGAGTATTGAAGGCGGATTTTGACAAAACAATTGGGATCTTTTTGTAGAAACAGGTGTTTGTGGATCAAATCAGCGCACTTAATTGAACCACCAGGGCGACCGATAATAACTGGGACGGGAAGTATCACCTCTAACCTGTCAGCCCTGGTGGATTTCTATTTACAGCCACTAGCAAGTAAAACCAACTCCTTTTTAAAAGACACAGGAGATGTGTTACGTAAAATGAACACAATTGAATGGACAGAAGATTGCCACCTTGGGAGTGCAGATGTCAGTAATGTACACCATCATCGACTGGGCAAAGGGGCATGAAGCAATTAAATTCTTTCTGAATAAAAGTGAATATTCAGAAGAATTACAAGATTTTATATTGGAGTCCATTTTATCAAATAATTATTTTTACTTCAATGGCAGCTATTACCTTCAAATTAAGGGTACAGCCATGGGCACCAGGTTTGCCCCTAGTTACGCCAACCTCTTCATGGCATAATGGGAAACAGGGGAAGCTGATGAGAGGTTGGTGGAGGGGGTAGACCTGGTAGCCTGGTGGCGTTTTATAGATGACATTTTATTTATATGGAGAGGTGAAGAAAAGCTGCTAAATAATTTTTGTGACTTTTTAAACCTAAATGATTTTAATATTAAATTGGTTTTTAATATTAGTAAGTCTAATTTGGTTTTCTTGGATTTAAACATCTATATTGAAGATGGCAAAATTAACACCAAGACCCACAGAAAGGAGACTGACTCCAATTCTTACATCCATAAAAATAGTGAACATCATGAAAGATGGTTAAACAGCATCCCTGTTGGACAATACATGCGTCTCAAGAGAAATTGCACACAACAGGAGAGACTGGAAGAACAATTCAGTGAAATCGATCAAAGATTTGTTCAAAAAGGTATAGCCAAAAAGACTTACAAGAATCCAAAGAGAAAGTTAATAAAATGAGTAGAACTGATTTATTAAAAATTAAACCGAAAAAGGACGACACAAACGGTCCAAGTTACTCGGAATGGGCATTTTTTACCCAGTACGGTGCTCACCATAAAAAGGTCGAAACAATTTTCAAAAAAAATTGGCGGATCCTTCTAGACGATCCGGTCTTGGGAAAAGCCATGCCAGAAAAACCAAGATTCATTTATAGGCGAGCACCATCTCTGAGAAACTTTTTAGTTAAAAGTGCCCTACCGGAAAAAATTGGGGGCAGTGATCGCAACAAGGGATTTCACCGTTGCGGATCATGCCTCATGTGCAGAGCCACAAACACTAAACCATTTGATAAAAAAGCGACTCACTTTGAGGTGAAGGGGGTAAAATATAAAATTAATCAATTCATCACATGCCACACACGCAATGTAATTTATTTATTGGAGTGTGAGTGTAATAAAGTTTATATAGGTAAAACTACTCGAAACCTGAAATCGAGGTCTGCAGAACACATCTATAATATAAGAAAAGGATGTGCCACCCACCCACTCTCTGATCATTTTCTAAAGACTCACCAAAAGTGTGAGGGAGCGATTAAAAGATTTCTGGGGATACAGCAGGTGGTTACTAATTGGAAGACCAGGGATTTAGAAACAAGATTGGCCAAAAGTGAGATGAAGTGGATCTTCACTCTAAATAGCCTCCATCCCAACGGTCATAATGCGGACTTCGAACTTAAATGGTTTTTAGATTAATGATTTTACTTATAAAGTCTAATTGTGAATCTTACTCATGTTTTATCTGCTCATTTTATGTCACTTTTTAACTTACTAAAAACCTTTTATCATTTTTAGTATGTTTTTATTATGTCTTTCTTAACCACATTTTAACTGTATGCTTTATTATATTTTTTACATGTGGTTCTGGATCTATTATGGATGGGGAAATCCAGTGGGGGAAGACCATCCCGGTAAATAGGGATGGACTATGCAGGAATACCAAGTACTGCACAGAAGGTATTGAGGATGAGCCTTCCCCCACTGGCCAATCAAAGAAAGAACATCCAATACATGCCCTAAAGTTTGCCCTGAACCAAGATGGCGGACGGAGTCTAATAAGGATGTATAACATGTAAAAAACAGAGGCAATACAAAAATAAAAAAGCGAATAGGAAAATTCATTTGGGCGCTAAAGGAATGGAGCCGAATAAGTCCAACAGAGGTGATTACCAACTAAAACCATTACCGCTATTATCGTATAAACGGGAAGCGGTAACATTCTCCAGGCCGGTGGAACGCAACCGGAAGTACAGCTGGAACGCAAGATATTTCCGGCCCGCGAAAATCGCGGAGTTCCCATTGGCTGCTACTTATCCTTAGACCCAGGAAATAGGTGTAAAAGGCAAGAAGATCACACCAGTATCCACACAGCTTGATAAAGGAGACAGAGGATCTCCGAAACGCGTTGCTGCTACGTTTGGATACTACTTTGCTTCATCCCTGTGCAATATCTACACGGCACCTTGGAAGCACTGGACACTTTATGCACAAGCACTTAGAACATCTGAGGACCCGATTAAGCCAACTGCGGTGGTGCTGCAGATTCTCCAATAGGAGCCTAGCCCACCGCAATCCATCTATTTGGTGAGATCCTGATCCTCTTATTTGTGCTGGACCCGAACAGTGGTCTGTTCATGATTATCATTGGAAGTATACATTGAATGTCTTCCCCACCACATGTTTGTTTTTATACATGTTCAAATGTCACAATAAATTTCTGATAAAAATTATTTGTGTATTAAGATCACATCTTATTGAAAATAAGGGTTGCGCAATACTTGGACATATCTGTTCTAAATTGGGATCTTTTTGGCAGAAACACCCATGGATTGTCGAATTCACGGCCATTTCTCAACAATCAACAAACAATGCCTGTTTTCAAAGGCACACCCACTTTTCGACACTCGACAAGTGCTACATTGAATTCCGCCTGTCGAGTTGCAGGCGAGTTGACCGAAAACGGCCCTGGATTCTGACTCTCATCGGCCCCATACATCAGCAATCACAATTTATGGATTTCCAGATACAGGGATTTTTTGGCCAGATAAATGGATTTTACAATCTATCTGACTTTGCCCACACATTACAGATTTATTTCAGTGATCGGCAGATTTTTCCATCTAAAGATTGCATCTTCATATCTGGAAATTGCCCAATCGATTGTCATTTCAGCTGTTCATAATGTAAATAGATGAAGAAGACGAATTGGGAATGCCCAGACATATAAAAAAGATCTGCAGATGATACCAGATTATTAAACATGTTTAAAAACCTGATTAAGCAATCGATTGGCGATTTTGATTGGGATTGCCAAAAGGGGGAGCCCACACATCTAAAATTAATTGTGGCAATCATCTCCATATCTGAAAATTGTCACAATTAATTGCTGATGTATGGGGCCCTTCAGAATCCCACATTGAATGCCCCTCATATCATTCAAAAGATCACTAATGTGTTGTGTTTAAAAATAAGGCAATTATTTTTAAATCAATGTTTGTACTAAGCAGCATGTCTCTAGTGGTAACATCCCTGTATTAATAACTGGCACTGTAATACTAGAATAACCATAAAGTCAATATATCCAGCTTGCACATTTCCACATCCTCATGCTCTCACATTGACATATCATACCCAATCACAATTTTGTAGAACGGTAATTTCACCATACTGTAATACCAAACAGATTTGTCAATAATTAAAAAAAATAAAAATCTTCATGTCCGTTTTTTTAATGTCTGTTTTTGGTACTTCTGTAGTTTCACGGCGGCAGTTACATAGTCAGTGAAGTGTCCCTGTCAGAATCAGCGTAGTTTTCCCACGGCCAACATAGTCAGCTAACTTGTGTAGTTTCATAGCGGCAGTTAGGTAGTCAGCGTAGTGTCCCTGTCAGAATCGGCGTAGTGTTCCTGCGGCAGTGTTCCCGTAGTCAGCCTGTGTCTGCAACTGTGTGTACGTTCGCGTCTAACTGGAGCTTACGATGTCAGTCAGCATTACGCAGTTAGCGTATTCAGTCTTCGTTTTGCCAGCACTTATTAGTGGGAACCATTGACAATTTTTCACCCGCCTGACATGACAGGTGTGAACGTGTTCCTGAAACACCCCCACTATCCACGTCAGCCTGAAGCGTGGCGAGCTCCGCGTGGGGATGCGGTACGCGTCCTCCTGACCGGTTCATACCCCCACTATCCATGTCGGCATGGAGTTGAGTTTATAAAGTGAGGCGAGTGCAGCGAGCCACCGAGCCCGAAGCGTGGTGAGCGTAGCGAGCTCACGCTTCGGGCTGACGTGGATATTGGGGGTTTGAAATGGAGGCATTTGCCAGTATGTAATATGGAGCACTGGCAAATGCGACCTTTAGTGTACATGAGAAGCAGACATGGGTACAAATTGTCCCTGAAGCAGACACGGGTACAAATTACTGAGACGCACAAGCATATGAGATGCTAGTGCGTCTCAGGCAGATGGAGCACCTCTCCGCCGGTGCCCGCATAATCGCCTCTCTGCCGGGGTCTGCCAGCGCAGAAGATCTGGCAGTTACCGGCACTGTGGACCTTATTCTAGTTCACTCTGACAAAATCTTTCTTAGATGGACAAAACCATGTGCTCTGCAGGTGGGGCAGATGTTACTTGTGCAGAAAGAATTAGATTTGGGTGGGGTTTTACTTCAAAGTGAGATCTATATTGTAGTGTAAAAATAAAGCAGCCAAAATTTACCCTGCACAGAAACAAAATAACTCACCCAAATCTAATTCTCTCTGCACAAGTAACATCTGCCCCACCTGCAGTCCACATGGTTTTGTCCATCTAAAGGAGCCCATACACGGTATGTTGTGTAGGGCTCCGTTCTGTACTATGCGATGCGCGCTCCCGCGCATCACATAGTACGGTACAAAAAGTATGTGCTGCACATACTTTTTGTACTAGGTACACATCGGAACAGATCGCAGTGCATGCACACTGCATGCACTAGGGATGCAATCCGATCCGATGTGTACTTTAAAAGTACAGAACGGACCGAAAAAACGGACCGTGTATGGGGGGCATAAGAAGTATTTTGTCAGAAAGAGTGAACTAGAATAAGGCCCTATGTGAGAGGAGCTCACTAGGCTTGCCAGGGACACAGGGAACAGAGCTGCAGCTCGCAGGGACAGTACGGTGACTACGCTGCATGACGGGGATACTACTCTGACTATGCAGGGCTGCCGCTGGGACACTACACTAACTACGCTAGGCTGCCGTTGGGCTATGCTGACAGTGTAGCGTAGCCTGCCGCCGTAAAACTACACAAGTACCCTGTTTTTAGTTTTTCTTTTTATTTGGTTTTACTGCATTGTTCATTCATTTGTAGCATTAATGTTTGATGTGTTGACTTTACTTATATTTATGAGACTATTGTAATATCCAGCAGGTATATTTACATAATCTATGTATGATCATTACAATGTTCCTGCATGTTCTATAACTTTTCTTATGCGATTATTGCCATCACTCGTGTATTTCTATATTTTGTATAATCATTTTCTGATATGGTTCTCTCATATTAACGAATTGATGAATGTACGTCATACAACATTTTTATTGGTACAAATTTATTTATTTTGTGTCATATTAATTCAATAAAAATATATTTTTTTTAGGGGGGGGGGGGATTGCGAAAGAGTATCCAACAATAGCTTGATCATGTTAAGGTATTACTAAATTGTCTATTATTTATCGTCTAATAAGACATCAGTTAATTAGCCTGATAAGCCAGTTCAAAACAAGTCTGTGTAATTTTAGCTCCTGAGTGAAAGGTAATAGTGAGACGGGACTGGGCATTCTACGATACAGTATGTAGGTGCACGCCAGTGGTGCCTCTGGCACTGACGCTCCCCTACATACTTGTACACACCCCCCCATCCCCTCTCCCGCTTACCTGTCCCATCACTCCCCCCCCCCCCCCCCCCGGGCTCTCCTCACTGCGGACAATCATCACTCCCCGACGCCACCACCACCGATCTCCACCCCCCTCCTCCACCGCCGAGCACTCATAAAGAGCAAACTAAGCAGCTGTGACAATGAGACATCAAAGGCAAATAGAAGAAATACACCAAAGCATTTTACGGATGGTGTAATGTTTAACAATACTGCCTCACAGCGCTGAGGTCATGGGTTCGATTCCTACCATGGCTCTAACTGTACGGAGTATGTATATTCTTCCCGTACTTGCGTGGGTTTTCTCCAGGTTTCCTTCCACAATCCAAAAGTATACCGGTAGGCTAATGGTCTCCCAACAAAATTAACCCTAGTATGTCTGTGTGTGTGTGTGTGTGTGTGTGTGTGTGTGTGTGTACATGTGGTAGGGAATATAGATTGTAAGCTCCACTGGGGCAGGGACTGATGTGAATGCTCAAATATTCTCTGTAAAGCACTGCGGAATATGTATGCGCTATATAGAAACTATTAATAAATTTACTGTAAAGGTAGAACTGCATAAAGTTGGTAAGGAATCTAAAAATGGCATCTATTTTTTCTTTACAAAAATAATTAGCAGAGGGAATTGTACCAAGAATTGACTCAGTAGACCCATGTATTAAATCTTACTACATAACCACTTTAATTACTTCTAAAGCTTAAGGATAAAATAAGCATATTAAAATACAACATGACATTATAAACTGAAAAAAAAAAAATCATATTATAAAAAGATTACTTACTATGTCATTGGTAGCTCAAAATAGCTTTGCAGAAAGGAGAGATCAGTCTCTTGAGTGTAGTATACACTTTCTCGACAGTCAGTCAATAGGTCAACACCATGTGGTCGAATATGCATTAGTTTGACACATTCAAAAGGTCGAATGTACAAAAAGGGTCAACTGGGGTCAAAAGGTTAACACAAAAATGGTCAACATTTTATTTTGGCCACATCTTGTATATTTCATGCTCTGTGACCACCATCAATGCAAACGTAGACCCTTGAGGTCTCGATTCGCTCACCACACTTCGACCAAGGAGGCACAATGCGCTTGCCACTATTAATATTCCGAATCGTTATTCCCGTGGATAGCAATTCAAGAAAACATGAGAATAATCGGTACTTGTGTATTATCACGGCACCCCCAATATTAAGTCGCACGACTTTTAATCGCACCGCATGCCATACACCCGATGCACAGCGAAGCGATGTGATTTAAAATTGTATAAGCCGCGAGGGGACACGCATTACTTTACATGTATTCCGCGTGCGCTCGCCACACTTCGGGCTCGGTGGCTCGCTGCGCTCGCCACACTATATAGAATCAACTCCACGCCGACGTGGATAGTGGGGGTATGAAAAGGTCGGAGGACGCGTACCGCCGCCCCACGCTTCGGGTTCACGTTCATAGTGGGGGTGGCGTGGGGGTGCATTTAACATTGTAAGCCCCCATTCGGGAGCTTATACTATTTAAAATTGCATTGCATTGTATGCCATAAACAATGCTATACAATTTTAACATTGTATGACATCGGGGGAAATCTTGTCGCATCGCATGCCTTATGGTCTGCGATGTGATGGACGCCGTGATAGTACACAAGTACCGAATAATCCACTAAAGTGTGTTAACCAATGTCATGTTGATCGTAAGAATGGTCAACTGATGCAGGTCAACAACATGGTGTCGACCTACTAAATGTCTAACTACACAGTGTAGCTCTATCATCCAAAAACCCAGTCTTTCATAATAAAAGGACACTGTAAACCAACCTTTAGGTTAGGAACCCTTAACTCTCGTTAATAAAAACAGAACCGCTCTTCTCTAAATTTATCAGCAATGGACCTAGAACGGTAATCCTATCGTTCCTTGTGGAGAAATGAAAACATATAAAAATAAATTCCCAACGGTGTTCTATAGCACTTGCAAAACGTAGGTTAAAAAAATAAAAAAAATCACCATTCTTTTCTTTGTGTAAGCCATAGATGCGGGAATCTAATCCTGCATATTCCGATTTATCATTTGACTGGCTCTGGAACAGGCTGTGCATCACTATGTAATATGTGATGAGAAGCTACGAAAGGTCAGCTGTTTTAGCAGGGAATTCTAAGAGCATTTCTATCAATTAGAACATTAACCTCTTCTATTTCCTTTGAAACTCTTGGAGAAATGAGCATTTGGTACATGGCAGATCAACTTTAAAGGAAATCTATCTGTAAAAAATAAAACTAGTCATATGGAAATAGACAACCTTCAGCTAAGTACGATTTTGCTGGAAAGTGTGCCTTATTCAGCATACATTTGTGTAATAAGGCTTTTTCGCTTGCTTGATTCCCCCGCAGCAATACAGAGGAACGATCTTCGCATTTCTTCCTTCAGTAACAAAGAGCTAGGAGAGTTCTGATCATTAAGATCGCACCTCCAGCTAAATGCACTGGCACGTAAAGCCTCAGATAAGGATGCACACTGTTATGTAAAATGCTGCTAAATTTCTCATCTATATTAATATGTGCTATTTCCTTTCCTCCTTATTTATTGTAATTTTAAGTGAATCCATCACGATAAGAATATATATTTTATTGTGGTTTCCGGAACTCTAGAATTCGGAACTAGACATAAAAAGTCGTTTATTTATTTATATTGTTAATTCCGTTTATTGATCGGCAATGTATCTCGCGGGGAGATATTCTGTTTGTATATAGAAATGTTTAGCCCCTACATCACAGAAGAACATGTGAATATTCCAGAACTCATGTGCTGAAACAGGGATGGGGAACCTTTGGCCCTTCAGCTGACGTTGAACTACACATGCCAGCATGCCCTGCTACAGTTTTTTTATTTGGCCATGCTAAAACTGTTCCAGGCCACGCTGGGATGTATAGTTTAACAACAGCTGGAGGGCTGAAGGTTCCCCATCCCTGTGCTAAAAGAACAGTACAGTGAAATATACTGTAATAATAACTAGGGGACTTATTCAGACTTGTACACTAACCCAATGGTCAGTGTGCAAGTCCGATGTCGGGGACACTATGTATAAGACAGGCCCTGTAAGCCCCAGCTTGATTGACATTTGGGGGCAGGAAAGGGTCCGCAAACCGTGTCCTTTTCTCAAATTGCAGCAGGATGCCTCTGTTTTGTGGGAGTGTTGAGGTCAGAGTCTATGCCTCAGCTGTGGATCTGAGAAGGAAATCTGAGTAACCTGGAGGTTACAAGGATGAAGGATGGTCACGCTGGGTAATAGGATAGTGTGTATTAAGACCCAATGGCAGATCACAGATAGCGGGTCGTTGTTACACCAATACCTCATGTTACATTAGCATACAGCTATATGGTATTGCGCATCCACTTCCTCTGGATCTAGGTGTCACTATTTCAAGTGACTCAAAGGCAGGAAAGCAATGTAGCAAAGCAATGAGGAAGGCTAGTCAGATTTTTGGTTGCATAGGAAGAGGAATCAGTAGCAGCAAAAAAGTAATAATGCCACTTTATAGGTCATTGGTACGGCCTCATCTGGAATACGGTGTCCAGTTCTGGAGACCATATCTTCAGAAGGATATAAATACATTGGAGAGTGTACAAAGAAGGGCAACTAAAATCGTGCATGGCCTACATCACAAAACTTACCTGGATAGACTAAAAGATCTTAACATGTATAGTTTGGAGCAGAGAAGGGAAAGGGGGGACATGATAGAAATCTTTAAATATATCAAGGGTTTTAACATAGTACAGGAGGGAAATTTTCTTCAAAGGAAAAGGAGTAATAGAACACGAGGACATGCACTGAAACTGGAGGGAGGTAGGTTCAGGGGAAATGTTAGAAAAAATTACTTCACAAAAAGGGTAGTGGATAAGTGGAATAGCCTCCCAGAGGTTGTAGAGGCTAAGACAGTAGAACAATTTAAACATGCTTGGGATAGGCATATGAATATCCTTACAAAGAAATAAGGATCAAAAAGGGTTGAGATTACCTGGAGGGTAAAAATGGGGCAGACTAGATGGGACAAATGGTTCTTATCTGCCGTCAAATTCTATGTTTCTAAGTGCAGCTGGTTATAACATCGCTGCAACCATACTACATTAATCTGGTGAACATTCCATTAGGGCACCAAGGAGCCCAATACCCTTAAAAGTAGGTGAAATAATTACTTTTCACCTACTTTAGTAATACTTACGTTATTGTCCCCAATCATTAAACGCAAGTTCACGAGATAATCTCAGCAGTGTTCATTTCAAATACTGGTGATAAAGACTGTAAGAACAGATGATTTTCACATCAGCTGTTTCCACAACTGAGCAAGGTTGACTTGCTCGAATGATTTCATATCAACCACTGCTATCTGCAGCCAGTTGGATACTTAATTATTGTGGGGCGGTGGATAGGCCCTCAAATGTCCGATTGGGGTCTGCGGTTTTAAAGCAGTAAATATTGTGGTTGCTGATTTATATTTCTATCACTCCTCCAAAAGGCTGAGAAAGAAGCCAGCTCTTAACACCATGACTCAGTCGCTGGGATTGCATCAACTGAGTCATGTTACTCAACACAGAACATCTACCTCTACTAAAGGCGTCTAATGTAAATGTAATCTGTGGTACATTGGTCGAACTTTAAGACCCCTAAAAGGTGTGATTAGCAGAGCACCTCATAAACATTAGAAAGAGGTTACTGACACATGTACTCTCAGAGTATTTTTAGAGTATGCCATGGCAGTAGTGTACAGTAGCTGAAATTAAACGTTTTGTGGAATCAGGCGCATAAAAGGTCACTGGAAAAGGAAAGATATAGCAAAACAACTATCCAGGGCTAATATTAACCCCTTCCCGACATTTGACGTACATTTACGTCATGGTCGGGAAGTACTTCCCGACACATGGCGTAAATGTACGTCATGACTTTAAATTGACACCCCGTCTCGAGACGAGGTGGCAGAGGGAGAATGTCTGCTGTCCCTGACAGCAGACATCCTCCCTCATTGCCCAGGGGGGGCAGCGATGCCTCCCGTCTTGGGCGATCGCTGCTATTGGCCGTTAAAAAGTTAATAGCCAAAAGCACCGTTGAAATGCATTGAGTCTAAAATTTAGACTCTGCTGCCCCCTAGCGTCCAAAAAAAATAAAGGCGGTTTAAATAATGATTTAAAAATAAAAAATATATATGGTCTTTGTTAGTTATTAACTATTTTGAGTGATATGATTATTTGTCTCACAAGCAGAAAATGGAACATTTTGCAAATAGCAAAATGTTCCATTTTTTCACGACACTTTGGAATTTCCCCCCCCCCCAAAAAAAAACTGTATCGACCAAATTTCACCACTAATTTAAAGTACAATGTGTCACGGGAAAACAATCTCAAAATCACTGGGATAAGTAAAAGCAAAAAAAAGTTATACCCACTTAAGTGATACATGTCAGATTTGAAAAAAAATGGCTCTGTCAGGAAGGCAAAAACTGGCTGCGTCAGGAAGGGGTTAAAACAACATTAGCATTAGGAACACTGCTGCCAAAAGGGTTAAACTATGACTTTGAGATTAAGTGGTTTTTATAGACTGATGTTTTTCAGTGTTTTTAATGTTGACATTGTTTCTATTTTTTATTTTAGAATTATTTATTCTACTTATGGATCTTCCCCTTTAAAGTTTCGCCAGGGGGAAAGATTGAAAGTAAAAAAAAAAAAATTAAACAAAAGTTGATTAAAGGACTGTGGGAGACCGAAATAATAATGGCTCTAAATACTGATTGAAATGATAAATTACAACATGGATATCCGTGTCTTTTTCACCGGAGTCTGGGACAGGAAGTGACATTGCGTCAATGGAGAGCGGAGGTAGATCAGAAGCCAAACCGATATACAAACCCACGTCGCTATAGTAAACTAATAACTGACTTCACGGGCAGAGCAGCCGGCGCCCATGGAAGTGGTGAGCGAAGACTGAACAGCATTGGAGTGGAACATGACGGAGTGTCTGGGATACCTCACATACCCCATGCACATTTCAGGACTGTTTGGCTAGTTCTGCAGTTCTGAATTTATTCGGTAATTACCCACCACATCATTTCATTAGGACAGCCCTGACCTGCTAGTTTTGTTATATTTGTGATTTTATTCTGTGTTTTATTGCCAGTACTTGTTTGTTTTGTCATATTTAAAGCTGTAGTACACTATGAATATGTATTCCTAGCTTTTACATGGTCTAAACCGCCAGTGGAAGGAGGAATAACTGCTGTGGAATACAACATTAAAGGATTGATGTGAAGAGCACCAGATAGATTTAACTTACCTTTTGTGTTGGATATGTCATGTGGTGAAAGGTGGACACCTCTATATAAATGTTTGGGCTGCTTTGAAGCGCGCATATTTTTTTCCTTCAATTGTCTACTAAAAAGTGTAAAACCAGCATTAGCCCATAAAAATAGAGTGAAGGATTAATCCTCACCATAGGAATTGCAGGCAAACAGATGTGTGTTTGTATAAGGGATGAGAAGGCCTCGGTTTTAGTTGCTGTCTCAGGCATGCTGCTATTGCGATCATTTTTTAAATCAAGACTTAGCAAAGCCAAATTAAATGTTGCAGACACATGTGGTCCCCCTTATTCCTCAATTTTGACAGATTTGTCAATAGATCTGGTGCTAGAAGCTATGCTTCTACAAGAATATTTGCATTGTAAGGCTTTTGTGTGATGTGCTAGACACCTTGTGATAAGGCATGACGAGCGAGTAACATTGAGTTCTACAGAATAATAGCTTGTGGCACCTTATCATATGTATGACTGACTCCATGTTGCTCTAACTACTGTAAGTAATGGATGGCCAAAAGATAACACACCATTACACCACCAATGAACATTTTTTTATGATCAATCATTTCCTCAATGTGGTATATTTTGGTATACATTCATAACGGGGTGACTGTTGACAAGGTCAATGTCAACATTTGGGGAAAGATCGTTTGTTGTGCCTGTATTATTATGTGCAGCAGCTCTGTTAGAATTTTCAATGATAAAGAGGTTAAATACAAAGCGCTAAAGATTTATTTTAGGTAACAAAAGAAGAAAGAAAGAGGACAAACATAAGAACGAAAGATTAAATAAAGAATAAAACTAATAAAATGCAATATGAAAAAATGTTTACAGTCTTTTCTGTCAATTTGCCAGGAGGAAAGATGCCATTTTTACCTTCAAGTGGTACAATATAATTCCGGTGCTTAGAAGATCGTCATCAATGCCGATGAGATGAGGCAGCTCAGAATCCAAGACAACGCCGATGCCCTCTTTGCGAAGAGCCAGAGTTTGTTCCTGGATAGAAATGAAACATGAAGTTACTCTCAAGGGAGCAGACGATTGTGGCACTGGGGGTCACCAGCATGAAATTAAGACTCCGACAACCTATCAGGTATGACTTATTCAATCTTAAAGTAATACTTGTTAACTTGATAAACGGAGCAGTGGTTTGAAGATTTGGTAAATAAGGACGGCAGTAACAAAGCCAACACCGGCACATAGGGCCTGATTCAGAGTCGCTTGCCAAGCAGCGTTCTTTCGCTGCTTAGAGAGTGGCTCAACGCCACCGACCGCCCCACTCAATGCCTGCTGTCAGCACCGCCCACATCCAGTCAGTAAAATGAGAGGGGATGTGTCCGAGAACAAAACCCCTCGCATGCAGCCAAAGTGAAGAGAAATCATTCGATGGTCACCGACCAATGTATGATTTCTCTCCCCTTCCGATATAAAAGCCAGTGAAAACTCTTATTTCCGCTATCCACCGAACACGGGCGGGTGCTGACTTCATATGACGACAGCCGCCCACCCTGAGCAGCGAATGAAACGCCTGAGTTCACAGGGGAACGCCCAGTGTTTTCTTGAGCACGCCCATAAAAAGCTGGTGATAGCATCGTGATACTCGCCGAAGGCATTCCCACAGGGAGTCTGTATAGGTGCAAATACGCGCAAGCGCAGACCCCCCCCCCCCCATCAGAATGGGGCTGAATTTGTCCCCTTCCGAGCCAAGCTGAATAACCCACATAATGTGGCTGCAGCTTAGCCGTTTACAGACAGTAGTGAAACTAATAAAGCAATAAAACAGAACAAGCTGTTCTCTAATGTCAACTTGACAGACATATATAGCCTGCTCCTGTGACTGTTTACGGACAGGGATTATGAAAAAGAATACAGGAGAGGATCATTTTAAAGGAAATAAACACGATATTAAAAGTTATGTGTCTGCCGGGCAGACGTTTGGCTCTTTCTAGAGCAGTGACACTTAGACCTGTCCTGAGTCATGAGTCAGGTTTTATAAGTCTTTGCTCCTGTTAGCGGTTTATTCTGAAAGTTAGAAATGTCAACTACGATAAAGATTAAATAAAAATCACCAATAATTCACTCTTTTATCATTTTATATCGGTTACGTAACTATTTTCCCAGTAAAACAAGGTGAACAGACCTCTTTATGACAACATACATTTTTAAGATTAAAGTATCAGAACTTATTAAAGCCAACTATAGCACACACACACACACAGATAAAGGTTCCACCGCGCTGTTCAACGCAAGTCTGTGTGAAGATTCTATACAAGTCTGTGGGAAGATGCAACCTTTTTCTGCATTCAGCTTGCTGTAGCGGCAGTCCTGTGCCACTTTGCATACTGTAATGCTGAGTCACACGGTTTATGCTTATCTGCAGTCCTACAGGGGTTCTTAAACATGGTAACCAAGGCACCCCAAGCATGGATATCCTTAAAACCTCAACTGTTGGGGTGCCTTGAGGACCACATTTGGGAAACACATAAGAATAGGTAGAGTAGTTAATGCTTAATTTTAATAGTACACAAAGATCAATAACATAGGTTATGGGGGTGACCAGGTCATATATAGAAAACTCTAACTGTGCCACCTCACAGGCAGTTCATTTTCTAGGGGGAAACCAAACATTGGGGGAAAGCCTTAGAAATATGTTTTGTGATTTTAAGTGATTAATTTGCCCTTTTTTAAGTTCTAGGATTCACATATAAAACTTTGATACGGTGCATTATTCATTACAAAAATTCTGTTTGTATATTTGGGGTATATGTTTGTGTTTTTTATAAATTGGAGCCATAAAAGTACACGATACTGTAAGGATGCCTTGAAAATACAAATAGGAAGTTGGGTAATAAAGTCTAATTTCATAGAACCAATAGGATTTCAGCATGATTGCTGCTTAATTTAAAACGCCAATCAGAATTAAGAAAGGTTCAGCCTAATAACGGATTTCAGCTTTAAGTGTAGCTTCAGTCTGAAATCTCGTTGCTTATATGAATTCGGAACACCTCTTAACCCTTTGGCCAGTATTCAATGCTCTTAATTCACCACTTTTTTCGGTAAACTGGGCTGATTTCAGCAAAAAGATGAATTTTTTCTCTGAAAATGATATTCGCTGTATTCAATGTTTACTGTTCGCCGAAAGCGAACAGTGAATGCCGGCCAATTCTCCGTTTCATAGTCGCTGCAATTCGCTGGTGTATTTCAATGGGGTTTTGACCGTAATTGGCCGAAAGTGTATTCAATGCTAAATTGGAGAACTGCTTTCATCGTGATTTTCACCGAATTTCATCATTTTGAATTCGACATTTTTTAGGAGAACTGTAATGTGTACTTTTAAAATAAGTGTTTTCTATTAATTTTTTGATGTCCAAAAATCAGATTATTATTTGAAAGGTGTTACTACTTTTATTAAAAAACATGCATCACATAAAAATGTTTTTAATTATTATTGTTTTTTTCGTGACGTATGCAGGGGGAACAGGGACCCGCTCATTAATATTCACTGGGCTGGGTCCCGCTCATTACATAAGCACGGAGTATGACCAGTTCAGCGCAGACTGCCCCCGGCCCTCGATGCATTGAATATTTGTTTCCTGCTGCTCTCCGTTCCCCCTCTGCAGCCGCCATGTCACCCTCCTGGCTGTGCAGCGCCGGCCACTCGCCATAATGCCTGTCACCGCCGTGTTGCCGTATTGGGGTACTTTCACCGTCAGTGGCAGCAAGCGCCTGAGGCGTTTAATACGATGCACGGCGGGGCAGGCAGCGATTCAAAATGTCAACGAAAGCCCGGCGAGCGCAGGCTAAAGCGCTGCCCCTGTGCTCGCCAGAGCATTGAATACTGGTCTTTGAGTGCTAAGTGAATTTGTCAAAATAGGTGTGAAAATTGCCAAGCAAACATTTTTATTCAACATAATGACCAGTAATATTTACCTTGTATAGGAAATACAATCTTTTTTTTACACAACATTTTTTATTTGAATTTATATAACGAATGTGAGCGATACAAATATTTTGCACATCTCTCACAGATGTCGGCACTCAAAAATGTTAATATTGTCTGTTTAAAGTGGGAGACATTAATGGATTTTGGATAAGTTTTTAATTTAGATTGTTTTTATAGATTGATTTTTTAGCACCCGTGTGTAACAGCCTTTACAAAAGGATTCATGCTCACACCTACCTCCTGGATTGTTTTTGTATAATGCCACTTTACAGAATAAAAAAAATAAGAACATCCAACTGGGAAAATAAATGGATAGTGGGAATAGAGACACACCTGAAAGCTGTCTATTAATCACGGTTTGGCCTGTCACAATGAGCTCCTGAGTAGCCCCTCCGGATCGATTACTTCCTCTATATTTGTGCTCTGCGAAGCAATTAAATTTGTCATTCCGAAGGAAAAGAAACTCATATATCCAGGCGCTACTCTTCGCTGGTAAAGTATCCCACTGCAGATTATGATGATTCAGAGGTTACAGAAATATTTTTTTTCCCCCCTCAGAATTTTACTGTGTACTTATGTAGCTGCCAGATGAGAAAAATATAAAGAAAGGGAAAAAAAAATCTAATCCGCCCCGGTTCTGCTGATGCTGCAGCAGGATGATACTGAATAGTTAACACCTCCATGATTCACCCTGCCAAGCACAGGAGATATTGCATTATCCACATGATTGGGCATGATAGATTTTTCAGAGAAGCATTGTCACATCAGGTTTTAAAAGCTTTCTCAATGTCTTCAGAAGAAAAGAAACTAAAAAGTAATCACAGTATTCTCCTGAAGAAAAGATCAATAAGAATATATATATATATATATATATATATATATATATATATATATATATATATATATAATTTCGGGATATTTTAATATTTCAATGATGTATTTTGAAGTATCTTGCATTTATGCTGTATAAACACATCAACCACATGAAATACACACGAATATATTTTATTTGTGCATAAAACAAGGTTTCAAAACATGAGACAAAGTTTGTGTACAATCTTAAGGGCCCCTAAAGCTGCCCATACACGGAGCCGTTCGCCGGCATCCGTTCTGTACTATGCGATGCGTGCTCCCGCGCATCACATAGTATGGTACAAAAAGTATTTGCTGCACATACTTTTTGTACTAGGTAAACATCGTATCGGATCGCAGCGCATGCACAAGGGATGCGATCCGATACGATGTGTGCTGTTTAAGCACAGAACGGATCCGATGAACGGACCGTGTATGGGGGCTTTTACACTTGTGAGATTTTGTGAGATTTGATCCAATTTAAATCAATTTATCTGACAAAATCTGATGTGCCTGATGTGTAGGACACAATCCACAATCCCTTGCCATTGGGTATAACCAAGAGATTGGAAGAGATTGAACCTCCTGCACATAGGATAAATCTCGAGTCAATCAGGTTCAATTTGTTGAACAATAAGGCATTGCATTTGAATGCCAAGCAATCATATCCTTGCATATATTTACTGCCAGTTCCCTATCATGGCCCCAGTAGTGCCAGTTCCCTATCATGGCCCGGTAGTGCCAGTTCCCTATCATGGCCCCAGTAGTGCCAGTTCCCCATCATGGCCCCGGTAGTGCCAGTTCCCTATCATGGCCCCGGTAGTGCCAGTTCCCTATCATGGCCCCAGTAGTGCCAGTTCCCTATCATGGCCCCAGTAGTGCCAGTTGAATATCATGGCCCCAGTAGTGCCAGTTGAATATCATGGCCCCCATAGTGCCAGTTGAATATCATGGCCCCCATAGTGCCAGTTGAATATCAAGGCCCCAGTAGTGCCAGTTCCCTATCATGGCCCCGGTAGTGCCAGTTCCCTATCATGACCCCAGTAGTGCCAGTTGAATATCATGTCCCCAGTAGTGCAAGTTCCATATTATGGCCCCCGTAGTGCCAGTTGAATATCATGTCCCCAGTAGGTTTTCAGCAGAAATAGAAAGTACATTCTGGAAACTATGGTTTTCAGAATAATTTGTATAACGGATATTTGGGTAAGGGATACTCAACCTGTAGTACTATTCAAACATCTAGACCCTCTATACTGTGAGTCACGGCACGAGAGCCACCAGCTCCCGTGAAACACAGCCCAAGTCTCATTACCCCAAAATGTGTCTTACTGACATCACTATGTGAATAAGATCCACAAGCAGAATTTGCAGAATAAAATGAATTGGTGCATGACTATGTTATGTGTGCGACTGCAGCCGTTTCTACATCTGAACTGCTATGTAACAGTGTTTTCCAGGAAAAAAAAAAACGAACATAGCATTTCAGCAGCAGACACATGACATAACTGGCACATATAATTTTAATCAGCAAAGTCTGTTTGTGCTTCCTATTCACACAGTGATACACATAAGATTTTTTCAGCAAAGGCATCCAACATCTATAAACTAATTTACAACTAGTCATGACTATAATGGCCATTTAACGATTTAATGTGACTTCAGCAACGATAAGGGAGGACACATCTGGATATTTCTTTACAAGCAGATAGAAGAATCATTAACACTGGAAAAAATGGGGAAAAAATATATTTAAAAGCTTAATCAGTTGGAACGGAACCAAAAAAAAAAAAAAATCAGTGCCAATAATGCATCTAGGGACATACAAGTACAAAGCTCAGTCGTCCTCTTTATGCAACAGATGTCTTTTGTGACAGTAGAAAAACTTCCCAATATTTGTGGGTTTTTTTCAAGATTTTTCTTTAACAATGTGTTTTTACAGCTGTGCTTGGTTTTCATTCATTTCTGATACGGACAAATGATTTACTGTTAAACATAACCGCTTTGTAGATTTATTGCTTGTAAAACAATAGTGCTCACATGTCTGCAAGATGTTACAGCCTGCTTGGTAACGTCATGCCGAGGGTGCTGCTTGTATTAAGTGGCATTGTTGCATTAAAGTGTACAGTAAAGTGACAGCTCACCATAACAGCGCTACCACAGGAAACATGGTAGTTTTGACATAGAAGTAAATAGACTTTATTTTTAGCTACGGCGTGTCTTACTGAGATGTGAGTAACTCGTTTTACCTGTGTTGTAGCGGCCTGCGAGTAACTAGGTTTTGCTGTGTCTTACTGGGATGAGAGAATAATAAAATATTTTATTTGATTAACCATTTTAATATACAGCAGCAAATTCAGCTTTACAACTGGAAACAGTAATAAAACAAAGTAGATTATTCCAGACAGTTGAAAAAGGTAGGAAGGCCCTGCTTGCTTGCTTACAATCTATAGGATGACAACATTATTTATATTGCACTTTCCTCCCAAAAGGACTAATGGTGTGTACACGCGGTGCAAGTACCGTGTGATGCGATCCCGGCGCGATCAGATCGCATCGCATGGCATGCATGCGATCTGCATACAATTTTGACTATATAGTCTATGCAGCCAAGACTTTCTGCTTGCGATACGGGAGATCGCAAGGGTTAAAAACCCACGCGATCTGCATGCGATCCCGATGAGATTTTGACTATATAGTAAAAATCTCATGCAGATTGTACAAGTGTGTACACACCATAAGCTTTAAATGTGCATTTAGAACACAAAATGAGTTTAAAGCTGTGCACACATGGTGCAATATATTGCTCAGTGTCCAGTTTTCATCAGCGACCAGAGATGGTCACTGATGAACAAGGGACTGTGTCAGGGGAGCCGCAGAGTGAAACCACAACCATTAGGGGGCTGAAAACGGGAACGCGCAACCGGCGATTTATTGCTGCAGCACAAACAAATCACTGGCAATATGGTCGCTCAGCGTCCATATTGCCAGCGATATTGCACTGTGTGTACACAGCTTAACAGATAAAAAAAACTAAGCTTTTGGGTTGTATTTTTTGTAGAAACTAATGGCCCCCATACACTGAGCCGATTTGGTCCAATTTCGACCAATTGCGACCAGTCGGGCCATTAAATTGGACCAAATCAGCTGTCCCCGACATGCCATTGGGTCCGATGCGTGGTCCTGTGCGCATTGGACCCTAGCAGGTGGTCGGACCTGCTGCCCGTCCAACCACACGTCCTTGGATCTCCCTCCTGGCAGTGAGACAGGCGGGAAGCATGCGATCCATCACAACAAATTGTGACGGATCACATGTGTCCCTGCCCGGGAAGGTCCCGGGCGGCTCGCAGGGTATCGGGTGTCCGTACACTTCTGCGAGACATCGCAGCAGTGTATGGGCACCTTGAGTCTCGTTTGAAAGATTCCTGAAGACACTTGAACTAATCAAGACAGTTAGTTTCACTAAGTCTGAGCCACTAAACTAAAAACTCAACCCCCTGACAAATTCAGGGAGATTCTAGGTAGTGCTTGGAGTCCTTCATTTATAGATGACATTGGGGCAGATGTATTAAGCCTGGAGAAGAGATAAACTAGAGATAAACTGGAGATAAAGTGGAGCTAACTTGGAAGAGTTAACGCGCCAGCCAATCAGCTGTGTTTGAAATATGACAGTTGGGATCTGATTGGCTGGTGCGTTATCTCCTTCCACTTTATCTCCAGTTTATCTCTTCACCAGGCTTAATATATCTGCCCCATTATTTGAAAGTCGCAGTAGGGATCAAAAGTGGTTGCAGGTACATTAGATGCCAATGTTCTAAGGCTCTGAAAGTTAGTTGGTCAACAGTTTGCTTCCATATTGTATTAAATTATACTATATTTCATTAAGCACATTGGCAGGTGCAAAATATATATATATATAGGGACCTGGACACCATGAGTGATAAGTTTTTAGTGAGGGGTTACTCCCCGAAGATTTTGGCAGCTGCCAGGTCTAAGGTGGAGGGCACCTCCCGGAGTGTGCTACTACAGAAGTCGGCCCCCAGGGAGAATCTGTCCGATAGGCTCGGGTGGGTAAGAGATTTTAATACAGCAGATACCACCATTGTAGACTGCTCAAAGCAAATCTGGCCGGTTATTCAAAGAGACAAAGATCTTAGCAAGCTTAAAAATACAACACTTATGTCTTGCTATAAACGTGGCCGCAATATTCGCGACTGGGTGGTAAACACGGACATCTCCAAACGTGTGGGCCCCAACACCCAAAAGAAAGCAGGAGGGTGTTACAAGTGTTTGGGGTGCACTACGTGCGGAGGTTTGACCAATACTAAAGTATTTTACCATCCCCACCTTGGATACCAAATATCAATTAAGCACCCTGTCACCTGTATAACTACCCACGTAGTATATTTGATCAAATGCCCATGTGGCTTGTGCTACGTGGGTAAGACCATCAGGACGTTTCGTGAGCGGATCGCTTTGCATAGATCCGCCATCAAAGCAGCTCTCAATAATAAAGAGAACAATCAGCCGGTAGCTCGGCATTTTGTGATTGCCAGGCATTCGTTGGCCAACCTCAAATATGTCATCATAGACCATGTACCTCCAGATATGAGAGGTGGTGACCGTGGGCGTCGTTTATTACAATTAGAAACATATTGGATCCACAAGTTGGATACGATGCAACCCAAAGGTCTAAATGAACAGCTGTCCTATAATATGTTCCTATAATACACCTGTACTAATATGTATTGTATCCTGTAACGATATGCTTGCTCTTTGTTTATGTTGTACACTTGATGTGATGTATTTGTTTGTCTTTACAGATCTTCCGTCAGCAGGCGCCCAGCAGCGTCAGGTTGCTAGGTAACGCTGGACAAATCCGGAGTGTAGCCGACGTCATGACGCCTGTGCGCAGGGTGAGAGGTCAGGCAATACCCGGAAGTGCCTGTGCGACCGGAGCTTCCCGGCTGGGGGTGCGGCGTGACTGGAGGCGGTCTGTAGACACGGTATTTAGGTAAGCACTGTACATGTTTGTATTGTTGGATTCGTTGGTCTTGATAAAGGAGTTATATCCGAAACGTCGGCTATTTAACACTATCACCACTGTGTGGCGTGTCATTTATATATATATATATATATATATATATATATATATATATATATATATATATATATATATATATATATATATATATATATATATATATATATATATATATATAGTACAGAAGATCCCGGCACTCAAACCTTAACGGACAGCGACTTGGGTTGCCTCTCCAATCCAAAAGAGGATGAATGTAGCAAACGGGCAGGATGGCACTCCCAAGATTGAGCAATCAGGTTACAAATAAACAGTCAAAACACCAATGGCTAGTGTCAACGTTTCGGGCAAAGCCCTTTATCAAGACATGACATCATCTTTGCCCAAAACGTTGACACTAGCCATTGGTGTTTTGACTGTTTATTTGTAACCTGATTGCTCAATCTTGGGAGTGCCATCCTGCCCGTTTGCTCTATATATATATATATATATATATATATATATATATATATATATATATATATATATATATATATTTCACATTTACGGTGATTTTTGCATGATTCATAGGCTCATGTCATTTAATAATCTTTCACCCTCACTCACCCTCACTCACTTGTATTTAGGTTTATTACTTTTTAGTGTACATGCATTTACAGCATGTACAATATTCTAACGGTTTTGTTTTCACGTTCACTATTCCAGCGGTTTGTCTGTATATGTATTGATCTGCGCATTATTTCATACAGCTTCGGCTGTCATGTCAGTTCCTTGTGCATCACAGCTGTTTTGTATGACGTGTCCAGGTGATTCCTTCGGGTTCCTGACGCCAGCCCACCCCCGGTGACGTCATCATCAGATGCCCGAGGAAGCTGCGGCGGGAGACCCGAACAACACACTCAGGTATATATATATAGTCTAGTCATGAAGTGCGACAGAGGGTACAACAAAGTCACCAGCGCAATAAAGAAACACTGGCCAATATTGGCAACCGATCCTGCCTTTAAAGGGGTAACCAATGCACCACCATTGATAGGAGCCAAAAGAGGCCAAAATCTCAAGGACATACTAATGCGCCCCAATATGCGCTATAACCGAGGACAGGAGAATTGGCTGAAAAAGAAAACGGGTTGCTTCAGGTGCTTGCAATGCACTACCTGCAGGGCCCTCAACACTGGAAGCACGTTTTGCCACCCTCACTCTGGTGTGAAAATACAGATAAGGCACCACCTGGTCTGCACTATGGACCACGTGGTATACATTTTGAAGTGCCCTTGCGGACTTACATACGTGGCTATACGTACTTTCAGGGAGCGCATGAACCAGCATCGGTCCTCAATCCGATTAGCATATGCCACATCAACAACTGATAAACCAGTGGCAGCCCACTTCCTCAAGTTGAAACATCAAGTATCAGCAATGACCTATATGATCATAGACTGGGTGCCACCCCTCGAAAGAGGTGGGGACCGGGGACTCTTGCTTTTGAAAAAGGAGGCTAAATGGATTATGAAGTTGGACACAATAGCGCCGAAAGGGCTGAATGAAGTCAATCCCTTAAGTGTCTTTTTGTGACGTATAAGAGGGAAGGATTCTGAGTTTTTCTCCTGTAAAACTTTTTCTTCAACTTTTTAAGAGAGATTTCTTTTTAAAAAAATCTTTTTCTATATTTTTTTCTGTTTTTTTCCTGTAATTTTGCACAAAATGATATGACACTGTAGTGTACGATAGTGATATGTGAACTAGAGGTTATGCCTATTGCGTCTGGGGTATTTGCATTTATGTATATTCTGTTGTTTTTAATTTTTTTGTGGGGTGCCTCAATATGTGGATCTTGGGTTGCGTATAGTGAGGAGCCCAGTGGTTAATGTGCAGTATCTTCATAAATTGCTTGTATATATTTTGACTAATGTAACCATGGTTAACATTAAGTGGTGATTAGGGAACTAGGATAGATGGATATTATATGACCAATATAAGTAATAGGTATATTTTAACATCATTACTTAGCTACAGCCATATGTTCCAGACTTACTATATTTATGTGCCTATATTATTGTGCCGTTAATAAATAAAACTTGCTTATCCGATCGGGCAAAAGAGTTAAAGTATAAGACGGAGGATTGAGTTCCCGTCTGGTAACTTCCACCCTATGGAACGCATGCAATATATTACAGACTGAGGAATGAATTCCCGCCGAGCGATTGCCGGCTGTGGTGTCACATATTCAGCGGCTAGAGGTGGAACCTCCGCTGTAACGTGCGATGGAACGCACGCTGGGACGTGTGTGCGTCATTACTTCCGCCGAGCGATTGCCGGCTGTGGTGTCACATGTCCAGCGGCTAGAGGTGGAACCTCCGCTGTAACGTGTGATGGGACGCACGCTGTGACGCACGATGGAACGCACGCTGGGACGTGTGTGCGTCATTATGGGCGCTGCAGGTCACTGTATACGCCCGGGGATATGCCTGCCCGGCTGCGTGAGGCGACGGCTCCTGTCATTGGTGCACATAGCGGGCGTGTCTGCCCAATTGGTGATACAGGAATAACAACTTCCTGTAAGTGGAACGCAGGCTGGGCGTGCGGGTATCTAAGCATGTGTACTAGTAAGTACTCAATATATATACCTGTATGAATATCCATCCTATAAACAACTATGTTCATGTGTAAAATAAGTATGCAGTTTGTGTCTAGTGGATGGGATTATCTATGGACACATGAGAGATCAATGTTTTTAGATTAAATATTTCACTTCCTGTAATTAACAAGGGGGAGTGGTTGGCATACTCACTTACTGCTACTTAAGGTCCACATGAGGCTGGGGTTAGTTACACACTGGAGAAGGCAGGAAGGGGGTCTTAAAAAAGGTCCAGCATAGGACCGAAACGTCAACCTGTACCCACTGTTATGCACTAAATAAGGTGACTTAGTAAAAAGCTACAAGCAAGTCCAGTGAGTGTCTGCACTTTTTTCTTGTGTATATATATATATATATATATATATATATATATATATATATATATATATATATTTTTAGGCCTAAACTGACAACGCTGTGCTTTTGGAGTTCCTGACCAAGGAGGCCCTGGCGGCTATTCAAGTCGTTGGTGCACCGTGTTGGATATCACTGTGGCAAGCTGTTTGCTGTTATCTATGATGTATGTGAGCCTGCACTTTTAGTAAAATTTGTTTTACACTTTGCTCATATCTGCGCTTTTTCTCCAATTTCTTTCTACATGTGATTGGGACAATTAAAGCTAAGGTCTGGCTTTATTTGGAGAGAGCTGCACTACATCCTGACCCAAGGACGCACTCCTATTTTCTGAAGCTTGTATGTGTGTATATATGTATATATATATATATATATATATATATATATATATATATATATATATATATATATATATATATCTTGTTGTACATTATTTGTTTGATTATTCTTGCACCTTGAAAAAGGGGCCACACGGCTCTGAAACCTGGGCTACAAATCCATGACTGGTATTTTCTTTTACGAATTATAAATATAATATAGGTACCCCCCTGCTGGCCACATACCAGCTACTAACCTCTGTTCTCATTTGTACCCCACTACCGCACCAGCGCTAATGATCTATTCTCCTATACCCCTCTGCCACTGCCCTGCCTACAAATACCTGAAGCTCACAACTGTCGCTAAAACACTGTATGTGATATCTAGGATTAACAAAAATAAGGACTACAATGATTCTGATGGATTTCTAGACTGTTGTAAACCCAGATGAGTGAAAACCCATTTCACATTCTGCCAAAGTTACTGCCGATTTACAGAACCCCAGTTAAAAATCATGGCACTTGGCAATCCATTCACAGTCCGAGCATTGGCATGTCCACAGGGCTTGTTGGCATTCAGAGAACAAGATCTAACAAATCCGACACTTGTAGGAAAAACAAAAAATTGTATGCGTGAAAAAAAACCTTCTATAGAAACAGAAGTTTATACAGTATAAGCTAGCCTTTAGCTTACAGTGATCTGATAACTGCACAATCTGTCTCTCTGTTACACGATATGATCCATGATAAGAAAGGATTTGCCAAAATAAATTTTGAAACTGAAAACGGACCTTCCCCCGGTACATGAAAGCCACCGCATGCTTCAACTTGGATGCCAAATTCTATTCCCACTAGCCCTGTTAAGAAAAGTGCATCATGACGAAGAATTCTAGAATAATAAAAGATTAGTGTTGCAGGTTTGCAGAGAGAAAATCTGGGACTGTCCTTGGAAAATCTGGACACAAGGGACACCTAAACACATTACCCAGTAAATTCATCTTGGTCCAAGCTTTGACTGTTGACGTTTCCAGTCAGTACAAGCATATTTCACCCATGACTATGTGTACTGAAACACAACCGCTACATTAACGGAGTATTAAATTAAAGGCTATAAACTAACCCCACTGTAGTCTTCGAGCAAACTTGTCGTCACAACTTGAATATGTTCCCTTCATAAAACAGAATTCTAACGCTGAAAATGCTCATCACTTCTCTACAAATATTTTCACAGTAAAACACCAGCATTCACGAGGCCATCCAGCTGAGTGTAGCTGAAATCCTGCATTGCTGTAGACATGATCTCACTATCACAGCACACACTCTGTATTCTTTTAACATGACACGGAGAAGCCGTCTCAGCGAGTTTCATCATTATTACTCAACTGCTAAACGCATTCTGAAAACAAGGCCATAAAGACATTCTGTGAGATTATGGACGTTCTAGAACACGGTAAAGGATTGGCTGAAAATACTGCAGTTATGCTGCGTTCTCATTGCCGCCCCTGAAATATCCTGGGTTTTTATTCCCCTGTTTTTGGTGGGGCATAGAGCATCTCAGCTCTACACACCCCATTCATACTGCAACTTAGACCCAGGAAAGTCCCCTGTCTGCCCCGTTCACACTGCTTCCCCTGGTATGCCTGCCATCAAGGGTGTGGCATCTAAGAGCAGCTTTGATTGGATGTTTAAAAAGTATCTTTGATTGGCTGTTTAGAAAGCAGCTTTGAGCAATACAATGAACTTGCTTTTTTGCATTTTGTGAGAAAAACCTAGCCTGTTCACTGTTCACACTGCCGTACACCCGTGTATTACCCAGTGAAAAAAAACGCCCAAAAACCTGTGTGTAATTTCCAGGGCATAACACCCAGGAATTTCACAAAGACCCTTTCACACTGATACAGGACATGGGAAATTACTGCTTGCCCTGGTAAAAACCCGGGTTTTTGCGGCAGTGAGAACATGGTATTATACAACTGTTCTGTGTTTGATGCTTCCTGAATGAATATTTGGATTTATCCAATTAACATGACGTCTTTCCCATAAACAATAAGATTTCCACAGCCACAAGTTGTACAAGGCAACAGAAAGACAATTAGAAATGTTTATTTTAATGTATTACACAATTTTGTCCCTAATTTAAGCTTCACATTGACCCGTCATGGAAGGCTGTCCAGATACAGGGTCAGAGATACAGGCAGGTCCAAGTATGGGTGCATTCGAAATACAGGTGACATTTACAATAGAATGCTAGATTGCTAAATACAATAGAATGCTACACGTACATCTTAATATACCATGCGACAATGGCGCAAAGGGTCGCCAGTGTCTAAAATACTGTAGTTTACCACTTTGCGCTAAGGGGATTGCTCTGCTACTGCAGTGCCCGGTCACTTTACCGCACCATGTCTATGTCGGCCGGATACCAGTGGCATATGAATGACTTCTAATAAGCGTCAACTCAGGCTGGCAAAAGCGTGACTGTTTTCATGGTCATAACAAGTAGCCCCAGATCTCACATTGGGCCAAATGCACCGAGCATCAAAAAGTGATAATGTGGAGAATGATAAAAAAAATCTGACATTTTGTTAAACCCAGCCTGTGACATGGCAGTTAGGAGCAGATTGGCTGGTTGTTTATCACTCTCCACTATATCACTTTTTAAAGCTTGGTGCATCTAGCCCATTATCTTTTGTAGGGAATAAAATCCATCTAGAGATTAAGCTGGTCAGAATTACCAGCATGTAACCGGCTAGCTGTGTGATGATACTGTGTGACACTGGATTATTCAGTAGAAATCAATGAGAGCAAAAGCCCTGGTCAGGAGGGCTGCAAACACGCCATGGGCCACCAGTTTTCAGATACCACAATTCAGGCACCGTTACCTAATAGAAGACAACTCTATCACTGTGTCTCTTCCGCCTGCACTGGAAAGATTACATTTTGTCAATTTCTGCAGGAAAAACTAAAGAGCAGCCATTTTGAGGACTAAACCAAAACTTTTGAAAATGCAGTTGATGCAGTCTCTTCATTCTTGTTGATTACATTCACATGAATAATACACCAGTATGAGCATGTAGAATAAACATTGGGAACACTCTAAGCGCACTATACAGTACGCTTAGAGACACAACCCCTCATGGTAAATTAGCACTCAAGCTTTTTGTTGCTAGCTATATATGGTACGCATCCTATATGTGTCCTCATACATCATTGCTGCACTCGCACCAAAACAGCTCCTCTCAGCATTCCAGGCCCTGTGAGACTCTTGGTCACAACGAGATGCTACAGGGATGCACGTGGGAGACTGTCCCAATTTTCACGGAACCCCATTTTTTTTTGGGGGGGGGGGGGGGAGGAGCTGTTCCCCCACTGTCTCCTAGTGCATCCGGTTATGTATTTTTGGGCCTAAAAAATGCGCCCAACATCAGCAGAGTTGCACGGGACCTTGCGGCTCCCTCAAGCCACACATTCTTCCCTGCATGGCGTATGGAGGCTAGATATATGCGGGCACATCTGTATTTACAGTAAGTACATTAAAATATTACATTTTTAATGTTCCAACGTTGCTGAATTAGGTAATAGCAGGGCATAGGACAAGTGGCAGTACGGATGGTGTAATGGTTAGCATTACTGCCTTACAGTGCTGAGGTCATGGGTTCGATTCCCACCATGGCCCTAACTGTGCGGAGTTTGTATATTCTCCCCGTGCTTGCGTGGGTTTACTCCGGTTTCCTCCCACAATCCAAAAATACACTAGTAGCCTAATTGGCTCCCAACAAAATTAAACCTAGAATGTCTGTGTGCGTGTATATGTGGTAGGGGATATAGAATGTAAGCTACACTGGGGCAGGGACTGATGTGAATGTTCAAATATTCTCTGTAAAGCACTGCGGAATATGTGTGCGCTATATAAGAAACTGTTAATAAATAATAAATAAATAAGTGACAGTTACTGGTACCACAAGTGTAATTAATATGCAGTTTTACTTAAGTCACCAGAACATCATGTAAACTACATTTAAGTTTGTTGGAAGTTCTTCAATGAATAATCCTCCATATTGTATATGGAAGGACAACCTCATTTCACCTTAGACGCACCGCATAATACAGAGATCTTTCATGTGAAATACTTTAGTAAATAATATATTGCAAGTTCTCAAATTAGATGCTGAAGTCAATACCATTGTCAATCACTTGCACTTGAAATGGATCAGGAAGGATGATTAGAAAATTGCAGATTTTCTCCGTGCAGCTCAGTGACAAGAAGCAGGTGGCATAACAAGAGACAACCCAGGCATCAGTAATTCCCTGAAATGAATGTCAATTAAAAAGCTACAGAGCGACGTCCAAATATCAGAAACTGGGTCAACTATCTCTTTCCAGCCTGTTATTTTACACCGTGTGTTTGCTCGCTTGAAAATCGTAATTGTGATTATGTGAAATTAAAGGCAAAGCAATTCGTTTAATAGTAAAAAGCCATTAAGCCTGAAGGGAAAGAGTCATGACTGAAACAATTTTGGAACCATATTATAAATCGGGTGTGATTGCTTTGCCCTAAGCTGCTGCAAACATGGAGATTTCCAGGACAAACAACTCCTGGATCTCACAGTCATCCCTGTACATACAGCAATGCTAGTACTTTATTAAAGTTGTGTTTAGTGTCGTGTCACATACAGTGAGGGAGAAAACAAGCAATGTGCTAGAACATTCTTGCTTTGGGCTATATAAAAAAACCATATCAATCACAGTCAATCAAATGCAAGACGCTGCTGCAAAATAGGAAAAGGGTAAAAAGATTTAATATAAAAACTTTTCATAAAACACTAACTTACAGGACGACTAACCTGCAAAATTGAACACTTCATATACTGTAAGTGCTATAGTATGAAAGGTAAATACACTGTATTATGAAACCTATATGTTGAAAGTGAAATATATTGTTCGCATTCCGCTCAACTATTCTCACATCTTATGACAGTAATGTGAAAGAGATAGGAATGACGGAAATCAGTTGTCTCTGTACTTGGGCATGAATCAACCAACGCGCATGGGCATTTCTGCAAAAGGAGTCAGCTGGCGATCAATGCTTGAAGGACCATACACACTAGGCAATTTTGAGCTGAACGTAGCTTAGTACTGGTGTTTTGAGCTATTTTCAGCTCAAAATCCCACAGTGTATATCCCGGTGTTGAGCGCTGATGCGCGCTCCTGCGCCATCACTGGCCGCTGTCGGCAATCAGCTAGTTCTAGCAGCGTGTGAAACAATTTGCACAGTCTCCTACTGTGGAACTCCAATTTATATTAATGACCACTAATAAATCTTATGTGCTGCATGTATGATCTCCAGCTCCGATCTGATGCAGATGGGACTGGGCATCGGATCAGATGACATACACATGTGATTTGGGCAGATTTCACCAGATTTCTGGGCCCGATCCGCCGGAATCAGGTGAAATCGGGCCCAAATCGCAGTGCATGGGGACCTTTACATCTTGCAGCCATTTTCTGGTGATTTGTGCATCAGCAATAGAGATGTCCCCATGAACACTGCGGGCAGTTCCTTGAGACCTGAACAAGTGCAGTAGACTTGTGAAATGGAGGAGGGGGGATCAGTCTTTTAGGCTATAGCATAAGTGCCTGAGCCTCCATCCGCAAAATGCTGCATGAGTTGGTAAATACCTGTACACTCTTCAATATTACTACGATCATGTCTACTCTCTTCTGCAAATTCCATGTAACAAGCGGATTTCAAGGAGCGATCACAAACATTCAAGAGATTTTAAATAAATTTGTGCGCCCACTAACATGGAAGCGTGTGTGTGTGTGTGTGTGTGTTTGTTTGTGTGTGTGTGTGTGTGTGTGTTTCAGTTTGAAACTCAACTGTGATGGAAACCTGAAAACGTGTTACTACATACAGTAGCCTAGGCTTCATATGAACACTGTCCAGCCATAGGAGCTTTAAGAACACTGGCTTCTATTTACAAGAGCAATGAAGGGTTAATCATAGCATTTGCACCCAGAGATGATTAGTGGGAAGAACGCTGTGACCCTCTGTAAGACAAATCCCAAGATGCCACCAAGTGCAAAAGTCTGTGAACTTTTCATCAGTCACTACTATTAAATGAAGCTTTCTGTAAAACCCTAGGAACGTTGATATTTTTCCATAGACCATTGACACACTGAAGTGCTCATAGCAAACCCTAAATTTGAGAACAGAGGTTCAGATGTACTAAGCTTGGAAAAAGTGATAAAATGGAAAGTGATAAACTACCAGTCAATCAGCTCCTAACTGCCATGTTACAGGCTGTGTTTGAAAAATGACAGGTAAGAGCGGATTGGCTCGTTGTTTATCACTCTCCATTTTATCACTTTTTGAAGCTTGATACATCTGGCCCTGGGTTTAAAAAAATCACAGTTAAAAGCTGATTGGTTCACTCTCCATTTTATCACTTCCGATGCTTAGTACATCTCTCCCGAGGGAGAAAAGTTTTGTTGTAGTTGAAGATGGAAAAGTAAAATTCCAGCCAACCGCTGACATCTTATCTCCAGGTATCATCTCCTCTGTCTCTTGGATTAAAAATACACTTAAAATATTTATGAATGTGAATATAACTGGCAGATGCAGGAGAACACCTTAATGAATAAACATTCACATCTGCTTACAGTTCTGAATATTTAACAAATTGTAACATCTTTACAATTGGTTCTACCAAGAAAACCTTATTTCATGCTTCAAAATCTATTCCACCCACATCATAACAACTTCCCTCATTCTACATTGAATTTACATAGTATATTCCTCGGTTCTGCCAGTGTCAGTGTCAGACTCTCGTGAGAATTACCAGGGAAGTGCAAATAGAGAAAGAAAAACTATATATACATAAAACATATCTACATTGGGTTTTTCTAAAGATGCCTAAAACAGCTAGTACTAGTACAGTATATGTATAATGTACTATTTTCTTGCACTATGCTCAGGAACAATTGGTTATCTCCAGCGGAACACTTTATAGTTCCCAGCTGGAGCATACGTGAATGTTAAAGTATAAAGAAGGTCCAAGAAATAAAAATCTTGAAACAAATCATGAAAAACTCATGTCGACTCTTGATGTATAGACCATTGCCATGTTCACCTTTTGCTTCTGCTGACAATTTGTCTCGGTCAACCTGTTGGAGTCATACAATTGACTATAGACCAGGGATGGCCAAACCGGTCCTCAGGATCTACCAACATCATGTGTTTCAGGCAACCTGAATATCTATAGTAGGAATGAATGCAGCAGGTTTGAAAATGTGACAGTTAGTAATGACTACAGCTGTGCACCAGGTAGGTGATTTGGAAAACGTGGTAGATCTCAAGGACCGGTTTGGCCACCCCTGCTATAGACCAATCCCCCAGAGATCTGGGCATCTGATTACTATTTGATCGTTATTAAATTTGACTACTATTGGTCGACAATCAAATGGTCCACATGGTAAAAATGTCTGCATGAATAAGGTCAACATAAGTCTTCATGTTTTTTTTTCGTGACGATGTTGACATGGACGCCGTTTAAGTGTACTGCTACTCTTGCCATGCTTTGGCATAGTGCATCACTGCCCTCAGGACATTATTATAATCTAGAGCTGGCCATACATCTACAGATCGATTGTCAGATTGGGCTGGTTGGAACAAAAACCTGGTAGTATCTGAATGGCAGTTTGGCAGTTTTCCAGCATTTCAAATCAAATAGTCAACTGTCATTTGCTCTCATCCATTACCAGGATTTTGTTCCAACCAGCCCAATCTGACAATCGATCTGTAGATGTATGGCTGGCTTTACTCTATGCCCACGTGGATAGTAAAGTATGAACAAGTCGGTTTTTTTTGCAAAGATATAGAAAAAACTCACGTCAACCAACAGTCTATCTTTTCACTGTAGATCTACTGACTGGATACCGATTGTTATTACCACAGATATTGGAACAGGAGGTGGATTTGCATTATGATGTCAACAGAGATCTGGGGCCTGATTGATTGTTATCACCACAAATACTAGGATAGGACGTTGGTTTGCATTATGATATTACTAAAGATCTGTGGTTTTTTAATCACAAACACAAAATTGGATTATATAATTAATGAAGTCATAGAAGTAGAGGTCATTACAGTAAACAAGCTTGAGATATGGGGCTAAATGTAAAAGCCTTAGAGGTGCGGGCGTTTTGTGCGAGTCTGCCCATTTCTTTGAAACCGCAACCATCTACAAGGCAAAAGCAGGTTGCCTGTTTTTTTTAAAATCCGGAATCATGTCAGTGGCAAACCAGACAAGAACAAGGTCCCACAACCTCCCTGGCCGCTAGTCCGATTTCCACCCTAATCTGTGTGTCCTTTCATTCTTATATTTCAAGTAGCATACTGTTGTCATCTATACATTACATTTATGTAAACAAAAATTCTATATATGTAGACTAAATCAATACAGATATGTGCATAGTATGGTGAAACTGAACATCAACCCTATAACTATCAGTGTAGGCTGCGCCAGATTGTAGGTCAAACTTTATTAGCAGAATTAACAAAAAGGATTCTCCAACTGGACTTCAATACAATATGACTTGTTAAACCCATTCTATAAGCAATTGGCCTCCACTGTCTAAAAGCAAACAATAAATATTATATCAACCAAATAAATTTTCCTTGCACAAAGTTTATTCTAGGAAAACATATACACAATACAATATACATTAACTAGTACGCCCGCTTAAAGCAAATGCTTCGAAAGCTAGTCTGCTACCTTGTGATTGCCTCTGTGTTTGTGAATGTGTGAGAGAAATTAATGGAGTTTCACTCGCTGCCAAAAGATGGCAGTGTTTCGGAGACACAAATGGAAACTAGACATATATAGATGATACGGTGACAACACAATTAATGAATGCTTCCTTTAGATCACAGGTCTTCAACCTGTGGCCCTCCAGATGTTGTGGAACTATATTTCCCAGCATGCCCTGACAGTTTTGGCATGCTCTTATATAAAAAAAATGTGGCAATGCATGTTGGAACATGTAGTTTCACAACATCTGGAGGGCCATAGGTTGAAGACCCATGCTTTAGATCATTAGTTTAAACATTGTGTAGAAAGAAAGAATTATACTACAATGTATTCTTGACGTATTTAGCAGGCATTTAGGTAAAACATTACAAGTTCTCTGCAAAAGGGACTCAAAGCATACATTTACTAAAAAAAATGCCACTGGGATGTCAAAATAAAATTTCAATTTGGACTAACAGTGACATGGCTCCCAAACATGTTGCTTTGTATTGCTAAAATTCCTGATAAAAAATTCTTGACAACTACAGTATTTGCGGAGTTGATAAAAGTCAACAGTTATTAGTGATGGATGACTGAAATCACAGTGTGTCCGATAATTAGAGTACACATTTACTTGTCTGGATGTATGTATTACTTCCTGAAGAATAGCCACCATTATAATTACTTTTCTGATGGAGACTAAATCACAGCTCACAGCGGTTCTAATCCTAGTGTTCCCGCTAGGCTGTTTAGCGGGGTGCTGCGCCCTGCCCGATTTTTAAAGGGCAAAATGCTTCCTGCCCCTCTGGCAGCGCCCCGCTAAAACAGCCTGCCTCCTCCTCTTATCGCGCCACCGTATATAGCGGTGCCCGGCGCTTCCCCGGCAGCGGAGAGCCTTCAGTGCGGCTGGGCCCACCCCCTTCAATGATGATGCCGGCCGGGCCCGCCCCTTTTCTTGACAACGCCGGCCGGGTCCGTCCCTTTTCGTCACGACGTGGGCCGGGCACGCCCCTTTTGTGACGTCAACGGCCCAGGACCGCCCAGAACAGTGACGTCGGTGGGCCCGGTCCGCCCCCTTGACAATGCCCCCATGCAGCGGCGCCCTGCCCGCCCCGGAGGCAGATTTATTAAGCTCGTGAAGTTATAAAGTGTCTGTTTTTTTATCACCAACCAACTGTGAAGTTACAGGCTTGTGACAGGTAGGATCTGATTGGCCAGTGATAATAACCAGACACTTTTATCACTTCACCAAGCTTAATAAATCTACTCCCCGGTTCCTATAAGGAACACTATAATCCTTAATACACAGTACAGAACCTCTACCTATCTTTTTTGTCCCTTAAAAGGAGCACAGGTGTGTTTCATCAGGGAACCAACCAATAGTGTATATCAGATGTGACGGGATCCCAGCAGTCAATATCACAACAGTCTCCACACCCAAATAGTATACCCAAGGTCAATCCTTCTAAATCCACTACAGAGCATGTCTTCAGGATTTGCTCGATAAGGCACAAGTGAGTTAGAACGATTTACCTACAGTAGGTAGATAATTATTCCACAGAAACAGACAAAAATCCTTGAAACGTGACCTGCTATCAGTTCTTGAGATTGGGCATTAAACACTGTGCTTATAGGGCCTACACACATGCCGATATTAAAGGCATTTTCTAAGCGACTTTGCGCAGTTTGGCAGTCGCTTAGAAAACGCCCCTACATTGGCGTGTGTGTAGAAGCTATGGCGACAGCAATGCGCATCCCCACACGTCACTGTCTGAGATTGATGACCAGTGTCAATCAATCTCGTTGGTCTCCAGTGTTCTCCACAGGAAAACACTGGAGCTGTCAGCTCGCTCAGCATACAGAGCTGACAGCTCGCTCTGTGTGTGGGCTGTCAGCTCTGTGTGCTGCGCGACAGCGGCGCAGCACAGCCCGGCCTAACATAGCTAGGTTACCTTGCACACATCACTATGTGTGTAGGGCCCATTAGAGTAAAAAAAAATATGGGATCAGGCAACATGTTGTCATTTATAATGTCAACACAATAATGGCAGAATCGAATGTCAACACCACTGAGAAAAAGCTGACATGATGATTTCCAACCGTCAGAATATGGACACATGATATTCGAAATAGGCTGCTATTATGGTTAACATGCAGTTAATCTTAAACTGGCCATATATCTAGATTGATTGTCAGATCTGGCTGGTTGGGACAAAAACCTGGTAATAGCGAAATGACAGTTTTTGGCAGTTTTCCAGCATTTCAAAGCAGATGGTCAACTGTTATTTGCTCTCATCCATTACCAGGTTTTTGTTCCAACCAGCCAGATCTGACAATCAATCTGTAGATGTATGGCCAGAATTAGGCTAAAATGTCTACATAATAAATAGGTGTACAGTGAACATTAAAATCTTAAATGTTAAAATTCATACCACATAAAGCACATATTTGTGTGTAATGCGGCCAATGTTAAGTCACTGCTCTAGATCTGTGAATATTGCAATGCTTCCACACACAAATTGAATAGTTATACAAAAATATAAATATATAAAAATATAAAACATAAAACACTTAGTTCTTCCTTGAAGAATAAGAGCTACCTTAATTCATCAATATTTAGGACATCTGTCTCATGTTACGCCAGAAATACTTCAAAACCAAGTATGTACGCTCTCTCAATGTGTTGTACATTGAATAAATTACCTGGTAATATTTTCATCTTGTAGGATAATCTCAGGTCTATTATGTGGCTTTCATCTTACTATTAAATTATATTCCACGTTGTTGTTCTTTTATATCATAAAAAAGCAGTTTGCTTAGAGACATGCCCAATCTGTTGCACATTCACTTAGCGCATATTTATTTTATTACAGCTACAGTGTACAATGTGTGCTTCAGTTTGTCTCTCACTTTTATATTTTAGCAGAACGAGAGAAGAACTACGTACTGTACATCTAAAATGATCAGCCGAACTAGGAACAGTACATGTTGGATGTTAAACTTATTATATATAATTGAACATTTGGGGACATATACTGCATGGTTGATTTGGAGCATGACGGCTTATTTGCTACTTGGAATCTGTTCCCATTCACTATCTATCAGAGTGTACACGTCCCTCCTAATGTTAGCACACTGTCCATGCCTCATGCAGAACTGTCCTCCGTAACACTGGGACAGGAGTGGACAGGTCAGCCTCTCCTCTCCCCACAGTGCTGCATGAAAGTACTGGCCAATCTCTTCTCTCCCCACAGTGCTGCATGGAAGTACGGGCCAATCTCTTCTCTCCCCACAGTGCTGCATGGAAGTACTGGCCAATCTCTTCTCTCCCCACAGTGCTGTGTGGAAGTACTGGCCAGCCTCTCCTCACAGTGCTGCATGGAGGTACTGGCCAGCCTCTCCTCTCCCCACAGTGCTGCATAGAAGTACTTGCCAGCCTCTCCTCTCCCCACAGTGCTGCATGGAAGTATTTGCCAGCCTCTCGTCTCCCCACAGTGCTGCATGGAAGTACTGGCCAGCCTCTCCTCACAGTGCTGCATGGAAGTACTGGCCAGTCTCTCCTCTCCTCACAGTGCTGCATGGAAGTACTGGCCAGTCTCTTCTCTCCCTACAGTTCTGCGTGGAAGTACTGGCCAGCCTCTCCCCACAGTGCTGCATGGAAGTACTGGCCAGCCTCTCCTCTTCCCACAGTGCTGCATGGAAGTACTGGTCAGCCTCTCCTCTCCCCACAGTGCTGCATTGAAGTACTGGACAGTCTTGCAGACTTTTCGCAGCAGTCTAAGGCCATCCGATCACCCTTGAGCCGCCCGGGACCTTTTCGGGTGGCAGTATCACATGCAATATATCGCATGCGGTCCTTTGACATGTGACCCAGTTCCTCACCACCGGGAGGGAGTCCGATCCAATGAGCATGAGGCCACGCATTGGATGGGATGTCAGACACATGCGTTTTTGGAGGATTTCACATGATTCCTGGACCCGAATCAGGAATTGGAGAAAGAGATAGGCATGGATTTGAACTTTATTATTCTCCTTTAAAATCATAATCCCGGGTCTGACCCAGCATCGACCCAGGTCTGTTGCTTTCACACTTAACCCTCGCCCATTATACAGAAGGTGACCCGGGTTTAACCCTTCTTATAAGCAAGGCCGAAATGCCGGGTTATCACGCTGCAGCTCGACTGGGGTTAATACATTATCCACCCAGCAATAACCCGGGTCAAGGATGTGGTGTGAAAGGGGTATTATTGGTCTCCTGACCACAAATGATTGTGTCTGTGTTTATAGGACATGCTTCTCTCACAAACGTATCCCCCACTAAGGATTTCTAGCAAGGATTAAACAGACTGTCTGTAGGTGGATATTGTTTGTTAGCACGAGCCCTTTTCATGCTCTGAAAACGAAGGTAAAAAGACTGACTGAAACAGCTGCCAAGTAAATGGAAATTTCCAGAAGTTTATTCTCCTGAAGAGAAGTTACTTATTTCTGTATATTCTCTAGGAAGTAGCTTAAAAGATCTTCCGCTCTCATTACTTCAGTGAGGCTTTAGGGACCGTGAAACTATTTGGATTTATAGACATTCACGTTCTACAAATATATCCATGTTAGCTTTACACTACATGAACAGGGTAAATGAAGATAAAATATGCAGGATTACGAGATTCTAAACGGAGTGGAAACCTTTGCGGAAGGTTTGTTTCATTCAGGAAAAGGATTTTTATTTTTTTTTAAAGGCGCAAATTCAATCCTCTGTGAAGAGTGCGCTTCATAAAAATCAGTCTGGTTTCTCATTAGACAACACATACTGTAGGAGAGGGTTTCTCTCAGGACACCCCAACTGTCCAGGTTTAAGGCTATCCATGCCTGTGCACAGATGGTATACAACTGACTGATGCAGTAATTAAGTCACCTGAATTTAAGCAGAGATATCCTTAAAACCTTTACGGTGACAGTGCCCTTAGGAGTTAAGGAACCAATGACATACAGTAGGCACTGATTCAACTAGCCTTGGAGTTTTAGTAGTTGTGTCATGCATCGACATTTCTGCGTGATGGTTATGTAATGATCATTGCTGATTTTACTGGTGCCTCATGGCATGCTAGCAAATCCGTGCAATGTTTCCAATGTCCAATTGCCTGTAATGTGCGCAGATAATGCAGACCAGGGGTGGCCAAACCTGTCCTCAAGATCTACCAACAGTTCATGTTTCTCAGGCAACCTATGGATCTATAGTAGGAATGAATGCAGCAGGTTTGAAAATGTGACAGTTAGTAATGACTACAGCTGTGCACCAAGTAAGTCATTTGGGAAACATGGATTGTTGGTAGATCTCAAGGACCGGTTTGGCCACCCCTCCTGTAGATAATACACAAGACTAATTTACACAGACCCCCCTGAGAGTAGTTTAATTTTTCAGAAGCATTTCAATTCAGATTGCTAACAGAGTTACAGTTTGCAACATTAGTATATGTACGATTGATCGCTGTGGGACCTTGTGCAGTTTAATAAACAACAGGGGGGGCACATTTATTAAGCTCGGTGAAGTGATAAAGTGTCTGGTTTTTATCACCAGCCAATCAGCTCCTAACTGTGAAGGTACAGGCTCGGTTTGAAAAATGACAGGTAGGAGCTGATTGGCCGTTGATAAAGTACCAGGCACTTTATCACTTCTCCTTCCTTATCACTGCTTCATACATCTACCCCAGAAGGAGATATCATTCAGTTGTTCATTAAATCATTTAGGGGCAGATTTATTAAAGTCGGTGAAGTGATAATGTGGCTGGTACTTTATCACTGACCAATCAGCTCCTAACTGTGATGGTACAGGTTTGGTTTGAAAAATGACAGGTAGGAGCTGATTGGCCGGTGATAAAGATTAGACACTATCACTTCACCGAGCTTAATAAATCTACCCTTAGTGTGTAGGTATAATCTGAGATGGCCCTGGGGCGACTGCCCAGCATCCTGATTTGTACCTAGCCTTAGATTAGGTTAATCTCTCCTTAAATAAAGCAGAATCCAAATATTACAGTTTTTGTTTTTGCTTTTTTTTTTGTAGCTGTTATTTTGCAAAAAGGTAAAAAAAAATTGATTTATAGGAGAACCTTGTAGGAAATCCAGCTACAGGAGGGACAAAACGTGTCGTTTCAATACAAAAACAGAATAAAATAGTCTGTGGGATTATTGCTTTGCCATGCAACTCTAGTAACTACAATCAATGCTGTCTTACCATCTAAGCAGGAAAACATATAGGCTTGACACTTAAAATGGCTATGGATTGGGGTGGTAGGGACAAACAGGAGCGGTGGTATCTGTGGTCGCAGCTTCCAATTCATCCTCCCATGTTCATGCTCACACCTGCACCCCAGGACAAGGACTTTATTATTTGGGGCAAGATCTAATGATAACCAGGGTACTGGTGGCGGTGTGAAAGGGGCAAAGCCCCCCTAGACATTAGAGCGACTTGTACTAAGGACAAGTCTGCCCCAATTTCCCCTGAGGTCCCCCAATAGAGCTCACTTCAGATTTGGCACTTGATGTACCATTTTTTTTTTACATGTGATGCATGCGATTTATCAAATGTAAACCCAGGGAGCGGCGGCAGAATTGAAAAATCCTATTAAAAAGACTGGACGGCCGCTGATTGGCTGAGAGATCTCCTGGCATTAGATGGGATACATGGTGGGTGCTTAGCAACTGCGATGTGCTGCTGATGGCTGCATATAACATTTTTCTTATGTGTAGCCCGTCCGACCTCTGACTTGTACAGGGCCCATTGGATCAGATTTCATACACTTGCGATTTGGGCTGATTTCACCAGTTTCTCCATCCAATTTGCCATAATCATGTGAAATCGGGCCCAAAACGCGTAGTGTATGGGGGCCTTAAGTGTAGATGAAGCCCTGGCTCCAACTCGGACCTCAGTGTGTTAGGGGTATACAGTAAATCTAACCCTAGATGGAGGTTATTGCAGCATCTAACCTTCTGTGGAACAAAGTTCTAAACATGCTTTCTGGGTATCCAGATGTCTGACAGACAATGGGCAGTATTCAATGTGAATAATCGCATTGTACAGCGTATCCGGTTTAGGATTCGCTGCACAGTCACCGTGTTCCGGAGGGCTGGGGCATTCGCTGGCAGCCCTCCCTGTTGCCGTATTCAATGCCGCAGGGGCTCGCTGCCCCTGACGGCGAATTTCAACCCCTGCGGCTAAAGCCGCAGGTAGCCGGGGGGGCGGCGGCACGCAGGGAGATGGAAGTCTCCTTGCCTGCGCCGGACACTGAAGCAGGGCTCCCGGGGACACAGGCAGCAGAAGCTGCCCCCCGGGAGAGCTGGCAGGGGACTGGGGTAGGGAGCTACTGCACTTCTCCTGCTTGTGCATATGTAATGAGCAGGAGCAGTCTGAAGTAAATATATGAATATTTAATCAGCGGCTCCCGGCCCCCTGCTGGCTGTTATGTTTTAAAAAAAAAAAAATTCAATAAAGTATATATTCATGTGCAGTAAGCACATTAAAAAATAGCATGCCCCTTCACAGAAAAAAAAAATACTGATTTTTTTACACCAAATAATAAAAAAAAAAAAACTTTATTTTAAAAGTTCACATTCCACTTCACCATAAAAAGATGGCAATTGCTACACGGTGACATACGGCGAAAATCACTTTGAAAGCAATTCGCCATCTGATCATTGAATACACTCACGGCGAATCACATTAAAAAACCACAGCGAATTACGGCGACTATCAGACGGCGAATTGTCCATCATTCACTGTTTGCCGTCGGCGAATAGTGCACGTTAAATAGGGCGAATCAGTTTTTCAGAAAAAGATTCACCTTAGAGCATGAAAATAGCACACATTCCAGTAGAACATGGCGAATCAGCCTCATTGAAGTTTTTACACTTATTTTTCCCAATTACATTTTTTGGGACTTTATTCTTTACATAGACTCTAAGTAACTTGGCCCAATGCATAGTGAGCAAAGCAAACCATGGAAGGGTGCACGGTACACCAATCAGAGGTTCACATGCTCAGGCGTCAACACAGACAGCCGCAAAAAAATATGTATTTAAAAAAAATGCATGTCTACCTTTTTAAATGCCGGACGTTTATTTAAAAAAATATATAACAATGAAGTTGGTGTACAGTGTGAAGCAGGGTACACCAGGTAATACCACTCACTCATTGTCTGGTATAAATGCAATATATCCTGGGTCTCATATAAATTTGCTCATACACACAAACATGTCCGCTGACTTTATCACACTGATGAGGTCACACACACGCTCCCGTAAAAGATCACAATGCATAATTTATGACACAATGTGTAGCTTATGAACGAATATATATATATATATATATATATATATATATATATATATATGTATATATATATATCATGTGATCAGCCCCGCTGTGTAGTTAAGCATCATATATATTTTATATAACCAGAGCAAACAAATGAGAAACTTTGGCTCAATAACTGGCACAGTCCACTAGTGACATCTAGTGGTCAGAAAATTAAACTCCTAGCACAAACTCCATGGCAGCTCATTGTTATGTGTTTGTAGCTTTAGGGATTGACCGACATAAAATTAAGCAATAAAAAAAAAAAAAACCTACAGATCTGTAAACAAATATACTGGGATAAAAATAAAGATCACATTGGAGCAAAATCTATGGACATATTTTTATTACAAGGAGGGTACGATGTTCAAATTATTTGTATTTTAAAGTATACTCAGAAACATGATAAAGCGAGTGAAACCATCACCTACTTACAGGTAGCGGTCTCATATAATGTGACAGACCAATAAATGGCTGCCTGTTCAATCAATCATTACCAGACTGCAAGAAAGTCTATGAAGCTCATCCAGCTAAGGAAAGCCTGCTTGAAATGTGAAGATGTGGGATGTGGGGCTGCTTACTAATCTCTTTATGACAGAAAGCATATGTACTCCAAAGTATCGGATAGGCGGTGTATTCAAAGTAACAGCCACACATGTTGCATCAATCAGATTGGGCTGGATGACAACTAGTTTGATTGGATTTTATTGTCTGGGATGAGACAATGGGGCAGATGTATTAAGCCTTAACAAGAGATAAATGCAAGGGTGATAAAGAGAGATAAAGGTCCAGCCAATCACCTGCTAACTGCCATGTTACAGGCTGTGTTTGAAAAAAGTCAGTAAGGAGCTGATTGGCTGGACGTTTATCTCTCCTTATCAACCTTGCATTTATCACTTGTTAAGGTTTAATACATCTGCCCCAATGCTCTGTATAAAGGATGGTCAATTGTGTTGAAATCGCCAAACTCACCCTCCAAACTTCAAATAATAATCTGACAATTTAAAGATTTTGGCACCAATCTAAAAATATATATATAGGACACATACACACATAAAAAAAAGAATTAAACTTTCTCAGACAATATCTTTTGCATGAATTATAAATGAATACTACTACAGTACCACAATAGATAAATCATAAGAACGTCTAAAAAAAAATTCTAAGGGCCAGATGTATCAAGCTTCAAGTGATAAAGTGTAGAGTGATCAACAGCCAGCCAATCAGCTTCTACCTGTCATTTTTCAAATCCAGCCTGTAGCATGGTAGTTCGGAGCTGATTGGCTGGCTGTTTATCACTCTCCATTTTATCACTTTTTTGAAGCTGGATACATCTGGCCCTAAGTAACTAGCAAAAAAAAAAGTCAACATCAGTGTTTCGTAAAAAAAAAGATCAAATCAAGAGACACAACCATTGCGGCTATGGGTCGACAGTCAATAGGTTGAACACTATTGGTCGACATAGACACCGTATAAGTGTACCGCTTCGCTGGCCATGATTTTGGCACGGTGCCTCTCTATTCTCGGCACAATATTATAATCTCAATTTATGTCCACTTGGATAGTAAAGTATGAAAAAAACATCTTTTTAGACAATGTCGACCTACGGTATGTCCACCTTTTTCAAGTGTCGGCCTATGGCCTGTCAACCAGTAGTGGTGAATTTTTTTATTGTGGACGACTGCATCCCACCATTGACGCGATACTGTTCAAATCAGGTTGCTGCTGTTTTGTTCAGAAAACCATGACCTCAAAACTATAGCTATGAATGAATTTATAAGAAAATAATATTGCGATACTACTTTAAAAACCGTGCACATTTAACACACACACACAAATGACTTGCAGATGCTTAAAAAGCATCGTCTATTTTACGCCTAGTAGACCCATAACTGCCAGAAGCGGGTTCACGAATGCTGAAGCATAAAACTAAATATTCAGGTTTTATAAACACGCTGATCAAAACCAAGTCTTTTGATACAAAAAACGATGCTGAGACAGTACGTAACATGCGTGTTTTTGCATCACAGTCAAGCGCACACAACTACAAACCAATCCGCAACACAGTTGCAGCACAGCTTACGGCTGAAGAGATGTAACTACGAGGTAACAGCATATTGGGCAATGACAAGTCAACGGAACCGCGGACAATGCAGAGTTGAGCGTGTGTATAGATACATCTCTTTACATACAGACAGGGCAGCCAAGAGGTATGTCGAGCCCCGGTAAAATTTTTGGGACGTGGCCACCTCACGCGATTAAGCCACGCCCTCAAAAAATTTAAGGGGGTGAAAACAAACTTTAAAGTTGAGGAGAGAGTGTTATTGTTGCCCCCCCCCCCCCCTCCCCTCCCCTCAGCAGCACATACCTACAGCTCAGCATGAGCACGCCGTCAGTGAGACACTCATGCTGAGCCTGCTGTCAGCACAGCACATGCTGTCTGTGTGTGTTGCCTGGGAGGAACGAAGAGGGAAAGGGGGGGGGGTCAGACCAGGGCCCCCCGCCGGGCTCCTCAAACAAGCCTGTGCCCGGCATTTAGTACCAGCTACCCCCCCACCTCTCGGCGGCCCTGCATACAGATCTCCTAAAACACAGATACCACCAATGCTATTGCGCACTGATCATTATAACCGCTAGGAAACCAAGCATACGTCAATTATGGCCAACTTTCAACAGTCACTTCAAAACTGCCCCCTACCCCTCCAATGCTTTTTGGTTTCCCCAGCAACCCTAATAAATCTCTGCTAAAAGGTTCTTACAAAATGTGAGAACAGTTGGTGACACATACTGTAGCTCGCTAAATAAGACTGGATTTCTGCCTAGACACAGGCATCTCCTAATATTAAATCAACCTGCGTCGCAGGTTTAGTAGAGAAACTTTAAAAACACATTTTATTTTGCATTTTTAAATTGCGCCGAGCAGGGATTCTGTCCTCTGCTGCCTGGTTATCAGTCAATTGGGATTAGCCGCCAAGGCAGGAGAAATACTGGCAGCACAATGTGACACAAACTTTAATAATCCAACACAATCAAACTATTCAACAAAATGATACACCGGGCTACTAATTTAAGACTTTTCATCAGCGCTAACAAGCTAGGCTTAGGAAAATTGATTCGTGATAAAGCTGCGGTGAAATCATTTCAGAATCCCCATGGAAAAAGGATACGCTGATACTTTTTTCATTATCTCCCAGAAATTGGGTTCATGTATTACCACAAACTGGAAAAGGCATTGTGAAACGGAGAGTGCCTTGTCTTTTATTACTGCAACCAAACTGAAACTGACTGTACTCTAATCGATGTTTGTAATGGAAAATGTGTCCTCTACTTCCCCCTCCCCCCCCCCCCAATATACTGCAAGCTTGCAGTAAGCCTGATAGTGCTTATCTATGCACATGAAAATAACGGAACATCAAGAGCCAAATATAGTCCATTATTTTGTGACAAAAAGTAAACGACGTAAACAGATTGTAACCTGTAAATATCCGCGACTTTGCTTGATTTGAGCGTTTGGCTAATCACTGTTCAGGCTCACAGATTTAAACGGCAATCTGTGTTTGCTTGTCTGTACTGGTGCGACTGCTGCTCTCAATTTAATAACTTTTGTTTAGTGTTCCATGCAAAAGTTGGCAGCAGTGTTTCTATAATCAGAATGGCTTTTTTGTAAAAGAATAAAAGGTTTGCAGCATTGTAGGAAGGGAAAATCTAGGAATGCCACATCTGTCTCACATCTGTCTGTGCAGCAGAAGAAGGGGGGAAAAAAAAACTTTCATTCTGTCTCTCTGATCCGCAGCACGTCTGCATCCCTGGCCCATAATGAGGAATTTACATGAATGCCGCAGACTGCGAAACCAGACTCGCCTTAGTCTCTGGTGTGCAGTTAGAACAGACCAGGTGCGCTACAAAACATCAATAGGAGAAGACAAAATGATAAAGATAAACTAGACGTGCGCAGATCATATGCATTACATATCTTGTGAAAACAAAGCTGTGTAGTGGAAGCACACACTGGGCTTTATTTACTTAGATGGGAGTTCTATTTCAGATGGAATGTCGTTATGGGCAACCAATCAGATTGTATAACAACTGGTGGGAGCCGGGGATGGTCGCTTGCATATGGAGCTCCATCTCCGATCTCCCATCCTTGGCCCCTGGAGAAGGAGAAGTGAAGGTGGCAGAGGAGGTGGACGGGAGGCGGCAGACGAGGCGGACGGAGGGAAGGACGGGAGTGCATGGTACAGGACGCGGCGAGGAGAACCCGGCACAGGACGCGGCGACCCTGAGGCGCATCACCCACAGTCCAGCAGAAGAGACGGACGGAAAGAAGGACGGGAGTGCCGAGGAGGACCATCTCGACCCGGCCTCACTGACTCCTCCACCCCATGATACAGTTATGCCGGGCACACACTAGAGCAAATTCTCCCCTCTGAGAAGTCACCCGCGATCTCCCTTGAGCCGCCCGGGACCCTACCCTGCTCGGAAGCAATCCAACAGATTGCTTCTGCAGCCGGGGCGATTTGCAGACTCTGGTGTAAAGCACACAGGACCGCGCATCCCACTGGACCTGCCGCCAATAACATGCAATTTTTTTCTTCTAGTTATTATCTAGCTTTTCTGGCATCGGTTATCAATACTAATCCTCCTGACAATCTCTTTTACCATAGATGACTCCTCCCCTTGCCTTCTTAAGGGTGTTCCTCACACTGGGCGAGATGTATCAAATGGAAAATGCGGTAAAACACCGGTTTTACAGCATTTTCCAATGTATCAAAAATGATACCGCATTGAAAGGTATCGCCACCTTTGGGTGGCGATACCCTATAGAAGCCTATGGGCTTCTTTTCGCCGCCCGCCGACGCAAACCCGCCGCCTCGCCGACCCCCCCCCCCTCTGGCTTACCTTCCTGAAGGGTCCTCCTGGACCCTGGAAGGTAAACCCCTCCTCCCCCTAGTGAAGCAGCCGGACATCCTTCCGGCTGCAGGGGGGAGGAGGAGGCGCCGGGGACAGCCCGCTTAGCTGTCCCCGGTGTGAGGGGAGAGCGTGGCGGCAGGGAGATGACGGAGACCCCCCGCACACCAGAGTACAGGTATCGCGGGGGGCCTCCGTCACCGCACCGCGATGCCAGCCGCATATGTTAGTACATATGCGGCAGCATCGCGGCGGGGGGGTGGCGAAGGGCGGCGATGTATTTTAATACATCCCGCCCACTGGCTGTTTGATTACATGTATGCCTTTAGCTGCAACAAACTGCAGGTGAGAAATGTGCTGACGCCAATCAAGCAGGTAAGATACCCATTTCCTATCCTCCAAATGCATGGCTTCCCTGGGCTTAAAAAGATAAACATCACTGGTTCCATTGTAGCACACTGCCCCTATTGCCACAATATATAAAATCACTAGGTGATTCATCGCGCCCTATGTGCGCTCTTCACACCGTCGTAAGGGGCTCCGCCCCATAACATGTGAACACCTTTATTGCGGGAAATATGGTTTGGGCTGGTGTGGTTGTTTAGCAGGTGGTGTAGTTGAAGGTGTGTGTGTGTTGGGGGGGGGGGGGTGTTGCATGTGGGTGGTGTAGGTGTGTGAGGTGCTGGGGCGAGGGTGCTGTAGGTGGAAGAGTGGTGGTAGGGGTCGTGGGTGTTGGAGGGGTGGGTGGGGGATTTTGGTGTGGCTTAGGGAAGGGGTTTGGCGTACTGTGGATGTGGTAAAGGTTGGTGTACTATTGGTGGTGGAGGGGTGGGTATGGGTGTACTGGGGGTGTGGGAGGTGCAGTTGCTGTGTTTGTGCAAGTGGATGCGTGGGTGGTGGAGGGGGGTTGCATGTGGGTGTGGTAGTGGTGTGGGTGGGTGAGGGTGGTGTTGGGAGGGTGGAAAGGGTGTTTGGGTGGGCTTGTGTCAGGTGGGGGGATCCTGTGGGTGTGTTGGTTAGGTGCGTGGATGGACTGGTTACGTACGGGCAGTGGCATGGATGCTTTGGGTGTGTGAAGTGTGGGGGTGGTGGTGGTGTGGGTGGGGGAAGGCTGGGTGCATATTCAGCGGTACCCCTGGTACGCTGACCACAAACCTGTGGTGTGCTCTGCCGCTCCGCTGACCCATACAATCTTCACTGGCCAGCTCCCCGTGGCCTCTGATGTCCCCCCTGCCACTGTCTAGCGCAGCGAGACCCTTGGTGAGCTGGCGGCTATGTGCTCTGGTGCTCCGCTCTGCTGACAGAGTAAGGAAACTGGCGGCACTGGCCAGCTCCCCGTGGCCTCTCATGTCCGCCTGCCGCTGCCGAGCGCAGCGGGACCCCTGTTGAGCTGGCAGCTGTGTGCTCTGGTGCAGTGGCGTAAGTTTGTCCATGTCGGCCGGAGGCAAGCTAATAGTTGGTGCCCCCCATAGATAGATAGCTAGCTAGAGAGAATGATAAAAAGGGGTAGCGAGCGAGAGCGAGAATCATGGAGAAGAGAGAAAGAAGGGTGTCAGCGACAAAGAAAGAATGTCAGGGGATAAGGGAAAGTGAGGAAATTATAGGGGAGAGCGAGAGAGTGTCAGGAATAGAGAGAAGGGGGTGAGAGAATTTAAGGGTAAGAGAGAGAGAGGGGTCAGGTACAAAGAGAGAGGGGAGGTCATGCAGAGAGAAGGGGGGTTATGACCGAGAGAGTGAGAATGGGGTCAGGCAGAGCGAGGGATGTGGTGAGAGGGGGTTAGGCAGAGAGGGTTACGCAGAGAGAGAGGGGTCAGGTAAAGAGAGATGGGTTACAGAGGGGCCTGGCAGAGGGGGATTGGGTGGGTTAGGCAGAGAGAGAGAGGGGGGATTCATGCAAAGAGAGATGGGTGACAGTGGGGTCAGACAGAGAGAGAGAGAGAGGGGTCAAGCAAAGAGATGGGTGACAGTGAGGTCAGGCAGAGAGAGATGGGTGACAGTGGGGCCTGGAAGAGAGGGATTGGGTGGGAGGGGGGTTAGGCAGAGGGGGGGGGGGGGTCCAGGCAAAGAGATGAGTGACAGTGGGGTTAGGCAGAGAGAGATGGGGGTCAGGCAAAGAGAGATGGGTGACAGTGGGTTCCTGAGGGGGGGGGGAGAAGGAGAGAGAGAGAGAGAGGGAGAGAGAGAAGGAGAGAGAGGGAGAGAGAGAGGGAGAGAGAGAAGGAGAGAGAGGGAGAGAGAGAGAGGGAGAGAGAGAGAGAGAGAGAGAGGGAGAGAGAGAGAGAGAGAGAGAGAGAGAGAGAGAAGGAGAGAGAGAGAAGGAGAGAGAGAGAAGGAGAGAGAAGGAGAGAGAGAGAAGGAGAGAGAGAGGAGAGAGAGAGAGAAGGAGAGAGAGAGAGAGAGAGAGAGAGAGAAGGAGAGAAGGAGAGAGAGAGAGAGAGATAAGAGAGAGAGAGAGAAGAGACTGAGAAAGGTACCTTCTCCATTCTCCAGACGGTGGTGCATGTTTCTGGGTTCAGCCCCCAGGGCCTCAATCAGTCCTGCTTAGATCTGGGCGGCTGTAGTGGCCTCAGCAGGCCCTGCGCAGCGGCTGCAGGGTGGCGCTTTCTGCAGGTGATAGCAGATTAGCTGCTGCTGCGGAGGTGGCCGGCGGCACAGATAATATTTGCGCAGCTGACTTTGATGGCAGTGTTGGGGGAAGGTGCCGTGGGGATGCTTCTCCCCGGGGAGCCCTCAATAGCGGCTGGTGACAGGAGGCGGGGCTGACACCCGGCAGAAGCTCACGCACTCTAGGTTACTGGAGTACTGGACCTGTCTCTGCTGCCGGAAGCTGCTGCGCTCAGGCAAGGTCGGATTTATATTTCTTTGGAGAGGAGCGGGGGTGACGGGGGACGCCACTGCTGCATACAAAAGGGTGTTTGCGCAAGGCAGAGGCTGATGATCCGTGTGGGTGTGGGGGGTTGTCCCTTGGATGGGGCGTAGAGGCTGGTTTGAGTGCCTGGCATCAAGGGGCGGTGAGGGTGTCCAGAGAGCGAGGCTGGGGGGGGGGGGGGGGGGGTGCGGTGTGTAGGCATGGGGCGGGGTTTGGCCGTGGATGGGTGGGCATGGGCAGTGTTGGGAGGCTGTGTGTAGGAAGGGATGCGTTGGGGGCGCGGTGTGTAGCCGTGGGGCGGGCTTTGGGCGGTCATGGGGAGTGGCGGCCGAGGAGGGGGCGGATAGTGTGGGAGCTGCTGTGTAGAATAAAATAGTGTGTAGAACGGAAGTGGCCAGGTTTTGCAGTGTGGCTAACGGTGGACGGGCCTGTCAATCACCCGTGGAAGCCCGCCCACCGTTACCTACATTGATTGTGAGTGACAATTCTGGCTAAATATATAAGAGATAACACTGAATCCACCACTGAAGCGGTACATTGATAATATTTTGTTTATATGGAATGGGGATGATCTTTCTTTAAATACTTTTTGTGATGAACTTAATAGAAATCAGATCAACATAAAGTTAACCTTTGATAAGAGTAATACCAATGTCAATTTCTTGGATCTGCAAATTTATGTGGAGGGAAACATTGTAAAAACCCGTAATTACGAGAAAAAAACAGACTGTAATTCGTTTATTGGCTACAGCAGCAATCATCATGAAAATTGGCTGCGCAGCATACCTAACGGGCAGTTCCAGAGAATAGGCAGGAACTGCACCGATATAGAAATATATGAGGTCCATGCAGATAAAATGGAAAATCAGTTCCAAAGTAAAGGTTACCAACAAAGTATCATCTCAAAAGCAAAAGAAAAAGGTAGAGAGTGTGTACAAACTTTTGTTAGAAATACACCAGCGACCCCCAAACCCGAAAAAAATAGCGGCAATAGGAGTGTTAATTTCATTACAAAATATACCAACCAATCTAAGCAATTAGAGAGGATTATTAAGAAACACTGAGGGATCTTAAAAAGTGACCCTATTCTGAAAGAATTCATTGATGAAAATCCCCACGTTATTTACAGGAGGGCCAACAATTTGAAAAATCTATTGGTAACGAGTGCCATCAACACACCGTCCCCTTTAAACCCCATAAAATCAAAGGGTTTTTATCGGTGCGGCACCTGCTCAATGTGCAGAGTATGCAAAAGTGATAGCAGGGTAATAAATCAGTATAAATCAGTAAAAACTAATGAATGGCACACTATCGATGATTTTATTACTTGCCACAGCAAATTCTGTATTTACATTATTGAGTGCACATGCCACAAACAATATATCGGTAAGACCATAAGAATGTTAAAGACTCGTATGGCCGAGCATGTGAGGAACATTAAGAAAGGCACAGAGACACACAATGTTTCTATGCATTTCAAAAATGTACACAATTGTAATACAGAACATCTATTTTCTTTTTGTGGTATAAATATCATTAAGGAGAACTGGAGGGTTAATGATAAAGAAAAACGGCTTGCCCGTACTGAAATGAGGAAAATTTACTCACATAGAACTATTGAACCTAATGGGCTTAATATAGGATTCGAAATTAAGTGTTTTCTATGATATGATATATATTAACATCTCCTCTTTATGTTGTTTTGTCCTGTCTCACTGGTGGGATACTCCGCATGAGGCTACAGTATGGTGACACCGAATGAGAGGACAAAAAAGCGTTAACATTAATCCCTATGGAAATCCATCACACAAAATGGCGGCCGCAATACATTAGAACATCAGAGTCATCAGCTGCGTTCCAAATACAGGAAGCTAGCGTTTCAACATCCGGAAGGAGGTTGTGCGCGTCCGTCAGTGAGATATGGAACCATATAATCAAACAGAGTGTTTCACCCGAATACCGGAAGTAGCGATCGCGGCACCGGAAGTGACGCTACGCTAGCACAGAAGAATACACAGGTGCATAAGAGGGCTCCGGAAAAGATGGAAATTACCCCGGAAGGGGAGTTTGTGTATTGGGGACTTCTTTTATATATGTCTGTCTTTTATATATGTCTTTTTCGGTACCACATCGGGATAATGTTCATTTGTATTATGTCTAACATGAGTAGAAGTGTAGTCAGTATGAAACACTGTATTAGAAAGGTATTTAGGTGTTGTGATGTAACGGTACCATCCCCTCACTCCACCCCAGTTTTTAATATGGATCATTTTAGGATTATTTGGGAGATAGGTATAAGTACCACTCCACACCATAGACCCCTCACACCTTGAAAAAGGGCTGAAGCTTGAGCCCGAAACGCGTTGGTGAGAAGGGGACACATCAGATGGTGAGACCTTTTTTTGCTTAATCCCATTTGGCAACTCATCTCACCCTGTTCCGGATGCAGGGAGAGAGTGCAGTGTGGTCTCACACATAAATGTGTGAATTTGTTTTTTAATCTACTTTTTATCGTCTGTTTTACTTGTATATCGTGTGGAATAAAATACTTTTTATACGGAGCATCCTGGGTGTGGAAAATCTCCTTATCAGGACTGAATAAAAGAAACTGCTCTATGCATATAGGGCCTCATATTGAGGTGAGTGTTGTTCCACCAGACGAATGATGTTTTTATGACTGAGTGAATACTGGGTGCCGAGCTATTTTTGAAGACTGTGATCCTGGCGTAAAGATACCGTTACATGCATATAGGGCCTGTAATACAGGTCAGTAACGTTTATATTCTGCTTGTGAGTGACGGGCGGTCACAGGAAAAATAGAGGAGACCACCGTGGAGAAAAAAAAAAAATATATATATAAAAGATACCTTTATGTGCATATAGGGACCCCTACGGAGGTCAGTAGAAGGCCCGAATTACTCCACAGCACCCATTTAGGACACAAGTAGACCCAAAAATTCTACAAGCAAGTCCTTTTTTGTGCTGAGAAGTTATTTTCTATAGGGATAGCGCTGAAGTGTGTTCTCAAATTGTGTTTTACTGAATCCACCTGACATCCACATTTCTAAGTCCCCTCATGCAACCAAAACATTGAGGCATGGACTCCACAATACCTATGATTGTGCCCTGTGGTATTCAGCACCAAAACATTAGCAGCAGATTCTTTAAGTCTTAGTTGGGAGGTGGAGCTACTATGGTTCTGGCTTGTTTTTCCAAAGCATCCCACCAATGAACAGACTAAGATATAGGGAACTTAAGTTGGGGGGGGGGGGGGCATCCTGCATTGAGCAGCACGGCCCTTGTTTTGAGGGGTGTGGTATAACACACCGACAGTCATTATCCCGACTGCACAGTGGGGGGGGCACAGTGGCTCGTCACCTATTTTACTCTCCCTCTTTAGGGGTTGTGGACCCCCACAAGAGAGCAGTCGGGATTCCGACGTCGGGGTAATGACCATCGGAATCCCGACTGTCGGTGAGTTGTCCGGCACCGTTTTGAGATAGTAGAGAGAGTCTGTGGTACACAGTCTTTTGCTACCTTTAATACCAATGCCACAAGGTCGCTAATCAGGATCGGGCAAACCTGGAGTGATTTTCCATAACTTGCTATAGATTTTGCCTATCTAGTCAAAATCGATAGCCCAATTCGCACCGTGGTACACAGCTTTAGAGGTGAAGCGAATACCTTGTATTCTGTCATGTTCCTCAAACCACTCATGAACAATGTCTGCAAAGTGGAAGAGAACATTCTCCGCCTCAAAAGAACATTGCCCAGAGCATCATGCGGCCTCCGCCAGCTTGCCTTCTCTCCAAATTCATTCTGGTATCATCTCTGTTCTATATTTTAATGCAAATTAATGTATGTGCCACATTCCTTTCACTCTTTTCCGTTTATCCTATTGATTAGAAAATTAATCCAAATCTCATGAACCTTTAGACACTAAGAAGAAAATTTGGGAGTTTAATTTCACATGTGATATTGCTATAGGCAATACAATCAGAATCTACTTATTTAATTAGTACCTTCTAGAACAGGGATGGGGAACCTTCGGCCCTCCAGCTGTTGTTGAACTACATATCCCAGCATGCCCTGCAACAGTTTTAGCATGGCCAAATAGCAAAACTGTAGCAGGGCATCCTGGGATGTGTAGTTCAACAACAGCTGGAGGGCCGAAGGTTCCCCCATCCCTGTTCTAGAAGATAATAGATAGCATCTGATTGGTTGCCCATAGCAACATCCCATGTGAAATAAAACTCCCATCTTAGTAAATTTCCCTAAACATTTAATCCTGTGCCCTAGAGAAGTCGCAGCCGATCCCCCTTGAGACACCCGGAAGCTTCCAGGGCGGCAGGATCGCATGCGGGACCACGCATCGGATCGGATTAGATATCAAACACCTGCGATTCCGCCACTTTTCATCTGATTTCTCAGTGTGAAATGCTTTCCCATTAGAATCAGTTGGAAAGTGGCCAAATCGTATAAGTGTATGGCCAGCTTAAGTGAAAGGCCAGTATTCAATGAGAAAAATTCACCCTGTTTTATGGCGAGTTTGTGCTGTTTTCGCGTTGGAAGGAGCATTTTGCTCTCCAAAAGTGAACCACCCTATTCAATGTGATATGTTCGCCGTCTTTTTAAGTGATTTTCACCGTGTCTCTCCGTGTAGCAATTCTCCATCTTTTCATGGAGAACTGGAATGTGAACTTTTAAACTAAAAGGTTTTTTGTTTTTTTTTGGTGTAAAAAAATCAGGGTTTTTTTTCTGTGAAGGGGCATGTTATTTTTATTTATGTGCTTATAGCACATGAATATATATTTAATAAAAAAATATATATTTTAAAAAAAAATTACACAGAGCAGCCAGCAGGGGGCCGGAGCTCTCGAGCCGCTCATTAGATATTCATATATTCACTGCACCCGATCATTACATATGCACTATCGGGTGCAGTGAATACTGGGTCCCCCGCTGGCTATAGGGGGGGGGGGCAGCTTGTGCTGCCTGGGTCCCAGGGAGCCCACCTCCCCTCCACATATGTTCTGGGGCAGCCAGGGAGACTTTAATCTCCCTGGCTGCCACCGTCCCCCGGCTCTCTGCCAGCTCCCTGCCGCGGACGCTCGTCCACTGCAGGGGTCAAGACTCGCCGCGAGTGGCGGCGAGTCTTAACCACATTGAATAGTCGGAGCAGGAGTGGCAGCGAGCCCTCCGGAACAGGGCGAGTGCATGGCGAGAGAAAAAATCTCTCGCCATGCACGGAGAATTTTTTTCATTGAATACTGCCCAAAGAGAAAATATAAAATAGGTTTGGGCATCAGACTGTAAAATACCAATTGTCATTCCAGGGTTGGAAAAGGATTTAAAGATTAGTCAGATCATCCATTTAGCCTTTAGCCTCACAATCTCCTAAAATAACAAAACCATATACTATTTTCTATTCCCTTTATATGAAAAAAGCATTATATTTGGGACCAATTTGATATGAATTGTACATTCTATGGCAATGGTGTATTTATTTGTATCTGACTAATTGATATTCTGCTTTCGATCTGAGCATTTCAGGACACAGATAAGGCCTAGATCATTTGGGTGTCTGCTCTCTTCGTGCATTCCTTTGCCCAAATCTACAGCTCTCCCTACTCATTAATCCCTCACCACTTTGTGATATTATAAAAACTACAAACTGCAAATTTTCTAAAATATACTGTACATGAAGCCAGGGACTTTCAGAAGTCCATAGGACCTAAAAAGATGGTTGCCATAAAATAGTAGCTGACCATGTGTAAGCAGTTTTCTTATGCAATATACCACACGTTCATACTACATAATTCCCGAGGACTAGATGTCTATGTTATATTGGTGGGTCACCGAGAAAGAAATCAGTGGTGATCCAGAGAATGATACATGCTTGCGTGGGAGACGCTCGCGAGTCCCAATTCAAATTCATCTCAATCTCGGCGAATAGCGCTGCGGCTCCATTTGTACAGAACAATACAAGCGCTGGCAAACGCACCGCAACACTGGGCACTTCTGTACGTGCGTCTCATTTTGCTATTTAAAACACATAGGGGCTATGGGGATAGAGCGAGCATACAGTCACAGTACTGTCCGTACCAGGCCAGACTAGCACCAAGTGAGTTAACAAAATGGCTAAAAAGCATGAACAAGGGCTTCGTGGAAGCCCACATCTACTGAGCGAGCAACGATAAGTTTTACATGTCTAAGGAAAATGCTGATGGTACACTAGTTAAAACACACAGGGGCTGCTAACAAAGGCATAGATGCTACAATGATCAACTCTCATCTCTGGTCCCCTACCCGCACCAGTGTCTAGTTTTGGGCATACCTGCTGTCCAACAGGGACCAGAGCACCTGGCGGAGATATCAGGGTGCAAAGTGGACACATTTTCCCCACAAACTATAACGGGCCCGTTAATTCTGATGTACCATGGGTTCTGACGCTTGCCATTAGCCTTCCGGGGGTCTCAGAAACGTAGGGCTCATACCCTCTGGTAGCTAAACGTCTCTCCTTCCATAAGAACCTGGTTAAATGGGGCCCAAATCTCAGAGTGTATGGAGGACTTGAGACACATTTTCGCGGCACATGATATGACTACCTAAGACCACTTTTTCAATTCAAGTGACCAGTAGAATACATAACAAAACCATTCCATACTGAAAACAGATATAAAAACCTATTTGCCCATTTTCACAAAAATCATCTACTAAAAAATCAAACACAAAAATATCTGTTAAACATTGTTGGGGTTGGTGGCAATCAGAATTAGCTGCGGAAGATCACAGCGGATCCCAAATGCCCCAGGGCTATCCAAATGAGTGCGGATTATTAAAATTGATAGTATGGAGGTCGATAGTCATAGGTCAACCACTATTGGTCGACAGGGAAAATGTCGATATATTCAAAAGGTCAACATAAGCAATAGTGAACATGGAAATGATTGACTCGGGAAAAGGTTGACATCACAGGTTTTGTTGTCTATGAGGTATATTCAACGCTTTCTGTGAGCTGTGACAGCGCAAAGGGTCAGTATTCAACTGACCCTCCTGCATACGCTGATACCCCCTCGCTCCGTTTTTGGAGCGAGAGGGAAATGGCGTATACGACCGCTGAAACAGCGAGACTCGCAGCTAAATATAGCGGGCTCCCTGCATTAGCTGTGAGCCTTGCTGTTCGGGGGAACCTCGCTGTCCTCTGAGGATTTCCCTGCGGTGTTGAATACGGTGAGCGGCCGGTGCGGGTGTTAAAAAGCGAGGATTGCTTTTTTTCGGCGATCCCCACCATTTAACCCCCTCGCCGGCCGCATTGAATATGGACCTATGTCGACACGGATCCCTAATTAGTGTAGCAAGTACCCTCGAAGGGTTCACTTCACTTGCCATGCTACAAGTATGGTACCTCGCTTAGCTAAGCATCTTTACTGTTCCCAATTGTACCTCATGTGGATCGTAAAGTATGAACAAGTCATTAGGATGAAGGGAAAACATTTTTAAAAACTCAGGTTGACCTTTTCGTGCATCGACCATTGCCATGTCCACCTATTGCTTGTTACGACCCTTTCTCAATGTCGCCCTCAAGCAAGTCGACCAAGGACCCTGTTACCCGCACGAATCTGACAGCTCTTGTGCAAATATCTGTCCTGTACAGACCCAGCGACTCTGCTGTGAATGGGCATACACACACACACACACACACACACACTGCCTTGTCATCATTCTTCAGAACATAAGGGGAAAGAAACTCTGCTGCCTCTATGCTTCAAGGGCTCTGCATGGAATTTGCTCAACTTGCATCCAAAAGCAATTTAGATATTGCTTTTCTGAACAGCGCTGTTAATAGCTGCTCAATATAATACTCCATTCTGAAAGCAGACAACAGCACCTTTCTCATTCTGTTCTTATAAGGACATTGCAACTCACCAGGTCAATCTAAGCTAAGAGACGGCAGCCGGTGGGTAGAAAAATCTAACAATGCCTCAGAAACATATCAATAATGACAAGTGATTTGCAAGAAAGTGGATGCACCTGTTATGGATTGGGCACTTATCTCCATACATCCTATCTAACATTAGACTACCGAGGTGAATACCAGAGATAAAAAGGGCATCAATTGTTCGGCTTCTGAGATGCAGCAAACTCCCGTCTCCCGTTTGCTGATCAGTCTCCGAATGATTCTCTCATTATGAGCGGAGCAGTATTACATCACCTTCTAAGGGAGGATAGATTTTTTTTTTTTATTGTTAACGTTTATTTATACGGTGCTTGGGCATAATGAAGTGCTATCTGCTGGATAATGTAATCCTCAGTCTGTACCCCCCATGGGTATAAATCAAGAGGGGTTCCCCGAAGGTAAAAAGTACAAATCACCAAGGTATCGTCTAATATCCCAGTTATTTGCACTATTGCTTTGAAGGTTATGACTACCAGTGCGTTCCCGATGATAAATCATGGGATCGCTTCAACATAAACAAACTTTCGTGCACAAAATGAATTAAAAAAATTGTATAAGAGTACCTACAGGCTAGGCCAGTGGTAGCCAACCCTAGCCCTCGAGAGCTACCAACATTTCACATTTTCCAGACAACCTAGCTGATGCACAGCTGCACTCATTAATTACTGACACATTTTAAAAGACACATTTTAAAAGATACACAGAGGCAGCAGGCACCGAGGGGAACATCAAACATATCCGATTTGGGCCAATTTTATCATCCCGATCTGTCAAGATCAGGCGAAATCGGGCCGCATCGGACAAGTTTATGGGTACCTTAAGTCCACTACACTAATTCCATTAGAAGAGCCAATGACATGTTAGAAGAGCAGTACTTGTTTGACACAGCAGACAGTGGGCCAAATTACTAGTTAATGCCTTAACTAGTAATAAAGTGGAGAGTGATAAAGAGCGAGCACGATCCAATCAGCTCATAACTGCTATGTTACAGGCTGTGTTTGAGACATGACAGCTGATTGGCTGGTACTTTATCACTTGTTAAGGCCCACTTGCTAATACATTAGGCCCAGTGACTAACAGCTTGACGGCTTGGTTTTCAGAATGCAACGGTCAGACTGAATATTAAGTAGGCATACGGCCAATGACATCACAACAGTTTAAAGGATCACACTTGTGTATTTTTGACCTTTTAAAAGATACTAGCTAAGCCTTCTCGAAGCAAAAGCTTTGAAAGTTAGTCTGCTACCTTGTGATTGCCTCTGTGTTTCTGTAGGTGTGATTGCCTCTGTGTTTCTGTGTGTGTGTGAGAAAGAGAATGAGATGTATTTTCACTCGCTGCCAGCAGATAGTGACACTAGACATACTGTAAATATATATAAGAATCATTATTACAACTTTGTGAAAAAAAGGGGTTCTTTAAAAATAAACTTCTTTCCAAACCACAAAAACTTTTAGATTACAACAACTAAAGCATCACAAATGATTTAGAAATAACCTTACACTTTGAAGGAGGGAGGGGGGGGGGGGAGCATTGAGATCTAATTAAAATCCTAGTTCTAGTGATATTTTTAGCAGCTGACCACGTTATGTCAGAATCCGTTACTGATTAGCACTCATTCATGTGATGTCACACGCTGGCGGAAGATTGGACACTCACAACACGTTGCAGTGAGGTAAGAGATGTTCCTCGCTGACAACTGCACACCGTGGAGATTATGACAGATTGAAAATTATTTAACTGGGTGTTACATGTCTTCAAGGGCTAGAACCAATCTCTGCCACCGCATCATTTCACAGTAGAAGAAAGGAAAAAAATAATGATCCATTATTTAATTTTAACACAGATATTCAGTGATGCAAAGACAATGTTTAAGCATGACAAGTGCCACTCAACTTGACAATCAAAGTTATAGCAATCCATAAACCTATATACTATGCAATCATTTTTAATCAGATTCAATCAATTATCTTTACATATAATGCTGGCAACAAATGCATTGTTAGGTTACAGGAACTAAGGTACCAGAGAACCCTGGGGCAGATGTAATAAGCCTGGTTAAGTGGTGATAAAGTGGAAGGTGATGACGCACTAGCTAATCAGCTGTGTTTGAAAACTGACAGTTAGGAGTTGATTGGCTGCTGCGTTATAATGTTCCACTTCATCACCGGTTTATCACTTCACCAGGCTTAATACATCTCCCCTTCTCATAGATATCCCTGGAGACTAGCATCATTATACAGTATGCCTGTGGTAACAGAATATACATATTTATTGCCAAAGGAAACATTTAAGTTTAGAACATTAAGGGGGGTATTCAATCTCCCACAGCCATCTCCCGAAGGGGGAGATGGCTGCGGGGCTCTATTCAATGCTGTCTTCATAGACAGCATCGAACAGGGGATCTCACAGTACGAGCCCGACTTCACAAGCAGCTGGGCTCGTTCTGCCGAGAACGGCCGGGAAGTGACGAGCTCCTGGCTGTAGCTCGCCTCTTCCCAGCAGCAGATCGCGGCCACGCCCCCTTCTCGTCCCCCTGCAGGCGGGACATTGAATCTTGTCTGCAAATTCTCGGTCGAGCAGACCGAGAACGGGACAGGGTCACGGCTGTCGGGCCAGCTCGACAGCCGTGACCCAACATTGAATACCCCCCTAAATGCTCGGAGCATATTCTATAGCAGGTAATGATAAACTTCTCAATTGGCTAAGCCTATTGAACTTACATACTATGAGTGGTATCATCTATCTATATAGTTATCTATCTATCTATATACATATCTATATACGTCTCGTATTCGTGAGTCTCCAAAACACTGCCGTCTGCTGGCAGAGAGTGAAACTGTATCTCTTTTTCACATATGCACAAACACAGAAGGTAGCAGACTAGCTTTCGAAGCTTTTGCTTCGAGTGGGCTTACTAGTGCTATTTAGTACTTCTATATGTTAGTTGGGCACCCACTAAGCTATTTGCTTAGTTTTCCGTGGCTGCGCTCGCCACACTATATAAAATCAACTCCATGCTGACATGGATAGTGGGGGTATGAGCGTACTAACGATAGTGGGGCCCAACTAACATATAAGTACCGGCTATTCTAATTATAACTGATGAAATCTTGGCCGACTTCTGTTGCGCTAATTACCAGCGTACCGAATTGTCACTATTGTGAAACAGTCTGAACATTATACAAATGGCAACGCAGTGATCTTCATGCTAGTAGAGTTTTATTTTGGTGATTATAGGGAACATTCCTATTTTTGCAACTCTTACTGTTATTTTACTAGGAATTAATTATATAATTGAATCTAGCTTTTATCTAATTTTATGAAGAACCCATCTGACATCCTGATGCAAATACACACTTTATAAGATCCCTTTATTACTTTATAGCGAGTTTTTTTTAAAAAAATCACATTTTTATTTTAAACTGTAAATAAAGAGTAAAAAAAAAAAAAACAGTGCAAACAGACAACAAATGTGAGCAAGGTCTATCAACAAGATCAAAACGGCCCATAAAATAAGATTCAAGTATCTTTCCTGCACATCTCATGGGACGTATGTGATGATTTTATGTGCACTTCACACCACATAACTAAAATAATTCACAGCTATTACACTTCCACCATTCCCACATGGATCCAGCGTGTTACAGTGCTCGGATCGGATGTTCAGAGAATCAAGTTTTACAGCGATGTCAGACAAAGTATTATGGTTTAGGGCACTGCTTGTTCACATGTACAGTACAGGAATAGCGCAGGTTATGACAAACATCAACCTATCCTGTAGACTTACTTTTAATATGTTCTGCGTTTCATTCCACTTGTTTGTCCATTCCTTTGTCAATTCTTTTACCTGGAAACATATATACAATTATAGTATTGACACTTCCAGTTTAAAACCAAGATTTGCTTTACTGTATCTGTGGGGAATGGTTAATGCTGCCTATACTGGAGTCGGGAGATTATTTGTTCATAAAATCTGCAGAGACAGTATAATAAAACAGAAGAATTTACTTATTCTGACATCATTAAGAATAGAATATAATTAATACAAAGCACAGCTTTTCTTCTGCATAATGTTCCAAAATATGGGCAGCATAGTGGATAGTATTGCAATCGGGGCAAAGTTCCTAGTCCACTCTTTTTGTGTTTGTGTGGGTAGGCGTTTCTAAACCCATATGTGTATAAAGAAGTCTTTACAAAGGGCTACGTAAAGCTGGGTACACATATAAACAATCGTTGGGCCGTTCTTCGTCGAACGGCCGTTCGATTGTATAGTTGTGTACGCTGTCCCAATTCCCTCTGTACGATCGATAAACGGCCAAACATGGTCTTGTCCGTCCATACTCGGTCGGTCGAAGGTTCAGTGCGGTTTAATATTCATCCGACAGGACGGGCCCATATCGGAACAAAAGTGCAGTGTGTACGCACGTTCGATCGATATGCTGGCCGTTCTTGCGACCATACTGGCAAAATTGGAACGCCCATTATGGATAGCGTTCCATAGCTGCATGATCTCTCCTACAGCACAAGAAGCGTTCACCTCTCCCTATAGCATTTCAATAGGGAGTATATATATATATATATATATATATATATATATATATATATATATATATATATATATATATATATATATATATATATATATATATATATATATATATGTTTAGTCACCCTGCCGGCTGACGCGAACCCCATCTAAATAGAAATTTAGTCACCTTGCCGGCTGATTACATTTTTAGATGCGTACCCGTCTTTATAGTGGTTTTGCAATCTGAAAGCAGTACATGGCTCCTTGTAGTCACGTTGTTTGTGCAACTGAACACGTGCATGGGCAGGACATTCGAGCGCTATTAACCAATCACACAGTTTTCTCTGCACGCTTCCAACAGGTTTTTTTATGCGTTCGACACAAAAGAATCTTGAGAAATACGTGAACGTAAAAAGCAGAATTCACATTCTTTACCTTGGTGAGTACTCAACCACAGTTTATTGTTGTTATGACAATTGCTTTATTGCTTTATTTGTTGTGTGTATCATGAAAGTAATGTCCATTATGTTTTATTTTTGAACAGACATTTCAAGAATGGCAGAGAAGAACGTGGAATTTATTAAGGAGTTCATTGAGGCCTACAGAGACCAGAATTGTCTCTGGAATAGTAAATCCAGAGATTATTCCAATAGGCAGAAGAGAGCTGCATTGCTGGAGGAGCTGGTTAAGGTCAGCCTCCCTTACTACCCCACGGCAAACATTGAATGGGTGCGGGCAAGGATTGCCAACATGAGGACAGTGTTCAAAAAGGAGCTGAACAAGATTGAAGCATCAAAGAAATCAGGGGCCGGTACAGACCAAGTGTATGTGCCCAGGCTCTGGTACTATGATCTGCTGGCATTCACAGTGGACCAAGAGCTGCCGAGGGAGTCCATCGGCAATCGGGCCCAGGCTGCCCCATGCTCCACACCTCACAACCCTGAACTTGCTGAGGATACCCTCTCTGGCACAGTAAGTACACAGATTGCACACATTTGAAATATTTATTGAAAAAAAGTACAAATGAAGTACAGTACAGGTAGCATGTCATAGCAATTTAGCAGATCATGTCATCCCGCCAATCCACTGCACCTACACCATTACAGTACTGCAAGTACTCTTCTCTGGTCAATTTTGCACAAATAGTAGCATTTCTTGTATTTAGATTGGTCTCCAAGCATGTTAATCCTACTGGCTCGTCCATGCCGGAAACATTGTGGTGTGTGGACTGTGTTTTTCTGTGTAGATAGTTGTGCAGCACACAACAGGCCATAACGACCTTGTCTATTTTATCTAGCCGCAGATTTATGGCACTATGGAAAATCCTAAACTTATTGCTTAGTATGCCAAATGTATTTTCATCCACTCGCCTAGCTTGTGACAGGTAGTAATTGAAAATTCTACGTTCTCTATTAAGCGACCTTTGTGGGTAGGGTTTTACAACATTGGCGTGCAAGGCAAATGCCTCGTCAGCCACAAATACAAAGTTTAAACCATGCACATTCTGTGCCCGCTCCGGTAAATGAAGTCCATTGTTTTTAAGTTTGTCATGGAACATGGTCCTTTCCAAAGCCTCACCATCAGATACCCTGCCATTTTTGCCAATGTCCGCAAAGATGAATTCATATTTGGCATTGGCAATTGCCATTAAAACAATGCTAAAGAAGCCCTTATAATTATAGAAAAAAGAGCCACTATTAGCTGGGGGCATGATGCGGATATGCTTTCCATCGATGGCACCACCACAATTGGGGAAATTCCAAAGATCCTTGAAATCTTGGGCAATAGCTTGCCACTCCTCAGTAGTCGTAGGGAACTGAAATATAGAAGTAAAGAGGTTTTAAAAAACAAATCAGTTACATTATGTTTTGCAGCCTTCTCTATTTGTGGAAGAGGAGTGTTCACCGACAATGGATGTGGCGTCACCGCTCCTCTGCTCTATGCCCACACCCAGCACGCCACGCAGCAGCCTGAAGCTCCATCAAGGAGAGGCCGTAAAAGGCCAAGGTAGACACCAGATACATCTGAGGTCATGACTCGCCAGATTCTGGAGTCTGCCAATCGACTGATGGTGTTGGATGAGGCTGAGCAGAACCATGTGGGGAACGCAATTTCCAAAAAACTGAGAAAACTTGTTCCTGCAACAAGGGCAGAGGATGAGCGGATCATCAGTGACACCCTGTACCGGGGCCAGTGTCGGGACCCTTACCCGACAAACTCGCCTTACAGATGACCCCCCTATGTCACGGGTTGAATTCCAACCCATCAGCCCTGCCCCAGTACCACACCACCAAATGTATCACCAAGGTCATTATCCCCACTATGATATGCGCACACATCCCACTTCCGCGCAACCAACTGGAGTACATTCACCATTGCCAGTAGCACCAGGTTCATCCAGTGGTCCCTTCCAGGGTTTGGGGGAAACACCATCTCCCTCATGAACAGCGATGGATACAGAGCATTATCATCCTGATTCCATCCATTACCAGCAGCTTTAAAAAATATCTACATTTTCTACGTTTCTAGTTGTTTTTCTATATTTATTATAAAGTTTTTATATTTATATTCTAAATGTTTACAAGTTTGTCAAGTTTATAATAAAACATTTTACTTTTAAAATATTATTTGGTGTTCGTGTCTAAATTTTAGTCAGCCGGCAGGGTGACTATGGACAGATACGGGTGGTAAGCATCTAAATTTTAGTCAGCCGGCAGGGTGACTATGGTCAGATACGGGTGGTAAGCGTCTACATTTTAGTCAGCCGGCAGGTGGACTAGGGACAGAAATACGGCGAACTGCTATAAAGATCTTTATTTACCTTCATGTATTGCTCCTGTAGAACTTGGATGATGGCATTACACGTCTCAGGTATTATTAGTCTCAGAGCTTGAGAGGATATAGCGGTGCTGTAGCTCAGATCCACAAAGGTCCTCCCAGTAGCCAGGAAACGTAGCGTTGCCACCAGTCTCTGCTCAGCTGAAATAGGCCTCCTAAAATAGGTGTCCTCTTTTTGGATTAAAGGGGTAACTAGTGTCAGAAGCTCCATGAAGGTAGGGTCATCCATATGAAGATAATTCCTGAAGTCATCAGGGTTGTTCTTCCGTATCTCCTGTACCAATGGCATATGGGAGAAGGGGTCTTGCCTCAGAAGCCAGTCTCTGGTCCAGCAGCTGCGATTCTTGCTCCTCTTCTTTTTTTTTTTTTTTATAGACTGCAATGTTGTGGCCATAGCAGCAAGAATGCAAGCACGAACCTTTCTGGTTCTCAAACTCATGATGAAAGTGGTAGAAAACAAACGGAACAAATGAACGAACGTACGTGTTCTCTGCACAGCCAGCACTGATGTAGAAAAGGAAATCACTTTTGTTTAGGTTCTGTACTCACGCCTCTTTGTTTTGGAATGCCCTTAACCCAGCCCATTATGATAATTTTGTTTATATACAGTATATCGTGGCAAATTGAGAGAGTGTGTGTACGGTGGTACAATCTTTTTCTTGCGACTGTTTGGACGGGAGTACATCGGATGTCGCAAGTAAAAATGTACAGGTGTGTACGCGCATATTGGCTGGTGTTTCTGGACGGTCGGTCGCGTCTATGGTCAGTCGAACGGTCGCAAGAAAACAGGGATTGTATAGATGTGTACCCAGCTTTACAATGGTTTCTGTGGCCATTTAGTGTCTGAGATCAAAATGAAAACACGTGAGAAAGACAGTACATACAGTTTTCAAAGCATCTATCATATCGTATTTACTACCACAACCAATCATTTTTAATTTACAAAAAAAAAGGGTTAACTTAACTATAAATTAATTTCAGTACAGACAAAAAAAATCAAGAAAATGAAAAATTGTTTCTTGTATTTGTTACTAAGATTTTTTTAACACAATAAAAATCTAAATAAAAAAAAAAAAAAGACGGGACAAAAATTCTTAATACTTACACGGGCTTCATTCTGTAGCAGTTTTTCTTCCATACTTAAAGCAGTGGGTGAATCCAAAAGTGCAATCTGAGAAAAGAAAGTGCAATTTAGAAACAGAGACTAAAATAACACAAAAATTATCAGGCTCTAAAATAAACACAAAGTATTTTTTGTCTGCGTGTGTGCGTAAACATGTTTTCAAGTGGCCTTAAAGGTATGTACATACGGTGCAATATTATTTTCACTCAGTTATATAACGCTCAGTGACCATATAACCCTGTGCACCGTTTTCCCCAGCGACCACCAAATTTTAGCCATAATGTGACCATCGACCATTAAAGGCTGGTGCGATAGCGCAATCCTATTGATTTATTGCCCTGTATACATTAAAAACACGGGCGATATGGTCGCTCAGCGACCAATTAGCCAACGATACTAGCTAATATCTCCCCGTATATACAGAGCTTAAGGGGCATAAAAATGGGCAATTTCAATTCTAAGCCAACAGACTAACACCTCGCTGGAGAACAGATCACTCAACACACAGTGGGTGCTCTGCATGTGTCCCGCAATGTGTGCTAAGCGATCTGTGCAAACTAGCACCATCCTGTCAGTTATGGTATAAAAACCGCTACAGTGTCTAGGTCTACAATCATATGGTGGACAGTCACAAGGTCGACAGGGTCGACAGTCAACAACATTGAAAAGTTCAACATGTTAATGTTTTTAGGGTGTCTATGTCGACATAGGTCGACAGACACTATCTAAGTGTACCGCTGTGCTCGCCATGCTTCAGACTCGGCACACTATTTTATTCTCTCTCCACGCCCTAGTGGATGGTAGGGCATGAAATACCGCCTGTCGGCTGAAAATTTTGTAAAAAAAATGCATGTCTACCTTTTGACCCTGTCGACCAATAGTGGTCAACCTAGAGTCATTCTATGATCAGTCCGGATACCATCCTGTCCCCCGTGTCTACGGGCCTTTACACAAAAGATGTAGTGATGTCATTCACATCATCATGGATATGTTTTCAAATTTTTTTATATGTAATAGTGTTCATTCTAGCAAACGGCATGTTTCAAAACCCGTTCAGTTCTGTATTTCAGCACTGATATGCAGACCAGACCTGTGCTACAAGTACCATGGCAGAGAGCGACACCCCAGGCAGAGAAGAGGAACTGCACAGGGTCTAAATTATGCAGGGTGCTAGAATGAACACCAGCTAAAATTTTCTGAATCAACCATTTCCTGGGAAGGGTAGACATGGAAAACGAGATAAAATACTAGGGGGTTGATGAATTAAGCTACTGTATGTGCATTGCATGGACAAGAAGATCATGAAATTTTTACATATTTGTTAGAAAATGTTATTACAGCTTGAGTCTCCAATATTCGAAATCTGAAATACCGAATATTGTGAGTGCGACCCGATGGCTTAATGTACACAAGATTTGTTTCACGCACAAAATTATTTGAAAAAAAAATTTGTATAAAATTAACCCCACAGCAGGTGTTACTACACACAGATAAACAATGACTTGGGTTCCAAACATAAGATATCTCATTATGCTATTCAAATATTCCAGAATACTGGAAAAATCAGATCACATATGAAAAATACTTCTGATCAAAAATATGGGTGACTGTACCTGTATTAGTTATTTTCTATAAGCTAAACTATATTCCAGGTACAGCAGTTCTGCAAATATAAACCTTTACTCTACTTTTGGCCGGATAACCCCTTATTTATACATTTTGCAATATAAAAATGTTTTTTTTTTTTTTTATCACAATCCAGTATTTAACGGTCTCCAAAAATGGCTGCATGATAATTCTTCATATCGCAAACTTCTAAGCAGGTAAAAAGATGGGATAAAAAAAAAATGTTACATACAAAATGTGGGATTTTGGTTCATAACCCACGGGACAAATCCCATCATACCTTGCCATCGTTTTTTTTATAAGGGAGTGTAAAAACTGTGGCAAGGCATGCTGGGATTTGTAGTTTGACAACATCTGGAGAGCCACAGGTTGGCCTGTCCTGCCCTAAATAATTAATTAGGCAATTAGAAGATTTTAATTAGCCAAACTTGACATGTAATTTTTGGGGAAAAAATTTAAAATGATGGAAATTGGGGCACATGGTATGGGTTTTTAGGCTTGACACAAATATAGACTTATACCTATTTTCATGTCCCTCTAATTTATATAGAACACTTTATTTTGTGGAAAAAATAGCAATGAATCTTATATTTTTTTATTTTTGTAAAAAAAAAAAAGCATGTAACCCTCATTTGGCATCAGTAGACCAACCAGTGTTTTTATGGCCAATAAACTTTTAAAAACTTTTGTAGATTAGTTTGACAGTTTTTGATGTTCAGACAGATTTTCCCATTTTCTCCTATACTTATCTCTACTTTTGCCGACTAGAATAATCGGGAGAGTAATAGAACAGGTGCAAGAATCCAGAGCGCACATACGCTCAGCCATTTTCACAACTCGTTTGTGCATTAGCCGTGATCAATTTCGGCGCTTCCGCAGCTAATTGAATATTCCCTTAAAAGTGACACAAAACTGCTGCGACAGTTGTTTAGAGACGGAGACAATCACATTGTGACATTAAACCCTATGAAGTATTTACCGCTTCAAAAGACAAAGTGTTGGGGAAATATTTCAGAGAGCCTGCCTGTCTCACACCTGGCCTCGCTATAAATATTAAGTGACGTTATTACGAGCTTCTGTTCCAGAAATCTATGTACTGGGGTATGAAATCTGCAACCCTAGAATAAATCACAAGTGCTTCTAGAATACGGCTTAGCACACCTTAAACCTAAAAGCTTTACTGTGCATAACCGCAGTTGCCTTATACCAGTAAAGTCACGTCTTTTATTATCTCTAACAAATAACGCTGGTCTGGATTTAGTATTTTACAACACTGCATACAGCTGACACATTATAGAAATAACGTATTTCCCTCTTAAATAACCAAGACGGCTTTATTATTTAGACATTTTATTACTATATTTTGGGTTCTTGGCTTCCGAATTAAAACCCCTATAGCGCAGTGAGCAATAAATCGGCCTCCCGTAGTGACCGTCGCACCCATCTCACCCTGCTTTCTACTCTACAGGGTGCTAGAGATGGCTCACAGACTCTACGGGCCGTATTCAATTCGTTTAACCCCCGTGCCGGCCGCTCACCCAATTCAACGTTCTGGGGGAACCCTCGCTGTCAGAACGGCGAGGATTCCCCCAAACGGCGAGCTTTGCGGCCAACACAGGGAGCCCTCTACATTTAGACGCGAGCCTCGCTGTTTTGGCGGCCGCACACGCAGTCGCTGTAAAAACCCAGTGAGGTGGAAACGATGTGCGCAGGGGGGTCAGTTGAATACTGACACGCGAGCTGTGACGGCGAGCAGTCAGCGCTGCTCACTGTCACCACTTGCAAAAAAGGCATTTTGCCCTAAGTGAAATAAGAGGATATATGCTTTATACAGTATGCCGATTTAGTGGGGCTACCAACCAGAACAATATCATTTAGGTCTATTTAACAAGAGCTTTCCAAACACATAGGACTCAAGAATTCTCAAATGCTAGTGAACTTTAAAGGCTTCTGGAGCACTCAGATCTTCAGCTCCACACTAATCACATGTGCTTGTTGAGAGCCAGTATCCACAATGGGGACTTTACAATGTGGAACCGGAGAGGGCCAGTGCATTTATGAATGTTTATAGAGAGCTTATATTCCACACAGTGAACACTATCTATTGTACCTTCCTTTCTATTCTTTGGAGTACCACATTAAGAAATACTAATTATTCTTTTTAGACCGCATCATTAAGTTTTTAAACTATAGATTATTTGGGTATGGATTATTAGGTCACCAGCATTATGGTCGACAAGCAATTAGGTCGACGTGACTTACGGTCGACATGCAGGAAGGTCGACAGGGTCATTAGGAGGACATGGGTAAGGTCAACAGTGAAAAAGTCGACTTTTTTTTTTTACCATCATGCATACAATGACCGTATATCGATTTTTTCCCATTTAATAACCGTGCCTTTTTAAGCACGGTCACATGATCTCACGAATATGAGCTGCGTTCCCGGTGAGACATTTCATGCGCATTAATTTGGTCCTCAGTTGAAGAGGGACAACACAGCAACAGGGCACAAAAAATAATAATAATATAAGGATTTTTATTTGAGTCTTGTCACTTACTCATATCTGGAGGTGGTAGACGTTTACGCTTACCCAAATAAATTTAATGAAAGAGGTAATGATCAAATGAAGACCTTGAAAGAGATGCCATTTGTCAAAGAAAGTTAATTATAAGTTGGGAATTAAAAGCACTAACCTGATTCCCCTGAGCTAGCAAGGCTTTCAGACGAGCGATCTCAGCTCGGAGCTCGCGAATTAACTTGACATTAGAATCCTCATTAATGGTGGGCTTGTTGATAATGTTTTTGGCTCTATTTGCATAGCGAAGTGTACTTAAAGTTTCTCCATAATTGATATCAGCCGGTGAAATGGCTGCAAAGAAAAGAATTTAAAAAGACAAATTATTCAGCACTTTGAGCTCAGATGAACAAGAAATTGATTTTATCATTTGAAAGTCAAATATGTTTGTGCAATAACATAAAACTTGCCCACCTTGCGTGCACTGGCTGCGATGCTTGGCACATGGCTGGTTAAAAAGCAGCCGCTGCCGGTCGGGTGCCATGGCGTGGCCGTGGGATTGCTTTGTATGTAAAACATTGCTGTTACACTAGCGCTATTTATAGGTTGGAAATCAATCTTTCAGCCAACCTGATTGTAATTCTGATTAGGACAAGCGGTAAAAAACAGACACACTGCAATCAGAACCGCTGATTACATATCTTGTGCGATATAAAAAATATAAACAATGTAGACAGGGAGGAGAACAGTGCCGGTGACAAACTGCACACAAAGCTTCTACAGCTGTAACACCGGACATGTGACATAATAAGACAGCAGAGAGCATGGCCATGTGTGGAGCATTGTGGGAAATACAATATGATGGAGTTGGGCAGGAGTGGGCGTTTACAATCTAAGAATAATGGAGTAGTCGGTTCAGTAATTTAGGATTACTTTTAAATGTATCCATGACATGAAAAACCCCTGCCATTTGGGCTAGATTAGCAATGAGGGAGATGGGACCACAGCCCCAGTGCTGATATAATAATAGACACATCATCAACAAGATCAGAAACCCAGCGGGCCACAAGGTCAACATGAATCAAGAGTATTACTGTTGCAGTGTTGCTACTTTTATGTACAAAGACATTGGAGATGTACATGCGCACGTAGCACTGGCCTCACTCACGCGGCGCTGTGTTCCTACGATTCTCACACTACTAAGCCCTTGATCATTTACAGCACCAAGGCAATGTGGGCCCTAAAAGTGGAGCAGGGCTGTTGACGCAGTAAGACCATTAGTGAGGCAATGGTGAACAGCAGAGATCTTTCCAGTGAAGTCATTGCATGGGTGCGGCCCGCACCTTGGTGTCATCAAAGTGATGACTGCTCCTCGGTGATAGGAGCTGGGTTCTGCACTGTAAGGGCCCCCATACACGAGGGGAGGTCGCATCAAATAGCCCCCCCATCAGCTTCACCGAAGGCTCACATACGATTTGGCACTTGATGTGCCACTTTTTTATCCCATGTGATTTATCCCAAGTAAAGAGATGGGGGCAGGAGAATTAAAAAAAAAAAAATTCAGAAGAATTGGCGGACACCGACTGGCTGAGTGAGCCCGCCTGCTGCCCGCTGTCTGCTGGAGGTGCAACACTCCTACGGATGGAATCAGACGCGATACATTGCAGGTGCTATAACGCAACTGAGATGTGCCGCTGAAGAGTCCGATTCCAATTTACCTTATGTTCTGCAGATCCGACCTCCGACCCGATTCACACAAGACCTTGCATCGGATCAGGTTTCATACATGCATAAAGCCGATCCGCCAGAATTGGGCCCAATTCGCATAATGTATGGGGGGGGGGGGGGGGCTTCACATGACATGTAGCACCTTGCCTACACTGCACACAGACTGGTCTCCGGGGACAGCCCAGCAGGTGCGGACTGGAGTGATGAAAACCAAGATTCAGTTTGTGAGGCCACGCCCCATGCAGGTGGGGCCACGACCCTATATATATTCCAGCACCATGTGCCAACACAGGTCGGCCGCCAGAGAACTTCCATACAGGCATGTTAGCAGAACAGCAGCTCACTTTATTTTGTTCTAGTTTAAACCACTACAAATCTGATCTGAGAAAGTAAGCATTAGCGAACAAATAAACCTGTGTAATTAAATTACTTAGAAAAATATATATAATAATAGAGTGGATGAAATGCTTACTGGCAATCATTATGGTTTTGGCGTTTCCTCCCAGGCTATCTTTTAACAGCCAAGTCAGAACAGAATCTCGGTAAGGCACAAATACTTGCTTCTTCTTCACAAGATGGTTGGCGGCATCCTGTGATAAATCAGCTGGGAATGACAGACAGAAATAAAAACAAATGAATAAAAACCACAATAACCTCCTCAGAAAGCAAGAGTACCTCCAAGGTATTTCCTCCACTTTCTGCAGTCATAAAGTAAAGTGAATCTTTTTTTAATGGTTTTGGGCAAGATTAAAAAAAAAAAAAAGGTGCGAGTAAAAACTAGTGAATGAGGCAATAACAGAACCGCAATCATGTGAGGCAATCTAAAACTATGAAGGAAAAGAAATCTAGTGGCGTACCTAAGGCAGAAATGACGTTTCCCAGAGTTACGAGAGACTTATTAATGTTCCCTCCTTCCTTGAGTCTCACGCCAGTAGCACCAGTGGCATCTGCTCGCTCGCTTCCCGCCAGATCCACTAAATGAATCTTGCTGACCGTCTCGCAGGGCATTTCAGCATCAAATTTGGCCTGACGGTAAACAAATTGAATAAAGGATGTTACATGCTGGTGCAAAGATAAGCGCATCAATCCAGATACAATACAATAAACAACAAGAAGATAATAAAAACCAAAGGCAAAAATGTAGCTGGTTATAAAATGCAAACCAATGTTTTGGTATAGAACACCGTGGTATCACAGTTATTAATACAAAACAGTTTTGTTTATGACTGCGATTAGCAGACTATGGGGTATATTCAATTGTCTGACGTGTTGTCGAAAATACGTCAGTTTCCGACTAGGAAAGGGGTTCCGACCTATTCAATTCTATCTGATTTTTTTCAGTTTGGAATGCTCCGACCTGTTGGAAACCAGGTGGAATGGCGGAATAGCTGCCAATCAACTTCCTTTTGTCCGAAAGGTCAATCTCAATCCGACTTGAAAAGATGTCAGATAGAGGTGCAGTCGTCCTCCCATAAACCGCCCCCTCCCGCATCACTCACCCATCCCGCCGCCGGGTCGGGTGAGAACAAGTTATCCGGCACTGTCCCGCCGCCTCCTGCCGGGTGAGCATCAATCGGCGGCCAAATCAGACATTACATCCAATAATGTCTGACATTAATTGAATATACCCCTATGAATTTCATCTAGCGGAGTTCAACCTAGATACAGCGAATTCAAACGTGTTTCATTGGCTGCTCCGACAACTTACAAAACATGTTACCCAAGTAACTAACAAAATAAAGGAAATACTTCAGAAAATGAGCAATATAAAAGTATATTGAAAGCATGTGCTTCCTCTGTGGTGTAAGTCTTAATGAAAGTAAGTATGTGACCAGGAGTGTAGCCAGGTCTTTGTATGCCCCACAGCAAAAACTAAGTAGCCCCTGCCCCAATGCTTCTATAGTGACACCTCTCCACCGAAGTTGTTAATTCTACACCTGATAAAAGTGCCCCAGTTTGTTTGCTAAATCACAGTAGTGCCTTGGTAATTATATGCACCACAGTAGTGCCTTGGTAATTATATGCACCACAGTAGTGCCTAATGTATGTTATGGACCATCGTAGTGCCCTAGGTGACAGTGAGGGGCTGCCAACATCCAGTATGCAACACAGTACACTATTTACATTATGAAATACAGTATACACAGTATTCACATTAGCACCCCAAGCTCATATTGTGTCACATAAGAGTGCTGCCCCCAGTCCATATTATAGCACACTATAGTGCCCCACATCACATCGCATAGTTCATTTTAAGTCACAATAAAGTTAATATTTGTCCTCATTACAATGCCACATTACAGTGCCTCCCCTTCACATTGTACCACATTAAAGTGCCCCACTTCATAATGTTCCACGTTACGGTGCCTCAGGTCATACAGGAGTGCCTCCAATTCATATTATGCCATGCACTGTCCCAGTTCATACAATGCCACATTACAGTGCCTCGAGTTCATATTATACCACACTATAGTGCCTCTACTTCATATTGTGCCACTTTACAGTGCCACAGTTCCTATTATGTAACATAATGCCTTCCCATTTATTTTCTACCACATTACAATGAGCATGACTTCAGGGTTGAAACTCCTGGGTTGCAGATGGATCCTGTTCTCCGTGGTGTGCTGCACTTCCTTTTCACAGGTGAATTGTTGACCTTTCAGTGATTTATTTAAGGGAACAAAGCTTTGGGACTCACATGGGGAGATATGGGGGATGTATGGAGGCCGTTTCAGTACCTCCCATCTACATTTTCGGTCCTTGATGCATTCACGTCCCCACTCATAACGCTGACACCACCAGAATATGGTGCACTATGCGAGACACTGCTCCCCGTACACCGCCTTCATCCTGCAATACATTTCTGAAGCATACTAGCCTTCTGTGCAAAGAAATTGGATAACCACTCTTTGCGCTGATGTGGAGGAATCCTTCATGCATCCGACCGCTCAAAACAACTTTCCAGGAACGAAGAAACTGAGGCCGAAGCCATTAGGTATTCTCCTGTACATAAGTGCTTAATCTGCATAATGTCTCTAAGCAGAAGTCGCTCCTGCTGTGCATGCTGCTAGACTGTCCTTTGGGGCAGTACGGATGGTGTAATGGTTAGCATTACTCCCTCACAGCACTGAGGTCATGGGTTCAATTCCCACCATGGCCCTAACTGTGCGGAGTTTGTATATTCTCCACGCACTTGCGTGGGTTTCCTCTGGGTACTCCGGTTTCCTCCCACAATCCAAAAATATACTGGTAGGCTAATTGGCTTTCAACAAAATTAACCCTAGAATGTCTGTGAGTGTGTGTACATGTGGTAGGGAATATAGATTGTAAGCTCCACTGGGGCAGGGACTGATGTGAATGTTCAACTATACTCTGTAAAGCGCTGCGGAGTATGTGTGCGCTACATAAGAAACTGGTAATAAATAAATTCTATCCAAATGAGCAATACTGTTATTATTTTGGATATTATCATTAAATGCCAACATCCCAGTGCCTCAAAAACAATGGTAAAGCTTAGGCATGAAAGATTGCCCTGTAAGTGTATTGCCCAGAGGTAAAGGAATATCTTACTGACACAATATCACTATCTCCCTAGATGTGCTCATGGTTTCTATGAGATTGTTCATTACAAAAAACACGTGATTTATAGATCAAAAGGACAAAAACATAAAGCAAAGGTTTAAGATATGTAATCATAACCTCCTCACTGCGTGAGTAAGGATTGAGTGCATCTAATCTAGAATTCCAACGGTTATGGTATAAAAGATTGACAGTGTCTCTAGGTCATCATAGACTTATGCTGGGTACACACCAGGACGACTAGGGCCCGATCCCCTCAATCTAGATCCAATTCCAACCAATTGGATGTAGATTGTGTGGTGATTGGGCCCTTTTCTGACCTGGTGTGGACCGATACCGTTCCGATGCGCGGCCCCGCGGGTCGGTCGGTCGTTATTGAGATCCTACCTGCTGCAGGTAGGATCTCAATAACGACCATACAGCCGGGTGCGGGTCGCCATCGGATCGGACCCGCTCACGGTGCACATCGTGAGCGGGTCGTGCCCCCCCCCGCGTCACCGTGAGCGGGTCGGACGAGACACTGACGACCCGCTCACGATGTGCATCGTGAGCGGGTCGTCCTGGTGTGTACCCTACATAAGGGTCGACATGACTTTTTGATTTTATTTATGTCAATGTCGACACCTGAGCAACTGGACCCCCAGTCACTGTATCGCTTCGCTTACAATGCTTTGGGCAAGGTGCCGACAATATGGCGTTGGCCTATTGATTGCCGACCTAGTCACTGACAACCAGATACAAACCACAGATTAAATAAACCACAATATTTAGGATAAAAAAACTTAATCGCAAAAAAGCATGACAATAGAAGTGTGCCAAAAAATGGAATGTTTTTGATAACTGGCAGGCCAATTAGGGAAGAGGGGGTGGCTACTGATACCCCAATTTACACCACACCCAGATTACCGTGTTAAAGCTTTTAAACCTGGGAATTTGCTGAAAAACCTGGGTTTTTCTTTAGCGTGAAAGGGTCAACCTGGGTCTTATATCCCGGCACTCCGACCCTGCTCTTGACCGGAGTGCCAGGATTAAGACCCAGGTTGACCCTTTCATACAGAAGAAAAACCCGGGCTTTTCAGCAAATTCCCGTGTTGAAAAGCATTAACCCGGTAATTTGTGTGTGGTGTGAATTGTACCCGGCAAAATGACTCTTAAATATGCCGGGTGGCCGGTGTGAAAGGGGTAGGAGTGGTGCATCAGGGCCTGAACCAATACATTGCTCCCCCTGCAGTCAGGTTGCACTCTATGCCTTTGAATGAGAACTATCAGATCTTTCCCATTGATGGAAAAGCTGTGGATGATGGTTGCTGGGCATCAATTGTCAATGGCCATTCTTAAAACATAGAACCAAATCTATAAACAAAATTATCTACAAAAAAAAAACTAAACTAAAATGTAAAACCTTGGCCTTCAGTTGTAGTATAATGTATCAAAACTTTTACTATTGCGAATAACAAAAAGAAAAACCTGAATAAAAAAATGCACATGCTCAAGAACTCGCTGCAAGTCTATAACCTCTACAATGATCATAGATTTGGTTGAGGAAGTAAATGAACAATATTTTAATATTTTGACAATTCTTAAAAACAGATAAGCAGGGCATTGCTGTTACATTATCAGCACCCTTCCCTTCTAACAGAGTCCTGCGCTATCTGCAGCGAATAACTCACTGCAGAAAATTCTCATTCATACTCTGTATAGAAGAACCCAATCCGCAAATGCAGAGATTATACGGCAGTCAAATTAATAATAAGGCATGAACAGATGGTATCAGTCAGTTTGCAAGTATTGTTTTACTTTGGTGATTTTTTTTCCCCTCTGTTTCATTTTCTTTTTGTTTGAAGAGAATAAATGTGCAAAATAAACAAGAAAAAGGGTGCAAACGTGTAGTAAAAAAAAAACCTCACAAGATATGTTGGGGGGGTTGAATCCAATTTTCATCCCAAAAGATCCTTTGATCTTTTTAATCGCCATCTAATTTACATATACTTGCCAGTTTTATCTTCACAATCATAAAAATTTAAATTTAGCGTACAAACCTGAATTGCTTCTGTTGGATTTACTATCATCAGTTCAAATATAGCTTAAAAAACACAATTTATTGTAAAGCTCTCAAAAAACAAACAAAAAACTATAAATGTTTTATATATTATTATAATTTACACACACACAAAATACATACATACTTATTTTAAATTATTATTTTATATAATTTTACTAAAACACAATTAATTTTCAAATTCCAGATATATTTTTTACTGATTACTGTTTTTTGCAATTTGGCTGTATTTTTTACTGATGATCTTGACAAATATTATTATGTGCACATGTAGAATGCCCAAAGGGTTCATAAAAAAAAGTGAATCTTACATTAACAAAACCACTAACTGTGCAGTTTGGATATTCTCCCCATGCTTGCAAAGGGTTTCCTCCCACAATTTAAAAATATACAATATAATACATTTAGAAATGTGGTTCCTATAAAAATATTTGGAACTATAATATTGGTCTTTAAATGGCATTTACCGCATACTATCCTAAACCAGCCTGATATTAAATCATAAAATGTCATACTGAAGAAAAATAAGCTTCATCCTACCTATTATTTGTAGCTAGGAGGGCCCGTGTAAATAAATAGTTTTTAGGTGGCAATCTCCTTCACCATGATTGCAGATTATGGTGTCAGCATTTAACCTCACTGCTGAAAAGGCCACAGAAAAGGTAGCACAGGAATAACCGTCTAGTCCAGAAACAGTCCCAGAGGCCTTCGGTGCCAAAACAGAAGCAAACCACCAAAGGATTGTCCAAGAGGTTTGCATCACTTAGACATTGTAGGAAACCACTGATAGGAGCTTTTGTAACAGGCAGTCTGTCAAGGCTTTGATGGAAAGATTTTGACCGACCACTTACTGCTGTAGTTTTAAAACTATTGGTCAAAGCAACCTATGATTAATGGCTTTGACAAACCTACCATTACTAAATATATACTCCATAAAACAGATGATCTTTTTAATAACATCATCAGATTGACCACAGTACATTTCTCTTACAGTTTGGTGACTCTTCCCTGCTTATACAGCAAGGACAATGCAATTATTAGACAGTCATGGGACACGTTACCTGAGTGAAGTTGATGGTAAATATGGCATGCGATCGACTGCTCACATCATTCATTCCTGTAGCAGCGGTGGTTCTGTTGATGTTCCCAGCATCCATTAGCTCCTCCACATCACTGTAATTCTGAACTAAGTGCTTTGACAAGTCTGCAAAAATGACAGGAAATGGATAATAGCATTTGCAATCCTAAAACAATTCTCTAGCATGTATTCTTTATTCAGACGTATGCGGTAGTGTGACCGGCATATCTGCTCTAAAGCCATTTACTAAAACTACAAATACATATGACTGGCGACAAAGAAAAGTCAAAACAGATGTTTGACTGCAATAATGCTCTTGGTCTAGAATTCATCATCCATTGGGACAGCGGGCCTTATTCTAGTTCACTCTTTCTGACAAAATCCTTATGCCGCCCATACACACGCTGCGATTCCCGGCGGTGCGATGTGTGCTTTGAGGTGCACGCTTGGGTGAGTTTTGTTTCTGTGCAGGGTAAATACTGGCTGCTTTATTTTTACACTGCAATATAGATCTCACTTTGAAGTAAAACCCCACCCAAATCTAATTCTCTCTGCACAAGTTACATCTACCCCACCTGCAGTGCACATGGTTTTGTCCATCTAAGAAGGATTTTTTCAGCAAGAGTGAACTAGAATAAGGCCCAGGGACTAATGTGAGTAACTAAAAATCAGTCATAACAGTCCGAATCCCAACTGATCCCAGTATTTTCACCTTACTCCTGATGCTAACCCACCCCACCAGCAGCACAACCCTATCTGTCCATTCCCACAGACCAACCCTTACCTCCTACACACGCCAGAGTAACCCTACTCCTAATGCCTAAGACTAACACCAACCCCAAAAAATGACCCGGTAACGCCTCTGCGGCTGGATCACATGTAATATATCGTATGCGGACCTTTTGCATAAGATATAATGTATGCTATCCCAGCAAGGGATAGAACTATATTGTAGTGCTTGCGATCTAGGGGCTACGATCAGATTCACACATGACTACGCATCAGATCGGAGGTAAAACACATGCGATTTGCCACTTTTCATCCAATTTATCCACCTGATGCATCGAATTTGTATGAAATCTGGCAAAATTGCACTACTGCATAGGCACCTTTACCTTCGGGATCCATTGGGATTCTGACCGTCGGATTTTGCACTATATAAATAACTCTTATTTACTCACTAGATTAGTAGAGGATGTAAACCAAGCTTGTTTAAATTATTACAATGATGTTTATTATTACAGTGGTCCAATATAAAATCTATATGGGTCATGTATCAGTCTCTGCATATTAAGAGTTATTTTTGGCTTTTGCACTTGATCTTTACATATGGGCAATTCCGTTACACCCAGTATCAGGCTGTATACGGATCTAAGCCAAATTCCTTCTGAAAGTACCCTGCCCTATATGTGTCCTACTTCCATTCAAATATATTAGTTTGTGTACTGTTAAGGAAATCCTGAAACCCTAGCCTGTTTTGTAGTATGTGCGAGCGATGAGCAGCTTTGAGCCATTAGAAGAATTGCTTGTACGGTTCTCTACCTTCCACGTAAGGACCTTCTTTGGGATGCTCTCGAACTCGCAAATTAAATGTCTTCGATGACTTTCTCCTAAGCAGATCTCGTACTCGTTCATTGTAAATCTCTAAGTAACTGAAAGAATCAAAATACAAAATGAAAAATGAGCAGCAACTGTAGGGCTACAGAATAGGTCAGTCTGCAGAGTGACATTCTGTATGTGACAGCAAACAACCATTTTACACAGATGAATGCCACTTATGATATATAGATCTTCCCGCTCTTCCTCTAGTGGGTTGGAGCTATGCTCCCGCACAAGTGAGATCTATGAACAAGAAAACGTAATGGCGTTGCTCTCTTTTGGATAACGTTCATAGAAGTAAAACCACCTATGGTTCATTTCCCAGATCACTGAAGAAACAGAGGGGTAGATTTATTAAGCTCGGTGAAGTGATAATGTGGCTGGTACTTTATCAATGGCCAATCAGCTCCTAAATGTGAAGTAACAGGCTTGGTTTGAAAAATGACAGGTAGGAGCTGATTGGTCCGGTGTTAAAGACCAGACACTTTATCACTTCACGAGCTTAAAAAATCTACCCCAGATTCTGCAATTCTCCAGAACCACTGGCACCTCCAAAACACAGCACAGTGAGAAGAGCTGAGGTACCCAACGCCAAAGAAAAGCGGATTGGAGGCGAGCTTTTACTCAGTGTTTATTAGCTCTCAAATTGGCTGGCACATGACAAACCGACATCAGCAGCACTGCGCGTGTCTTCTGGCTACCTAAACTTATATTATCATCATCTAACCAGAGCTTCTGCCAGATGGACAAGATAAGTGCACATGATGCCGGTGAGGCAGCAGAGCGTTCATCAGGCAGCTTTTGGACCTTTTTCGAGCTCCTGCAGATGTAGACAGTGGAGTCCCCTTTCAGATTGTTTAGACATGACAGCATTCGGATATCCTTGCAGCTGCTGAAGCAAGCAGAGACTTTATTGTTCCCAGGGTGTCATGAGAACACCTGTGCAGCGCAAGTTAAAAATTTGCTTGATTCAGTCAGCAGCGGTGGGAAGAGTCAGCGGCAGTAGGAAGCAGCCAGCGGGACCCCTCATATACAGTGTGACAGAGGGGATCGTGACAGCAGTCTGCCTGCCCATGTACATTTTTATATCTGGGACATACTGCATGTTGGGTGTGGGATTCTCCATAGAGGGGTATTTTATACTGTTATTCACTGCGAGGGGGTCTCTGCACAAGGGGCCAGAGGGAATCAGGCTGTTTCTAATTGGCTGGGGCTCTCACCTGTGATGCAGCTGGAGAGCTGGTTTGATGGGGAAAATGGGTGCAGGGCCAGCTAAAGGAACAGTGCTGCAAATGCCGTGAACAAGGCTGGTGGGTATGGCGGTACCCACAGTTGGCCGTCAACCTGTCTCTACCTCACTGAGTTTGTTTCTGGACATGGGAGCACCTCTCTGACTGGTCGGCCTGTCTGAAGCAATTCAATAAAAGATTTTTTATGGGGGCAATAGGTGTTTTATTTTCCCTGCAATGGCATAACTACGGAGGGTGCAGCGGCTATGGGGCCTGAGCTCTCTCTCCATCCCAAAGCTCCCCTGCATATACTTTAGTGTATACAGAAAATGGCACCCACAGCACCAGTAGCCCAGTGCAACCTCCCTGCCCCCAGATGCCAGAGATCTCTGCCGCTCTCTCCACCCAGTGTCCAGCAGCCCAGCACCTCACTCCCTCCTCCAGCAGCCGTGCCTGCACCACGAGTGGAAGCAGTGATAGGCCTGCCTTCTGCTCCTGCACAGGCATGAGTCTGCCGTGCCTCCAGCTGAGCGCTGCCATCCTTATTCCATGTCCCGCCTCCCCTTCATCCTGTGCCTGGGTCCATGGGCCTCACTCACCAACACTGTGCAGGCTGCAGCTTACCCTACAGATTGGTAAGTGAAGTGTGGGGGACATTCGCACAAGAGAAGTAGTGGCAATATATCACATATGAATATTAGGCCCCCTATTATGTTTCATCAATGGATATCTCTTCCCATCAATATCAGGGGTGCGCTACCACAGACAAAGTACTTGGAAAGTTTAGAGGCGGATAAAGGAAAAGTTGGTCTAAAATGTAACTTTTAATGTAAGAATGTCGGTTGACCCTGGAAGGTCCACAATGAAGAAGGTCGACACGTATTATTTGATTTTTTAGGCGTCTAGATCTAGACGTCTAGTTGTGGACACTGTCAAAGTGTACGGCAGCCCCTCACATTGCTCGCAATGCTTCGAGCACTTTGCCTCCCACACTCAGTACACTAGTCTACTCTCCCTCCATGGCCTAGTGGATAGTAGGACATGAACTAGAAACATAGAAATTGACGGCAGATAAGAACCATTTGGCCCATCTAGTCTGCCCCATTTTTATCCTTCAGGTAATATCAACCCTTTTTGATCCTTATTTCTTTGTAAGGATATTCATATGCCTATCCCAAGCATGTTTAAATTGTTCTACTGTCTGATGGGAGGCTGTGTTCTGGAACCACAGTGGTGAATTATTTTTTTTTTAAACCCTGTGTCGACCTTCAGTCACTGTCGACCTAAGGCTTGTCAACCTTTCTTGTGCCGACCTAACAACCACATCCCATATTGCCAAGAGTATTTTTTGCTTTAAACTTACCTGACTTCTGTACGAAAAGATGCATCACCACTCCGTGTAATTTCAGCAATCTTACTGAACAATCCTTCACAAATCCTGGGTATTAGACCAGAATCACCCTGTGGTACAAAGGAATTTAGCAGATCAGCATTACGTGGGTCAAGTTCATTTAAACTAAATTATGACATTTTAAAAACAAATTCAGTTATCCGTGGGATGACACAAAGCCTTTTTCTTTCTTTCTTTTATTTTTTTTTTTTTTAAATGGATTCAGTTGGGGCAGTTTAATACATCATTGCTATCTCCAGTATGTGTATTGCACTACTTAGAAGTCCACATGCTTTTTACATTCCCTTAATGCAGAAAACAGAGCGGTGAAGCCCATGGGATAAATAATGCTGATTTCTGGAGCGACTGTAACATTTTATTGCTCCCCTCTCTGTCTGGTAAATTCACCATGCAAATCAGACTGTGAGTGAAGTTATTCCATTACTGTAATGACGTGTTTAGTTGCCGTGTTTACACAATAGCAGTGCTAGCTTGTCATTTGTTTTGTTCTACCCGTTCATTGTAAAAGGTCTCATTTATACCAAGTAAGGTCAAAACAGTAAATTACTTTTTTATTTTATTGTTGAACACAATATAGTTTACTATTTGTTACCAATCAAGAAACTGTTGTTGTGCACAATAAATATTGCAGGTGGTGCACAAGGTATTGGAAAAAATATTTGAACAGAATAATAATTTATATGTATTAAAGTAGAGACACTTTTACATAGCGTATGTTACATAATATCTTTGTTACACTGTATTTTAGCTTTAGGGGCATGCCCAACTACCAGTGGGAAAAGCTCCAGGTTTAATGAGAGCTATTCAACTATTCTGCATCTTCCCCATGATACAAACACAAGTATAGTGCAAATCGACGTTTCGGGCGGGTAGCCCTTTATCAACATGTCTTGATAAAGGGCTACCCGCCCGAAACGTCGATTTGCACTATACTTGTGTTTGTTGCTTCATTTGATTACTGCCGCCGTGCAGTTTAAAAACCTTAGAGTGACTTCAGCATTCTACTTGAGATATATATATTATATACACATACACTTTATTTAAAAACAAAAACATAAAAATAGTAAGAATACTCCTACCGGATTGCCCATCATAGTATAAGACTTTCCAGAACCAGTCTGTCCATACGCAAATACACAGGCATTATAGCCTTCAAATGCAGACTTGAGGACATCTGTGCCAAGGTCTTTAAAAACCTAAAAAACAAACTTGTACTCTTAAATTTCTACAGCGTACATATGATTAAATTCTATTTGCTCAAGTAGGGGGACTTGTGGGTTGTATGTTTTGAGCCCCCTTCCTTCTATACCAGTGTTTTTCAACCACTGTGCCATGAGTTGTTCTCAAGTGTGCCCCCAGATCTAGAATTGCCCAAACTAGTTTACAGCAACCACCAGTTCGTGTTATTTACTGGTCTCATCTTTTAATTTAAAGGGCCAATGTATTTTATTTGTGTTATCTGTGGGGACCAGTGTGATTGTTTTTTATATGGGGGGCAATAGGTTTGTTTTTTACCTGTGGGGGCCAATGTGTTTTTCCCTGTGGGGATCTCATGGTGTGCCTTGGCAATTTTAAAATCTTATTTAGTGTGCCGCAAGGTAAGAAGGTTAAAAATCACTGTTCTAGACCCTACCCTTAATTCATAATATACCATATGGTAGTGTGTCATGTGACTGCCACTACAGACAGCATCCAAATGTGTCTCTAATGATAATCTGTTGCCCTTTTAATCACATTATTATAATCTGTGGCTCCTTTAAAAGACCTTTGAGTGCCAAGTGAATTTTTACAAAAGAGGTGTGAAAATTGCCAAGCAAACATTTTTATTCATCATAATGACCAGGAAATGACTAGGAAATCTAATCTTTTTTTATTTTTTTATTTACACATCATTTTTTATTTAAATTTATATAACAAATGTGAGCAACGCTGGTATTTTTAGAAGATATTTTGCACGTCTCTCACAGAGATATTGGAACTCAAAGGTTTAAACTCTCCAGAGTCTGATGGTGATTTTGATATATTTATGATTACCCCATGTAAAAGATATTGGGTCAATCAAACCGATCGACATACCAAAGTGTACTCCTGAATCGGTTGTGCATAATTAATGTATTTCTCAGCAATAATGACCCATTAATGGCTTTCTATTGCTTATCTGTGGTGCACTCAGAAATGGCAAACCAAAATAATGACAATAACGGTAATATTTCCCTGTCACCTTAGATCGGTGCAGATACATAAAGTGTTTTTCTGGGACACTCCTAGAAAAGATTGTTTATTACAGAGCGCTTTCCAGGCTAGCTGCATATTTTAACAAACAAACAAGTAGTAAACTTTAAAATCTTTATAGAGATTTTATTGCACCTAACACAACATTTACCAAATAAATGAAAGTGTAAGTGCAATATATTCTGAAGAGATGTAGAATATGAGGATTACTAAATTCAGTTTCCACATTTGCGCTCACAATAAATTTTCACTCACGAGCGTGCCAAAAATTCCTTTAAAACCCAAGTTACATTTCAAACAATAACCACGTTCTCTGAGCAGCTACAAAATAAGGTAAACTAGCCTGGAATACAAAGCAGTCTCCATAGTTCACACAATCACATTTTTTACAAGTTTAAATTCCCATTCCACATAAGTACTTCATTAAAAGAAAATGCAGGGAAAGAAATAAAGAATTTATGGAAGAAAGAGAAAATGACGAACGGCGCAGAGGGCCTGGTGTAAGAGCTTACCCATTCTTGAGACACGTAGTTTGCATTTTTGCTATCTGCCGAGAAGTAGGAAAAGTCATAGGTGAATGTTTTAGTTCGATCTCTGCCAGAGTCCCCCGTTACACCGTCCGGCAACTGTATGAAACCGAAACATAATTGGGAATATAGGCTACGCGTAATATGTTAAATCATCTATAACTCAAGCTATACGATTGATGTAAATATGAGCAATACTATGGCTAATTGGGTCTAACACATAAATAAATGATTAGCAAATACTTTTCCTCGAATAACATTTCAATCGCAAATAACAGTGGGCGCCTATTCAATGCCATCTTTCCTGACCGCATTGAAGCGGCATCTCGTCAGAACAGACCCGACTTTAAAAGCAGTCAGGCACGTTTTGCCGAAAACGGTCACGGATTGTCGAGATCACAGCTGGATCTTGACAATCCACGGCCATAATGACCCGGTATCAGGCCATAACACGTGGGATCAGTTATGAAATTGCGTGTTATTGTCTCCGATGGCTGCTTATCGAAATTCCAGACGATGATGGCTTTACAAGGCTAATTGGATAGCCCGTAGTGAGCCAATTACCCACGATTAGTAGTCCCTGCAAAAGCGACCACAGATGGTTCTGCCACTAATTAATATCGGCCCGACACTGAGTGATCTGACATACACACATCTCCCCCCACACACATACACACACCAACTTCCTCCGCTGTGCTTCCTGCGCTGTGCTCGGTGCACTGAAACAAAGCACAGGGTTCTTCAATGCAGGATGCCAATTAAAATGCTGCACCGGCTTTTGAGCAAATCAGAGCTCGTGCACCGTTAGCCAATCAGAGCGGCTGCTGATACATGAGCACTGATTGGCTTACCAGCCAGTACTGCATTTTAATTGGCCGCCGGCGTCCTGCATTGAAGAAGCCTGTGCTTCGGGACCTGCGTTCAGTAGGAAGGGATGAGGGAGCAGGAGTCGAGAGGAAAGTGAAGGGGGGGCAGACTGGAAATCAGTCCTGGGCCACAAAAATCCTAGTGGCAGCCCTGCAAGCACCATTGGGTTGGTGTAGCCTGGCTGCTTTGGGGCATCATATTTTAACACTTAATCCAACACATTTTAGCACCTAATTGTTATTTTACTAATGTAACACTTTGATTGGTTCCTCTCACCTGGGTAACACTCAACATATAGCTGCTGCTTCTTACGAAATGCAACATTTTTTAACAACTGAGCCTCGCGCTAGTGCGACACCTTTGGGAGATTGTGTTTTGCTGGCCTGGGGGTCTTGTGCCCCGGACCTGAGCTTTAGTGTTAGAATCCCACCAGATGAAGTCTCCTGGTTGTGGTTGATGTGCCCATACTTTGTTATACTGAGAGTTTACACGGCTAAACAATTGTGTCTTTAACCCAAGGATAGGGAACCTTTGTCCCTCCAGCTGTTGTTGAGCTACACATCCCAGCACGCCCTGCTACAATTTTGCTGGTACTTGTGTAATATCTGGGCGCACGATTTTTTTTATCGGGTCGGAAAAATCGGGTCGATTGCATCACATGCAACCAAATCGCATGAGATGCGATGCACCCAATTTTTACATTGGGTCCAATGTTAAATGCCCCTCAGACCCAATTTTTTATTGTATACCCACCCTGTTCATACCCCCACTATCCAAGTGGGCATGGAGTTGATTTCGTATAGTGCGGCAAGCGCAGCGAGCCACCGCGCCCGAAGCGTGGCGAGGGGACGCGGAATACATGTTAAGTAATCCGCGTCCGCTCGCCACGCTTCGGGCTCGGTGGCTCGCTGCGCTCGCACGAAATCAACTCCATGCCCACTTGGATAGTGGGGGAATGAACAGGGTGGGTATACAATAGAAAATGGGGTCTGTGGGGCATTTAACATTGGACCCAATGTAAAACCGGGTCACAGGGACCATTTTACATTGGATCCAACGTAAAAATCAGGTTGATCGCATCACATGATATTCGGTTGCATGCGATGCGATTGACCAGATTTTTCCGAAAAAAATCAGGTCCATCGCATCTGATTGTATGCCTTAAGTTAGGGCATACAATCAAAAAATCAAGCACCCAGATAATACACAAGTACCATTTTGCTATTTAGCAACTCTAAAATCATTGCAAGGCATGCTGGGATGCGCAGTTCACCAACAGCAGGAGGGCCGAAAGTTCCCCATCCCTGATTAAACCGATGTCACAGACTCTCTTACTCAATGTTAATATCAGTTACCTTTATATTGCTCAGAGATATAACGAAAGCTTGAGTGAGGGTTATCAGCAGCCACTCTCCCTGTTTAATATTTGGGTTGGGCACGGCCTTTATGTAAGTAATTGTAGAAGCCGAGATTACTAAACAGGCTTAAAAAACAATCTTTGACGTCTTCAAGCACATAATAGCCGTGCTGCCAGCAATGCAGAATAGATGGGTTTACAATTCATCCCGTGTAAACTGGAACTTCAAAGCAAAAAGGTATTTCCAGTAAAGCGGCCTCTGCACCGTAATGATCGTGCTGAAATATCCTGCAGTGCTTATGGGATATACCAGAGGTCTATGCTCTATGCCTAATGATATGCTGGCAGTGGAAGCGTCCGCCTTACCTCAGCTCCAAGGTCTCAGAAGTATCCATACATATATACAGGGTACATTTACTGTAGTGGTCTGGTACAATGTAAGCTGAATAGCCAAGTAACGTTATTATTCTGAAGGCCATTATACGCGCTCATTAATTCCACCTTGCTTCAGCATAATCATAATAAAAAAGGCATGCAGGCACATTACAGCATATAAACTTCTCCCATGATGAAACCCTTGGGTATCACTAAAACTGCTCCATTCATCAAAAATAAAAACATTGCGTCACACTTGCCTTTATATTGGTAATTTTTGTTTTCTTGCCTTCCATTTCGATAATAAATTTCGCCTCCAGATCCTTCTCCCTAAAGAACACGGAAAGAACGTTAAGAGCAGCAGTGCGGATTCCGTTCCATACGTATGCCATCATGATTATTGCGCGCATTTATATGAACACTGCAAACAAAGTACATTTAACGATTTCATACTGAATTATACGCACATAATCAGAAATTCAACAAAGCAAAGAGATGAAAGTCACGTGTGTATCCCCAAGGCCAGGAACCGTTACCACAGACCTAAATAATGTAAAGGGTGGGGGGCTCAATTGCTCATACAGCAAGCATGGGTCATACGGTCAACACAATTAACATCGTCACTCAATAGGATGACCACTATTGGTTCGACAGGCCATTAGTCACCACTAAAGATGACAGACAATGGTTTAGGTCAACGGGAACAAAAGTTTGACACAAGTAATAAATCGACATAGAAAAGACCGACATGAGATAGTCATGTTTTTTTTAGTGTCTGACGACTCTGGTATATATGGTCACCGTATCAGTGTACCGCTTCACTCACGATTATATTCTCCCAATATGTCCATGTGGATAGTTAATGCCCCTTTCAGACCGCACTTTTTACCTGTAATTTGTGCAGTCTGAAAGGTGTCGAGTGAATTTACCGGTTCTATTGAACTGGTATTTCTAAATGGTAATAAAGCAGAGTCCTACCCGTTTCAGACCCTTTTTTTTATCCACTGTTTTCTATGGGTTCAGTGTTGTGAAGGAAAAAAAACTGCATTGAAATACCGTTTAAAGACATGTGGTGTGAAAGGGGTTTTAGCTGGCAGACCCGTTTTTAGAAACGTTTTAAAATACCTGGTCAAAGCCATTTTTGCGGTCTGAAAGCAGCATAAGTATGAAAAAACACCTGCTGGGGAATTTTTTTTTTTTAATTCAATTCAACCTTTTTCATGTCGGCATTGTCTATGTCAACATATAGCTTGTGTCGACCATTGTCCCCATCGACCCAAACCATGTAGACCTTTTTAAGGTGTCAACCTAAATGCATACCCCCTCCAGCTAGCATAATAATCCGCATTGTCAGGGAAAATTATAACAATGTGAATACAGATGTGTTCTAATATACCTATAGTGTTCCCACTAGGCTGTATTAGCGGGCAGCGCCCCACTAACACAGCCTGCCTTCCTCCCTGCAGGTGGGACCAGGGAAGCCGGCGCCGCTGTAGATAGCGATACCCGGCGCTTCCCCGGCAGTGCAAAGCCTCTGTGATGGCGGCGGGCGGCCCTGCCCCTTTTCTTGACGGCGGTGGCCGGGCCCGCTCCTTTTCATCATGGTGCGGCCACGGCACGGCCCTTTTGTGACATCGGCAGCCAGGGACCGCCCAAAGTAGTGACGTCACTGGAAGTTAGCTACCTGGATGTCAGCAAGGTCCACACATATAATAAGTGACTTTAGTTACACTTACTATAGCTCTGGCTTCCTACTTCCATTGGCCAGGCTACATGACAGTATCCAGATGGATGATAGATAGTCAGTAGGTTGACACCAGAGGGTCAACAGCCTATAGATCGATATGGACTTAAATCAACAGAATGTCAAGCAAATGGTCAGTACGAAAAAGGTTGACATATGGTTTTTCATGATATTTCCAGTAAAGCATAGAGTTAAGAACTTGGGGGTGGTTAGATTCCATGTTGACATTTAACGGTTGACCTTTTCACCCTGTAGATCATCAGTGTGTCGACATAGTGATTATCTAGACCAGGGGTGGGGAACCTTTTTTCTTCCAAGGGCCATTTTGACATTGATAAAATCCTTCGGGGCCATATAAGTACCCTGCTTCCCCCGTCCCATGCTCCGGCTGCCGCTGAATAACAGCGTGAAGAGAGACTGCTGCTGGCGGCGGCTGCTGGATGCCTCTCACAATAACTCGCTTCCGCGAGTTACAAGGAAGGGGGAATTTGTGCGTCACCACCTCACGTGAGAACTCCCTCTTCCTTGTCTCCCTTGCAGGCGGGTGGGCGGGCCAAGCAACCTTACAAAAAGTATTTATAAACACTGCGCTCTGCCTATGTAATGTCCTAAACTAAGCGCAGGTGCTGCTTTTCCCTAAGGGTATTACAAAAAGTAGATTGTAAACTTCTCATTTGATTATGCTACTTTTTCCTCAATTTTGCATATAGTGTATACAGGTGTCAATCATTAGGAGGACAGTCAATAGGTCAACCACTATTGGTCGACAGGCAGAAGGCTAACATTATGAAAAGGCTTGAAATGCATTTGGTTGCCAAAATGTTGACATTAAAAAAAGTAAACATGGAAAATGGTCAACTTGTTTTTTTTCAGGTGTCTGTCAACATAGGTCTACATGGACCTGGTATTAGTGTACCGCTGAGCTCGCCATGCTTCGGGCGCGGTGCCTTGCTGCGCTCGGCACACTATTTTGTTCTCCCACCATGCCGTAGTAAATAGTAGGCACATGTCGGCACATGTCGGCAAAAACAAAAAAAAGTGAAAAAATAATTGTCGACCGAATGCTTGTGTTGACCTTACGACGCGGTCAACATTAGCCATGTCATCCTATTTCAGTTATCGACCTACATAGGGTCAACCTAATTAGCATATCCCCTATACTTATATACAGCTTTTAAAGGGCCAGATAATCAGCATCATTTGTATTGTCAACCTCTTTAATGTAGTAACATGAGTTGTGGAGAGTGAGGTAAGAGTCATCCAGTCCTGACAAATGAGTCTTTAAACGTTATGGACAAATTCACTTGTGAAAAGTTGGCTGGAGCCATGCCACTGACTTTAAGTGCTTTATATTTTAGCCATAATGCAACAATAAAAACGTACAACAAAAGACTTATAAACTGTATTACTGTCAATTGGGAAAATATAAATCAAACAAATCTCCTTTAAGCTGTGAATATCTAATGATATCATGAGACGCACTTTACATTGTAGAGCAGATCAGTGTTGTCGTGCCAGGATGAAAAATGAATGTGTTAACTGTATTGCATCACCGTGATAACACGATAGAGTGGTTATTACTGCTGCCGTCTATCAGCCCTAATTAGGGAGAACATCCTTTCTGAGCACAGAGGCATATAAACAGGAACAGTGGGCACTTCAAACTAATAGACTCAAGATCAATTGTGCATTTAGTGATAAAATAAATCAATTGATCCAGAGGGGTAAACTCCAGAACAGAAAATATCAATTAGGAATTCAAAATACTCCAGTTAAAAAAAATATATTTTTTTTCCATGAGACATTATCTCCATAGAGCAGAGGTTCCTAAACACAGTCCTCAAGGTACCACAACAGTCCAGGATATCCGTGGCTGAGCACAAAATGTTAAATCTAATTGATTTACATATGAATTAAGTCACCTGTGTCCAAGCTTGGTTCTCATTAAAACATGGACCATTGCCTTAAGTATAGGTTCTCAAACGCGGTCCTCAAGGCACCCCAGCGGTCCAGGTATTAAGTATATCCATGCTTGGCAACAGGTGACTTAATCATTAACTCAGTCAGTGTGATTTAACCATCTGTGCTGAGCCATGGATCTATCTAAATCCTGGACCGTTGGGGTGCGTTGAGGACCGCGTTTGGGAACCTATGCCTTAAGGACTGTGGGTCTTATTCTGGTTCACTCTTAAGAGGCAAATCACTTCTCAAATGGACAAAACCATGTGCACTGCAGGTGGGGCAGATGTTACTTGTGCAGAGAGAATTAGATTTGTGTGGGGTTTTCTTCAGTGAGATCTATATTGCAGTGTAGAAATAAAACAGTCAGAATTTTCCCTGCACAGAAACAAAATAACTCACCCAAATTTAATTCTATCTGCACTGTTATATCTGCTCCACTAGCAGCGCACATGGTTTTGTCCATTTGAGAAGGAATTTGCCTCTAAGAGTGAACCAGAATAAGGCCCTGTGTTTGGAACCTCTGCCACAGAGGCTTGGTGGACCTGCCATGATAAATTAACATTGTGGTACTCTGTGATTAGGTGAATGAGCGATTGGTGTAGATTCACACCCATTAAAGTGCAGCTTTAATGCACTGTACAAACACTATAGAAACTATTGAAGTTTGGGATAAAGAACATTATTCCCCAGCTTCATAATTGTTCGTACAGGTCGGGTCGCCCTTATCTGTGTACTCCAAAAACCGAAATATTCAGAAAACTGTGGTTTTTCAGAAAAAAAAATTTTCTTCCCCAGTCCCTTTTTTCATATTTACTTCATCCCCCAATGTCCACGGTGGCCTCCGGGATCCTCTTCAGCGGCATCTCCGGTCTCAGGGGTGCATTACGCGAAAGCGCGGGCACGCCAGTGACGTCACCGGCGTGCCCGGACACTGCCGCAATGCACCCCTGGGACCGGAGATGCCACTGAAGAGGATCCTGAAGGCCATTGTGGATGTCGGGGGACACCATGGACGTCGGGGGACCATCGTGGCACCATCAGGGGACAAGGTAAGTATGAAAGAAAAATAAAAAATCCGAAAAAATCCCTTATCCAAAATGCTCGTGGTCCTGAGCATTTCGGATAAGGGATACTCACCCTGTGTCCCAACTTGTGATAGTTACAGGCACTGTCTATTCTCTATGGTTATGCAGCTGCAAACAGTATTTCTTCTCATTTTACCTCTGCCACTCACAGCTTTATGTGTCAGGAGTAGGCCCGGTGTCAGGAGTAGGCCCGGTGTCAGGAGTAGGCCCGGTGTCAGGAGTAGGCCCGGTGTCAGGAGTCGGGATTCCGGCGTCGGGATTTTGAACGCCGGGATCCCGACCGCCGGGATTTAAACTGCATCCCAATAAATACGGCTCATATCTGGCTAATCAGGCGAGAATGGGTCATAGGGTCGACACTATGATGGTCGACAATGCTTGTGTCAACCTTAGCCATGTCGACCTTCATAGTCTACCTAGTGACTGTATCCCAATCAGGCTAGGGAGCCAATACTGGGGGGGGGGGGGGGGGGGATTTTAGGATGCACACCCTATTTACAGGAGTTGCTATAATGCTGGAACTTGTAGTTCTGCAAACAAAACACAGAGCAGATGCACACTGTACATTTGCCCACCAACACGCATCAAGGTAACCTCGTATTTCTGGTGGGTCCTTAATACCGTTTGAATCTGGGGAGCGAGACCACAAAAAAAGCCAGCAAAAGCCGGTCACCCCACACAAGTGAAAATCTAAGGCCTGCATGTTCAAACTGTGGTCCGTCAGCTGTTGTGAAACTACAAGTCCCATCATGCCACAGTTTTGCTATTAGGGGATGCTAAAACTTTGGCAGGGCATGATGGGACTTGTAGTTCCACAACAGCTGGAGGGCTACAGTTGTTAGTGTGTTAAGAACGCAGCCAATACTATAACATATGACTGGAGGGTGTGCTACATGTCAGTGCTCACACCCTTATTGTACTCAAGCTACTATTCCACACCCAGAGGTTAAGGGAATACAAGTGTAAAGGTCCATACACACTGGGATTTTTGACCAGATTGTACGGTGAGAGATGATGGAGAAAAATAAAATCCCCCCCAAAAAATCCCTGGGATGGAAAATGCTCAGTACATACACACTGAGCGTTTTTCACCCGTATTGACGATTTTCCCTGGATGAACGACTTTCCATAGCAGGACACTACGACACGCCGTCTACCCCGTTGCTCATCTGCTAATAATACCAGCAGATAAATGTGGCCGGGCCAGCGATGATGCAGGAGCGCGCATCAGCGCTCATCGCTGCCCCATACACACTAGGCGGCTTTTAAGCTGAAAGCAGCTCAGACAAATAAACGGAGATGCTTTCAGCCGAGTCACCCAGTGTGTATGGGCCTTAAGTGCGCCAAACACTTCCAGACCGGTAATATTACCTTAGCCTAATACCTGGTACAGATCTAAAGGGAAAAAAAATTCCTGGCACTAACAAACATTCTGTAGTTCAGATGCAGAAAACTTGATGTCCAAGTTTAAACATTAACCTCAGCTCATGTAGCACGGCCAGCAGCAACTTCAACCCAATTGCTTTATCAACATTTTACAAGGCCACTTAACTAGCAATAAATAAATAACAGATGATGCTGTCTACATTACAGTAAAAAGAATATATAGGAACAACAAAGTCTATATATGATCTATATGAACAAAACAAAAATGGGATATTCCTGAAAACCCACGGTTGAATATTTACGACTGTTTATGTGAGAGTATGTACCAAGCCACCTGTCCCGGTTTAATTGTGCACGCCCAGAGAGGTGGGCCTACTTCTGGTGTAGACCTGTAAAACCGGTCGCGATAACGGTTGAAGATGCATACACACTGAACTTCTGGCCCGACCTGACCCCATTGAATCAGCAAGTAAAATGCAACCCTTTGATTTCAACACTGCAACACTTTTCTTTCAACAAAACAATCAAAAGTGAGCACACAATCTTCCAATATCGAACGAACAGCTGTACTGTACTGTATATGCACACAGTCACGCAAGGGCTACATTTTGTTGGAAGCCAATTAACCTACCATTATATTTTTGGAGTGTGGGAATACCTGGTGGAAACCCACGCAAGCTCAGGTAGAATATACAAACTCCACGCAGCTAGTGCCCATGGCGGGAATCAAACCCATGACCTCATTGCTTTGGCTGAATACATTCATAAAAGTGAGGAGGCATCAGGATAATTACTTTAGGTGTCTAACCCCCACTGCCTCATTTGAACTGGGGTTGGCAGTAAAAGGTTTAGTGTGTAAAAAGTCCCTTATTACGGGCAGTATTACTGCATAGGGTGTACTGCCATAGAGACTGGACCGTGAGTGGAATGGGCCTCTGCATGAGAACTACAGGTGTGTACACACAGGGGGTTATTCTGATTCACTCGGAGAGGCACAATCACTCTCTAATGGACAAAACCATATGCACTGTAGGTGGGGCTGATGTAACATGTGCAGAGAGTTAGATTTGGGTGGGGACTTCAAATATCTATACTGCAGTGTAAAAAATAAAGCAGCCAGTATTTTCCCTGCACAAAAACAAAATAACTCATCCAAATCTAACTCTCTCTGCACATGTTGCATCAGCCCCACCTGCAGTGCACATGGTTTTGTCCAATAGAGAGTGAATCAGAATAACCCCCACAGTGTGGTTCAGGCTAATGGCAGATTTTGACTATCTTGCCCTTTGGCCCTTGGCCAAATACATTCTGCAGATGACAGTCAAAAAAGACTTGACTGTCTTTTTTCACTTGCGATACAGACGCTGCAGGGCCGTGCATCGGTATCGCAAGCAATGTGTGATTTTGGCTAACTTACTGTCCTATTCTATCTTATTTTGACTATATAGTCAAAATTGTAGCCAAAATCGCCGCGTGTGTACACAACATATGGCAGAGCAGGAGATTGTACAGCTCGTGCTGAGAGTGGGAGAACGTGTGTGCTTCTGAGGATACATTGCGGCAAATGTGTTAAGCCTTAACAAGAGAAACTCGAGGGTGATAAAGTTATAAATGACCAGCCATTCGGCTACTGTCATGTTATTTATGTACAGTTTCTAATATGGCGCAGCATTATTGTGCTTTACAACTGGAAACAACAGTGATAAAACCAACTGGGTAGTAACAGACCGGTCTAGAGGTAGAAGGGCCCTGCTCACAAGCTTACAAGCTATTGGCATAATGGCCCTTATTCTGATCGGTGCGGCCCGATCAGAAATATGCGGTGATGTCCGTCTTGGCGAATCCCCGCCTTCCATACGGATCGCCACCTCCGTCCGTATGCGGATATGTGGCGGTCCGCATGAATGTGGACGGGGATACGCCTCCTCCATGGTGGGAGCAGCCCCTGCATTCGATGGTCGCCGAACATCGAATGCAGGGCCGCACGCTCCACCAGGTCCCGCAACACAAGACCACACAGACACTTGTCCGTGTGAAATCTTGTATTGGGGCGGGCAGCTGACATCCGGCGATGTCAGATGCCCGCCCCGTACCCACGCGTCACGGCCTCATTACCATGCATACGCCCCGCGTTTGCATGGGAACGCCCATGAAACGCGGGGCGTATGCATAGGGTAATGAGGATAAGTAGCCCCTCACGCCCCTCTACGCCCCCTGTGCGGCGTATAAAGAATCCATGCGGCGAAATCGCCTGCACATGCGCAGAGTGACCTCTGCACATGCGCAGACGATAAACATCGGCGGCCCGTACGCAAGCGGAAATATCCGCACCGATCAGAATAAGGGCCAATAGGAGGGATACACAAGGATAGGATTCCATAGCATGGCAGTCCCACCAGATTACAAAACAGTCCTGATGGGATGCAATTAGAATATGAATGCTCCTAGAGGTTATGGAATATGATAGGCTTGCCTGAAGAGGTGTGTTTTCAGGGAACGCTTGAAAGCTTGGAGGCTAGAGTCTTAATGTGTGTGGAAGGAAATTCCATAGGGTGGGTGCTACCCAACAAAAATCCTGCAAGTGTAAGTGGGAGCAAGTAATGAGTGTGAATGAGAGGTACAGTACTTGTGCAGAGAGGGCGGGATAAGTGAATAGATGTATGTTGGTGTAGTCAGTTTAATGGCTTTGTATGCAAGTAGAAGTATTATATATTAATAACGATAGAAGATAGGTAACCAGCAGAGGGACTGACAGAGCAGATAAGCAGTCGTTGAAGACCAGCATCGCAGCTGCATTCTAAATGGATTGTAGTGGTGAGAGTCTTTTCTTAGGAAAACCAGTAAGGAGACTATTGCAATAATCAATGCCTTATGTTATAGGCTATGTATGAAAAATGGCAGTTATGAGCTGATTGGCTGGGTGTTTATCACCCTCACGTTTATCTCTTGTTAAGGCTTAATACATCTGGCCCATAGAATGCGGCTGTCGGCTGTGAGTCAGGGAGTGTGAAGCAGCCTGTTGAAGGGAACAGCCGGGCAAAAAGGGGACGGTGTAGAGAGAGCCTCGGGGTGCAGAGAGTGCGGCTACTAAAAAAAAAAAAGGAGGCCAGAGCCAGAAAACCAGTATCAATGAGGATGCCGGGCGCTGGAATCCTGACTGCCCGGTTGCCGAACGTAAGTATGCTAGAAGCGCTAGCATTAGGCCAGGAAAAGGTGGTTAGGCCTAGGCAGTAGTGGTAGACTTATGGTTAGTTTGTGGGGGAGGGGGGGGGGTACAGTTAGGCTGCGGAGAGGGAGGGTTAGGGACTTAGTTAGGCATAAGGGGTCATTACATCTGACCTGTAGATATTACAATTCAGTTATGTTCCCCACAACGTACTATGTCATACCACATGAACAAATTTCCAGAAATGTGAGTTTCATTGGGTACAGGTTGACAGTCAAAAGGTCATTCACTATTGGTCAACAGTGAAAAGGTCGGCACATCAAAAAGATTGACATACATTAGGTCGACATAGTCAAAGAGTCAACGCAAGCAGGTCAACATGAAAAAAAAAAGGTGACATTGAAAAAGACATGAGTTTTTCACTTTTTGTGTCCATGTCGACATAGGACACTATTATATTCCCCCTCCGCTGAGATGGTAAAGTATGAAAAAGTCCTTTTCCATGTCAACCTTTTCCTTGTATCGATCGAATGCATGTCGCCCAATAGGAGTCAACCTTTTGACTGTCGACCTAATGAACGTATCCCATTCTCTTCTGGATTGCAATGGTGCAAAAAGTGGAAAGCATTGCTAAGTCACATTGCACTAGTGTCAACCAACAGCACAATTCAAATTCATGCAGTACCCCTAATCCAGTGGTTCCCAACCCTGGTCCTCAAGTACCCCCAACAGTGCACGTTTTCCAGGTCACCAGGCAGGTGCACTCATTCAGGCACATTTGTAAAGATGCACAGGTGGAGCTAATTATAGCACTTGTGATTCTGTGTGGAGACCTGCAAAACATGCACTGTTTGGGGTACTTGAGGACCAGGGTTGGGAACCACTGCCCTAATCCATTACAAATAAATCAAACTTTTTTATTCAGACAAAACAATACTCATTGAAATCTATTCTCAGGGACCGGGAGAACGTCAAAACAATGTCTACCTTACAGGAACACAATGGGGCAGATGTACTAACCAGCGTTAAGTGCATTTCTGCACTTAACGCTGGTAAACTGGGGTGGATTACGTTTACCCCAATGTATTACTAGCATACCTAGCGTGCGCTAGTGACAGCCCACCGAGTTACGCTCGGCAGGGCTGTCCCCTGCAATCCCCCCCAGTGATTAGTCCAGGCGTTAATTCGCACCGGCCGCTTCGCCAGCTCAGGGCTAGCGGTGTCCTATTCCCCACTGTGGGGACAACGCTAGCCCTGCTTCTGGGTTGGGCTGCGCTGGAAATCTCGCAGTTTTAGCGATATCTCGCGCATGCCCAGAAAGCCGGCCGGGGGGGGGGGGGGGGAGCCACGAGTGCGCATGCGCTGGGCGCCCCGGGGGAGCCGATAAGGAGAGCCGTTCACGCTGGGCATAACGGCTCTCCTTATCGGCTTCGGGGGGGGGTTAATACATCTGCCTATAACATTTGCCCGCTTCTCCACGTTATGCTGCCCCAATGCCAAAAATACTTTTAAAAACATGGAATTAGTCGTTAATATGTAACAATCTCTGGCTCGCATGGTCAAGATGGATTAGGAAAAACTATACCATTCATCCTATTTTGATGCTCAAATCTCAATTTACTAAAACAAAACGCTCCATTAAAGATACTGAATAGCATACGGCTACTTCCATTGTTTATAAATAAGGCAATACAAGTTAGAAAAAAATATGGAAAAGTTAATGAATTCAGAAATAAAACGGTCTACGAAATATATAACAAAATAAAGTGATGTAAACAGATACTGTACATCCAGACACAATACTCTAATGAGGAACATTCACAGAACCAAAGTACAAACCCAGTCTCTAAGCTAAAGCATAAACTCATATGCGACTTTCATCTATAATCTGTGCAATTCTGCATCATGCGCATTTTTCCCTGACATGTTCTCTCGTTAGATCATATTAACGTGGGCTTTATTAAGAGCGAGCAATTCTCCCTTTATAGTTAGCATATGTTTCACCCGGAGACGTTTTCCCTTTGCGTTGTTTGCTAGGAGTTGTCATAATGGGAGGCTCTATACACACCAAAGCGCCTATGTTCACATCAGCAGCTGTCACTGTTTATATGAACTGCAGTATACCTAGAAGAGCTGCTGATAAGCGCCCAGAGTTCTTGTCCCATGCAAAATACAACAGAAAACTTCTTGTTTTTGGATTTTAATCTGTCAAATGTAAATGTGATAAAACAATTGGCAGGTATACATTACAGTGTAAATCAAGTTCCATTGTCAAAGATAAAGTGGTTACAAAAATAAGTATAATCACTTCTAGAGAAACGGGGAAAAAACTAATACGGAACTGAGCCAACAGTTACCTAGCAACATAAACAAATAGAATTAATGATAATTACTAGCACTGCATTTGCAAACAACTTTTATCTATATTGCTAGTCAGTAATTGAAAATAATGGTCTTATCGAATACTGGGGTTTGCCTCCTACCAGCCATAGATGGGCCTCAAAACCAGCATTTATATTAGAAAAAACACAAATTATGTAAAACAAAAAAAAAAACCTCCAATACCCCTTTCCTCAAAGCACAGCTACAGTGTAAGCGGATAGCTGTTCTAGCTTCTGTACTACAATTGGTTTCAGTAGTTTAGTGCTGGGCCTAGGTTGAATGGCTGATTGCTGCTGTAGCAGGTCCAGGCTGCAGAGACAGCAAATACCTGGCCCCAAACATGGCCCCTGCTCAGTCACCCTGGCCCCAGACATGGCTCTGCATAGCTGACCAGCAACCATGATAACCTCAATGCCCCTGACTGTGAGCTATGATGGCGAGCAGTGCCGATAGCTGGCTGTCAGAGTATTCAACGCCCTCCCCTTCACTCGCCATTTCCAACTCGCTGGTTCCATTCGGCCAGGAGCAAACGGCGAGTGTGGCCATTAAAACGGCGGAGCTCACCGGAAAATGCAGCAGACTCTAGGCCAGGGCTGGGCAATTGCGGCCCTCCAGATGTTGATGAACTACACATCCCAGGATGCTTTGCATTAGTTTTGCTATGTGGCCATGCTGAAACTGATGCAAAGCATGCTGGGATGTGTAGTTCATCAACATCTGGAGGGCCGCAATTGCCCAGCCCTGCTCTAGGCATTTGCAACCTCGCCGTGGAAACGGATCCTTGCCATCCTCTGGCAAAACATTGAATACAGCGAGGGGGTTTGAAAGCAAGGATGGCTTTTTCAAGCTGAAAGTAAGCCATCCTCACCGTAGAAACCCCCCCTCACCGCAGCATTGAATACCGCCCATATTTGTATGATTTAAACCACAAAAAAGGCTACAAACCTTAAGTGGGCGACCTAACGTATGTCAAACTTTATAGCGCCGACAGCGATCATATCCCAACGGAGCTGCGTTACACAGATGCGTGCTGAGCTATACTGTATAATGTAAAGCATTCAGCAGAGTAAGCTGTTTCCGGCAATAACCATGCCCTTAGCCATCTATCCAACCCTATGCCAGCATTGTGGCAACCACAGCAGATATACTGCCAATGTGACCCTCTCAAACCAGTACAGTGAATTTGCAAACTGTTTAATTTTAACAGGTAATAGAATTGACTCCCTGAAGACGCCTCACATACAAAATGTGTCCACATACATCTAGCCTCCTAGCGCATTAAACAGTGCTTCTAGTCGCGCCTTGCTATGGTTTGACTGTGTAGCACAAAATGTCTTTGCATGTAACACTTTATGTCACAATGCGTTTTGTATGCAAAGTGGTGCAAATAGGAGGCACACGCAGCTTCTGCTGATTAAAATGGTATGCCGGATGCCTATAGTTTGTTTGTGACTGTAATGTAGCATTTCTTACACAGACAGTGTTTTCCAGTAGTGACAAATGAATGTGGACATCTTTTATTTACCCAAATGAAAGTTAAATATTGCCAAAGCATTCTCATGTTTGAATATTAACGTAAATGCCAACATGTAATGAATAAATGTTTTAAAAAGCACACGATAAGCAGCAAGCACCAATCATTGTAAAACGACAACAAGGTGGAATGTCAAAAAAAAACACAAAAAAGTAATGACGTTGGCTTCTAAATGGATTAGAGCCGCAACCAATCCACGCAAGACACACATTCCCCAATCACCTCTCTCCTGAACGAGGGCAGTTTGGTTAAACTTTCATCTCTGCTGGCTGTCCTTAATGTTGTACCTGCGTCTGCATTCCAGTAACAGTGGCAGTCCATGAAAGGTCGGGCTCCTTACTATACTTACAGGGGCTGAACAAAGGAAGACCAATTCCTAGCGTGTGAATTCTGACAATGTATAAAGAAAGGTTGCCCAGCACTGAACAGAAAGTCATATAAAAATAGAAATTAAAAATGAACACATTTGCACAATTAAACAGAAGCAAATGTTGCATCTTTATTATGGAACTAGGAGTTGTCTACTTTAACCCTTTGAGTGAGGTAATATGTCAAAAGAGGTGTGAAAATTGGCAAGCAAACCTTTTCATTAACCCTTAGTTGCTGTGAGAGACCCTCAAAATATCCGCTAAAAATGCCAGCGCCGCTCACAGCGCCTGTTCTTTTTTTGGGTGCAATATTTAACCAAACCTCAATTAATTGACTTGGCTTAATACCCAAAAAAAGCAGTCACTGTGAGCGATGCTGGCATTTTTAGAGGATATTTTGAGGAGCGCTAACAGCAACGTTGGCACTCAAAGGGCGGTATTCAATGCTCTTTGGCGAGCTGTGACGGTGAGCAGTGTCGATAGTTTACCGTCACAGCTCGCCAGTAAGTATTCACTGGGTTTTTCCAGTGAGGTGGAAACGGAGAGTTCGGCCCTCAAATGGCGAGGCCTGTGGCTAAATGCAGCGGGCTAGCTGCATTCGCATCGAACCTCGCCATCCTCTGACTGCAAGGAGTCCCCCGGAACGTTGAATAGGGCAAGCGGCCAGCGCGGGGGTTAAATGGCGAGGGTGGCTTGTTTTCACCACCCTCTCAATACACCCTCTCGCCAGCGGCATTGAATACCACCCAAAGGATTATATTTGTTTGCACAAAAAAACTTTCTTCTCTTTTTTTATATGGTGTTGGGTTACAACAAAAAACAGTTGCTGAGCAAATGTGGCTGTGAGTTGCTTAAGGACAGGTGTTCTTTCCTCATGCAGACATTTAAAGCAGCAAATCCGTAACCTGTGATTACACCGGAACAAAGAAGCATTGTTGTAGATCACATTTTTTTTTAAAGCATTACGCATGGCTACGTTTTACAATGTAAAAGGTGAGGAACAATTTTAAGAGACATTGGTCACATGTTCCTCTCCCGAAGCAGCAGTTTAAAACAAGTATTTAACATATTCTAGATCAGGGTTAGGCAACCCACGTCAATCCAGCTGTTTTGGAACTACATATCAAAGCATGCCCTGCAACAGTTTGGCTGTTAGGAAATGCTAAGCTGTGGTAGGGCATGCTGGGATGTGTTGTTCCACAGCAACTGGAGGGCCAAAGGTTGCCTACCCCTGTTCTAGATAATGTTATCTCCAGAAAGACTGATCAGGTTGCTAGTAAGCCCAAAATGAAGTATGAATATATAGCCTATTTATTTAGAACTACAGAAGGAGAAGGGGGGGGTGAAGTGGTGAAAATGTAATATTTCCAGCTTACTATAGCGTGTCACCTTTTTGCTGATGGCTGCTATTTATTAAGTCTTCTTGCTGGAAGTAATTTTACTGTGAAGTGCCCGTGTGAGGTAATGCGAAGGGACTGGACAGTGATACCACCAGGAAGCTCGTGGTACCGACATGCAGAGCTTTTTGTTGTATTTGGACAAAAGCTGGCCATGCATCAGACCAACTTTCCCCCCCCAACCATCCAACTGACCAACCATCCAACTATTTTGTCCAACAACCAACCTGAAAATTTTTCATCACACCAGCAAAACTTCTCTCCTACGTGTGAGGTCACAGAAGTAGGAAGACAGTACCTGCCTACTTCTGCATGTATTGAATAAATATATATATATTTCAATAAAACAGGTTTTCAGTTACATTGATAACTGTTAACTACTGCATGTGCATCAAATCAGCTGAATTAGTTTAGAAACAAATACAAACTACAATAAGCAGATACATTAATACCTCTTTCACACTGCCTAAACATTTTAAAAACTGGTATTTTAAAACGGTATTTAAAACGGGTCTGAGCCTTCACATTGCAGTAGATTACCGTTTTAAATACCATTCACATCAGTCAACCCGTTTAATCCCCTGAACACGTTTAAAGGCAGGATGCAGGGGACAGCCTATCACAGATGTTGTTTTTACTAAATACCGTTTCAGAGCCATTCTCACTGCATAAAAAAACGGCTCTGAAACGTGTAGGACTCTGCTTTTTAAACGTTTTGAAATACCGGTTATCTTTAACGAGTAAATTAACTCTGGTGCTTTCCCACTGCAGCCTTAAATGTTTTAAAATGGAGAAAAAAAACGGCAATATACCGTTTAGCAAGTGCAGTGTGAAAGGGGTATGAGTGATACATAGTTGCAAGCATCTCTGACACTATTTATTTATAGTTTCGGTACTCTTTACCTAGAACGGCGCCCATCGCGGGCATTGAATGCACTAAAAAATCCGGTGCGATGCGACCGACGCGATGCCCATGATTTCCCATAGGGAACAATGTTAAATTTCTCAATTGACCCGATTTTCCTGTTCAATGCCTCAATTGACCTGATTTTTCCATAGGAATCAATGTTAAATGGCCCACAGAGGCCAAATAGGCACCCTGAAGTGTGAAATGGCCCCCACAATTGTTAACGCCACCCCAGGATCAACGTGAACCCGAAGCGTGGCGAGCGCAGCGAGCCCACGAGGGGCGGCGGTACGCGTCCTACGACCTTTTCATACCCCCACTATCCACGTCAGCGTGGAGTTGAGAATAGAATAATGTGGCGAGCGCAGCGAGCCCCGTGAGGGGACGCGGATACCTGTGAAGCCCGCGAAGGGATGCGTTTACCTGTGAAGGTATCCGCGTCTGCTTGCCACGATTCGGGCTCGGTGGCTCGCTGCGCTCGCCACACTATTCTATTCTCAACTCCACGCCGACGTGGATAGTGGGGGTATGAAAAGGTTGTAGGACGCGTACCTTGCGCTCGCCACGCTTTGGGTTCACGTTGATCGTGGGGTGGCGTTAACAATTGTGGAGGCCATTTCACACTTCAGGGTGCCTATTTGGCCTCTGTGGGCCATTTAACATTGTTTCCTATGGAAAAATCGGGTCGATTGAGGCATTTAACATTGTTCCCTATGGGAAATCGCACGCATCGCGTCGGTCGCATCGCACACGATTTTTAGTGCATTCAATGCCCGCGATTTCTTTTACCTGCGATGACCACGATCAAAATCGTGGGCGCCGTGCTAGGTAAAGAGTACCATAGTTTCTTATATAGTGCAGCAGACTCCGTTGCGCTTTACAATTGCAGACAGATCTAGAACAAACTGGGTAACAAAAGACAGGCATGGAGGTAGGAGGTCCCTGCTATCATTTATCAAGACTATCATTTAAACAAGCTCATTGACATTTGTTGTCAATTACCAGTTCAGATGAAAAGCATGCTTTTCAGTAACACTATTTGTGGGGTATGCTATTAGCAGTGCTTGCTGGGTGATCGTGGAGGGAACAAGGCCTTTGTGTTGCTGTTAGTGGGGTGTCACAGATCAAGGTTGCAGGGGACGGTGCCGGGCGTGCTGCTGTCAACAGCGCACCCTGTTCATCACAGCCGCTGACATGGAGGGAGTAGGCGGACACTCCTGTGCAGTGTCTGCCTACTTATTGTTCAGTTGGGGGACAATTCCCTCTGACTTAGGGCAGTATTCAATGAAAAAAATTCTCTGTGCATGGCGAGAGATTTTTTCTCTCGCCATGCACTCTCCCTGTTCCGGAGCCTCCTGCTCCCACTATTCAATGTATTTAAGACTCGCCGCCACTCGCGGCGAGTCTTAACCCCTGCAGCGGACGAGCGTCCGCGGCAGGGAGCTTTCAGGGAGCCGGGGGACGGAAGCAGCCAGAGAGATTAAAGTCTCCCTGGCTGCTCCAGAGGAATGTGGAGGGGAGGAGGGCTCCCCGGGACCCAGGCAGCACAGGCTGCCCCCCCCTTATAGCCAGCGGGGGACCCAGTATTCACTGCACCCGATCGTGCATATTAACGATCGGGTGCAGTGAATATATGAATATCTAATGAGCGGCTCGAGCGCTCCGGCCCCCTGCTGGCTGCACTGTGTAAAAAAAAAAAAAAAAAAAAAAAAAAATTATATATATATATATATATATATATATATATATATATATATATATATATATATATATATATATATATATATATATATATATATATATATATATATATATATATATATATATATATATATATATATATATATATATATATATTTATTTTTTTTTTTTTTTTTTTTAAATTTAATATATATTCATGTGCTATAAGCACATGAATAAAAATAACATGCCCCTTTACAGAAAAAAAAACCTGATTTTTTTACACCAAAATAAAAAATAAAAACTTTTAGTTTAAAAGTTCACATTCCAGCTCTCCATCAAAAGATGGAGAATTTCTACACGGAGAGAGACGGCGAAAATCACTTAGAAAGACGGCGAATATTTCACATTGAATAGGGTGGTTCACTTTTGGAGAGCAAAATGCTCCGTCCAAGGCGAAAAAAGCAAAAATTCTCCATAAAACACGGAGAATTTATCTCATTGAATACTGCCCTAAATCGCTTAGAAAATGACCCTACATCGCTGTGTGTGTAGGGGCCAAAGCCGCGCATCGCTATCGCGATAGTAAGAGTAAGCAGAGATCATAAATATAGATCAGTGTTTTTCAACCACTGTGCCTTGAGCTGTTCTCGAGTGTGCCCCCAGATCTAGAGATTCCCAAACCAGTTTTACAGCCACCACCAGTTCAACTGTTATTTACTGGTCTCTTCTTTTCATGTAAAGGGCCAAAGTATTTTATTTTTGTTACCTGTGGGGACCAGTGTGATTATTTTTTTTATATGGGGGCCAATAGGTTTGGATTTTTCCTGTGGGGGCCAATGTGTTTTGCCCTCTGGGATCTCATGGTGTGCCTTGGCAATTTTAAATTGTTATTTAGTGTGCCGCAAGGTAAAAAGGTTGAAAATAACTGATATAGATATAGCGAGTGTTCGCTCACCGGAGAACTGGCGCTGACACATGGCTGTGTGTGTGAGTGCTGACCAGTGCTGCGTGCTGAGCAATCTAGCATTACTCAGATCAAGCTGAACACTCTCTATGCGTGTAGGCCTCTTAGTACTATTGTACCCATCAAGAGTCCACACAGGTGAAAAATCATAATTTTTTTTCCTGTGTGCAGATAAAAGTCCGTCTAGACCACAAGTTCTCAAAGTCGGTCCTCAGGACCCCACACAGGGTTTGTTTTGCAGGTCTCCTCACAGAGGGGTAGATGTATGATAAGGGAGGAGAAGTGATAAAGTGCCTGGTACTTTATCACCGGCCAATCAGCTCCTGACTGTTCAGTTACAGGCTGGGTTTAAAAAGGGGCAGTCAGGAGTTGATTGGCCGGGGATAAAGTACCAGGCACTTTATCACTTTTTCTCCCTTATCACTGCTTCATACATCTACCCCAAAATCACAAGTGAAACAATTAGCTCCACCTGTGGATCTTTTAAAATGTGTCAGTCATTAACGAGTGCACCTGTCTGGTGACCTGGGAAAACGTGAACGGTGTGGGGTCCTGAGGACCGAGTTTGAGAACCACTGGTCTAGACTGAGATGGCGGAATTTGGGATGGGCGCTGACATCATGTGACATCAGCAAAGAGTTTCCTCAGGGGTTTGCACATGCGCAGACCCCCACCAGAAAGAGTCTGAATCACCCCAAAGTGCAGTGCATGCTTGGTCAACAATTTATTACTGATTACTATATATTACGGCTTGTGTTCTAGCATGGGCTCACTGGGATTGATTGTTAGCAGTAAATATTTAGACGGTGCCTCTTGGTTATATCTGAATAATGCTGCTTTCCCACTGCCAAGCCGTTTAAAGAACCGGTATTTTTAAACGGTATTTAAAACGGTATTACTGTAGCTTTCACATTGCAGTAGATTACCGTTTAAGTACCATTCACATCACAGTAATACCGTTTAATCCCCTCAACACGTTTCAAGCTTTCCTGGTTGTGGGGAGTGTCATTACGCTGGCGACAGCCTATCACAGGTCTGCAGACTGTTGTTTTCACTAAATACCGTTTAAGAGCCATTCTCATTGCAGAAAAAATGGCTTTGAAACGTTTAGGACTCTGCTTTTTAAACGGGTTGAAATACCGGTTAGCTTTAACCGGTAAATCAACTCTGGTGCTTTCCCACTGCAGCCTTAAACGTTTAGAAATGGAAAAAAAAACGGCAATATACCGTTTAAGACCTGCAGTGAGAAAGGGGCATTACATAGCGGTGGGACAAGTCCAGTTTACTTGAACAGTCAACAAAATGTAAATAGAGATTTATAGCCAGAAAAGATTTGTTATTAAAATAGATTATATATCTTTCTTCCATTTGAGTACAAACATAAACATATAACATTAATAATCCGAACACCAAATGGCATCTACATTTAGAAGGAGGAGGAAATAAAACGGAGCTTTTCCAAAATAAAAGAACAGACTGTAGCAGAATGTTTACTGGCAATCAACAAGCAGCATTAGTTATGTCAGCAGAAGAGTTCAGGAAATGCAAATGTACCTTAAAATATTAATGATCGCGCAACATTATGTAATCTTGCAAAAAAAAAACCACAAGGAAAAGCTTAAAAAAGGAAAACAAGTTCTGTGGGAATCCTGAAAATGGCTTGATCACACAAAAGAACAAGCAATTGTACAATATCCAAATAATGAATCTGTGTATACATGTGACAAAGGGACTCAGCAGCAATCACAAAGGAGTTACCCTTGGTTATATGCCACCTTAAAAATAAAAATATATTTTTTTTTTTTACAGTAAAATAAGCTATTTGCACATCAATGTGAGAACTTTATGTCTTCGGCGAACATTGAAGTGAATTGTTTAAAATGTGTAAGTTTCCTGATGCACCTAAACTATGGGAACAAGTGCATGACGACTGCTTAAGAATATTATATATAGATAGCTACACCGGCATCCCCACTATGGTATATCGCTCATTGCCCACTACATAAAAACCGCGGCCGGTTTTTTGAGCGATTTCACTACATCTCCCGGCGATAGCCCTATGGCCCCTACACACACAGCGATGTAGGGCCATTTTCTCAGCGATGTTGTTAAATGAAGCAAAATCGCTCCGAAAATGGACTGAATCGCTACTTGTGTAGAGGCCATATGAGAGATTAACTAAAAAAAAAAAAAAAAAAAGGAAAAGGAAAACGTTTTTAGGGAGAACGCTTTTCATGCAAATGTCTAATTACAAATAATAGCAGTCTAAGATTAATTTATTATGTATAATAGGTATTCGACTAATCCAATCTATCCGACTGTCGGAAAATTTTCATCGGTCAGATAGCCTGCGAGTCATCAAAAATGGCCAAAATTCAATAATTTAGCATCCGTTTGCGCCAAACCCTAAATTGCTAGCAAGTGCTATAAAGAACAGGACACTGAATAGGATTGTGGAATTGCTTGCCATATCCGTGCTGCCGCAAGGTGAACCGGCCCGATGAAGACTCATCAAGTAGAGCCCAGTGCACTGCTATCCAGAACAAGGAGACTGGAAGATCTGCAAAGCACCTTGAGTCCTGTTGGAGAAAGTGCGCTATATAAATTAAACTTACTTACTTACTTACCTACCTACCTATCAACCAACACACAGGTTTCACACGAGAAGCCTACGTCTAATGCTCATGAGTTCTCGCCACCAAACTGCAAAATGATGGGGGCATCCACGAGTGAGCTGCTGACCTCTCATGCGGAGTTCATCTGTCGCAGGTGTAAGCAGCGTGTAGCACCAGCAAATATTGCTGAATGGCTGACCGCGCTAGACAAGTTTCTCATTGGATACAGTCAGAAAGGCGGCTTCATCGCCCCGGCCAACATAGTGTTTGTCTACAATACATGCTCTGCCGTGACGTCATTTTATCTGTGCTGGACAGTGTGCAGGAACTAATGGCATATATCCTATGCATACGTGGGCAGTGAGACCACCTTTGCTACTTTCCAAGAAGCCTTTTGCCAATCTGTTAGCAACCTAATGAGTGCAAAGATTCCTTGCTACCATGGTGACCCCCATTATTTCACCCAGGTCTTTTTGGATCTTATAGCTGAGGGTGGGCAGCAGGATATCAAAAATCAACTGTGGTGAGCTTTGAATAAAACTTTTCTGCTGCCATGAATTAAAGGAACAGCTCTGGCTTGGGAAACACAAACAGACCCAAATACAGGCTTGGGAACCTGAGACAAAGAGACCCACATACAGGCTTGGGAACCTGAGACAAAGAGACCCAAATACAGGCTTGGGAACCTGAGACAAAGAGACCCACATACAGGCTTGGGAACCTGCGACAAAGAGACCCACATACAGGCTTGGGAACCTGAGACAAAGAGACCCACATACAGGCTTGGGAACCTTATGGTGTGTACACACGTTAGATGTGCCTTAAGATCCTATCCACGATCCGATCAGATAGGATCGTGGATAGGACCTTAAGGCACATCCGATTTGCATCCTATCTTGACTATATAGTGCAGATCTGCAATATATAGACAAGGCAGCCAAGACTTTCTGGCTTCCGATACGTGAACGCGCATCAGATCGGGATCGCAAGGGTTAAAACCCTTGCGATTTGCATCCGATTCCGATCCGATGTTGACTATATCATCAACATCGGAAAGGAAATCAGACCGTGTGTACACAGTATTAGTCAAAGAAACCCACCCCACCCGTGGCTGTTATTGCATGGCTATCGGGGGCATGGCCCCTTAGCGATGGGGTTACTTTAAGAGTACTTTAAGAATTGATAGTGGCACAGCCACCATGGAGCAACACAATATTACATTTTTGGTGTGAAGTTAGAACAATCTAAGGGCCAGATTCTCTAAGCTTCAAAAGTGATAAAATGGAGAGTGATAAACAGCCAGCCAATCAGCTCCTGCCTGATATTTTCAAACACAGTCTGTGACATGGCAGGTAGGAGCTGATTGGCTGGCTGTTTATCACTCTCCATTTTATCACTTTTGAAGCTTAGAGAATCTGGCCCTAAATGTGCTGTCAGACTCGCTTTGGTACACTGGGGTGTGAGCGCATAGTGTAAGTTCAGGACCGGCGCTACCCGCTCAGCAGAGGATGCAAAGCAGGTAGGCGCCGGGCAGGAGAGGCGCCACTGTCCCTGCTCTGCATCCCCTGCTGTCTCTGACTCTCTGAGGCTGCCGGCTGCTGCTGCGCCTATCACACTGCAGGGCACGCAGCAGCGCCAGAGGCACAGAGTTCCCTCCAGGCTCCTATAGTATACATCAGGGCAGCAGTATGTACTAAACGGGGCGAGGCTACACGGATGGAGGGGCGGGGCTACACGGATGGAGGGGCAGGGCTATGATGGAGCAAGACTGAAGAGAGACACAGGAGAGACTGAGCTGCCAGGACAGCAGACTAAAGTGTGAGTGTACTAATGTTGGCAACTGGTGTGGGCACGTGTATAGGCAAGCAGCATTACCAATGTCAGCAACTGGTGTGAGCATGTGTGTAGGCAGCATTACTAATGTCGGCAACTGATGTGGGGATGTGTATAGGTCAGGGCTGGGCAACACCGGCCCTCCAGATGTTAATGAACTACACATCCCAGGATGCTTTGCATTAGTTTTGCTATGTGGCCATGCTGAAACTGATGCAAGGCATGCTGGGATGTGTAGTTCATCAATATCTGGAGGGCCAGTGTTGCCCAGCCCTGGTAGGTAGTGCTACTAATGTTGGCAACTGATGTAAGCATGTGTTTAGTCAGCGCTACTAATGTCAGCAACTGGTGTGAGCATGTGTGTAGACAGCACTACTAATGTCAGCAACTGGTGTGGATATGTGTATAGTCAGTGCTACTAATGTCAGCAACTGGTGTGGGCACGTGTATAGTCAGTGCTACTAATGTCAGCAACTGGAGGGCACATGTATAGTCAGCGCTACTAATGTCGGCAACTGGTGTGGGCACGTGTATAGTTAGCGCTACTAATGTCAGCAACTGGTGTTGGCACATGTATAGTCAGCGCTACTAATGTCGGCAACTGGTGTGAGCATGTGTGTAGACAGCTAGTGATGTCGGCAACTGGTGGGGGCACATGTATAGGCAGTGCTACTGCTGTTGGCAACTGGTGTGGGTATCTGGTTACACAGTGCTACTAATGTCGGCAACTGGTGTGGGCATATGGTTACACAGTAGCGCCTTGAGTCCTGTTGGAGAAAGTGAGCTATATAAATTCTACTTACTTACAGTGCTACTAATGTCGGCAACTGGTATGATCACTACGTATAAGCAGAGCAACTACTTTTGGCAACTGGTGTGGGCGTTCTGAATAAGCAGCCCTTCAAATGTGGGTATATCCAGGAGTATTCGGAGCATTATGTGTAGCATAATGTGTGTCATTATCATATGGGCATTATGGTGCATGGTATATATTGTAAGGAGAATTACAGTGTGTGGCATAATGTGCAATGGGCATTATGGTGTGCTGCATATTGTGTAAGGGGCATCATGATGTGTGACATAATGTATAATTTGCATTACTGTGTGTGGTATAATGTGTAATGCGCATTGAGGTGTGAAGCATAATGTGTTATGGGGATTACAGTGTAATTGGTACTTTTATGTGACGATGCCCATTCCCCATAAAGCTACGCTCCTACATTTTTGCACGCTCCTACGGCACAAACTCTCCCCGTTTTTTTAACTCATGGCACCAAAATGGCTAGTTAAAGCTGTGTAAGAGGAATAATATTGTGCTACTATGTGGTGTAATTTGGAGTGGGAGTATTATTGTGTGGCCATTCACCTTCCTTGAGAGATCATACATTTTTCTTTTGGTGTCCCTTTGTAAAGCTTGGGTGGGTGCAAATTTATAGTTTGCAGGAGGGCGCAAAACTCCCTAGCACCGGCCCTGTGTAAGTTGCTCTCTCATTTCCTGTGTGCTGCCATGTTTGAACCGCACATGAACAGGGAGGTGCAGATTTCACTACTTTAAATAGAATAAACAAATACATTGAAAATGGTCTAAAAACAAAAATGTTAAATCCAACTTGTTTTTCTCTACACCTTCCTGTTGCTATTCTACTTTGCTTTACTATATACTTTTAGAGCTCCTTATATAAACTTTGTAGTTATTTATTTTTCACTCACATACTCCCAAGACACATTTCCGTGTGACCACTAATTATACACCTCTACAAACTGGTCAATACTTCACGGTGTCCTTTATATTTGTTACATGGCAAGGTTTTACTCCATACTGATGTTTTGTTATATGTGGATTTTTCAATTATTATTAATAATAATAAATATTTCCCAACATTTTTACTTTGCTGAACTGGAGCCTAACACGCACAAAAAAGAGGGCATTACCTCTAGAGGGGGGCATGGAGTCAAGGGAATATCGTGGCAGCAAGCCATGCCCCGCATTCCATCACTATGGGGGCATGGAAAGCGCTCTGTGAGCTACTGGCCATGCCCTCAGCCCTTCTGTTTCACTGAATAGACGCTTTGCATGTGTCTATTCCCCGCTGCTCTACTGAGCAAGCAGCGGCAGTAAGGGAGACTCACAACTGTCCCACCACCACCACCACCGCCGCAGGACACTGTGGGACAGCTCCCTAAAATTGGGGAAGATGGGAGGTATGTTAATATGAAGTGTAACAAAAAAAAATAATAATAATATGAAGTGTGTACATCAGTAAATAATAATATGGAGTACATCAGTAAATAATACCCCTTTCACATCGCACTTTTAAAACGGTATATTGCCGTTTTCTTTCCATTTTAAAACGTTTAAGGCTGCAATGTGAAAGCGCCAGAGTTGATTTACCGGTTAAAGTTAACCGGTATTTCAAAACGGTTAAAAAGCAGAGTCCTACACGTTTCAAAGCCGTTCTTTTGGCTGTTTGAACAGCTCTATTTCAATGGCTTGAAACGTGTCCCTTGGGGGTTAAACGGGTTGAATGGTATTAAATGATTTTTAAAACGGTTTTCACCTGCAATGTGAAAGGTCTCAAGGCTCAGACCCGTTTTAAAGTCCCATTTAAGAATACCGTGTCATTACCCATTTCTGCAATGTGAAAGCAGTATGATCCGTGTGTGCAACAGTTAATAATAATAATAATAATAATAATAATACAGAGTACATCAGGAAGCAATAAGTGTGTGCCAGCATTAATAATAATAGACGTGTGTACGTCAGTAAATAAGAGACATGTGTACATCAGTAAATAATAATAATAATCGAAGTGTATCAGTACTGATTTAAATATTTTCAATTTTTCTGTATTATAAGACTATTATCATATTCTGTGACTTGATTGGAAGAAAAACTATATTTTGTTGCTCTGTACTTTTGCATGGGCAAGGACAATAAAGTGAATATAATCTAATTAGGAGTGATGATAATAATAATGTGCAAATAATGATCGCACACCACTTACATTAGAGTTGGCGGACAGAGATGCAATAACAGATACGCATAAAATACAATATTAATTATTTTGCATGTACCCACAACCTGTAATAGCCCTTACCTGCGGTTCATCGGACGGAGTCGCACTGCCACCTTGACAGACGCCATGTCTCATGCCTGTGATGGATGGGCTCTGGATGAGCACCAGTATCTTCAGCAACAGTTCCCAGTGAGCTCCAGTATACAGCACCAGGTCTGTGGGGCCACCCTGGGGTGCTGAGCAGATAACAAGAAGGGACCTGCAGCTAGATATACTCAGCTACAGAGCACCCATAGCCCTACCCATGCCAACTATTGCCACTAAGTTCTCAATGTAAATCCCTGCTGCCAGTCTGAGTCACTAGTGCCATAACAGTGTGGCAAGTTCAGCAATGGCTGCGATGTAGCACGCTCATAGTGTTATTACAGCCGGTCAGCCACATGCACGCTGCCCGGAGAACAGGTGTGCCGTAGGAGTGTCACAGGCTAATTTTGGGCTGCTCAGCTGTCATACGCTTGCGGTCGGAGGGTGCTACGCTGCTACCTAAGCCATACGCAAATTGCGTAATTCTAAAGTGAACAGGAATACCGAGCACGGCCAATCCACCCGGCACGGCGTGACGTCATCACTGGCCTCTCCTCACGTGACGTCGCTTCGCCATAACTTGCGCCGCAATGCTTTCTGGGAGTTGTAGTTTTACTGTACACATTGCACAGCATAGTTATAATCATCTTATACATCTGTAACTGTAACCTCTTGTGAAATGTAAAAACGACTTAGCTGCCGTGTGTCAATGACCATATTCAGGTTTGACCGACAACAACCAGCTGTCATGCTAGGGAAGGCAATGATGTATTCATTACTTGCAGATTTTCTTTTAATGTTACCTCACAGACTGATCCCGAGCCACAGGTTCTACTATTAAACAAAACAAAATATTATTATAATAATGTTATTATTGTTATTATTATAATAATTAAAGGAAGAATGAATATATATATATATATATGTACAAAAGAAGGTGGTTGTGGCCCCAAAAATGCGCTTAGATGAGCAGCACCTCTATAGTACCTTGCTGTTAATTGAGGTACAGGTAGGGTAAAGATATAGGAAAAGAATAGGGGTGCGCTAAAGATACCACTACAGGACTACACATATAATAAATCAAAAAAATTTGATAAAAGCAAATAAGCATTTATTAATGGTTAATCCAGTAATGCAATTTCGTTTAGCTGTTTAGAGGTTTTCTTTTATGTCACATATAGATCCGCGGCCCAACGCGTTTCGTCCCTTAGGACTTCATCAGGGGCGATGACCCAATCGATATGGGCGAGAGAAGAAGAGAATAGATAATCACTCTCGTTAGGCTTCCTTATACAAAATTAATATGTTCTTGAGTTCGCTGTGGTGGATTGATGCAACCAATTCAGGTGTGTGTAAGGTCCTAGTATCAGGGTTTGCTGACTAGTGTTCACACATAACTTCGGTTCGATGTCACTCCGTTCAAACGGAAATATAAAGTGAACAGCCACAGAATAAAAAGCAGAAATCTCTAAATCCAAGGGAGATGCTAGTTCAGAGACCAAGGTAGCTGTTTGTTCCCGGTCAGTACATACAGTCTCTAAAAATATCCAGTGAAAGGAATCACAGGGTCTCCAGGAGCCAGGAATCACAGGATCTCCAGGAGCCTGTCTGGCATTGGTGATGTTATCCTAAATAAGGCTAGATCTACGTTAAGAATGGACTGGGTTAGATTACACTATTAAGTTCTACAGCTTCATTTAGGCCATTCGGGAAGAGCGAATCCATCCGGTACATCCAGTGGACTTCTTTTTTGCACAGGGATTTGTAACGGTCTTCCCCCCTTTTCGTGATTGGAATAGTTTCTACTCCAATTATAGTTAATGAGCCAGCGTCCCCATTATGTACAGTGGAAAAATGTCTAGGGACACTGTGTGTGACTAGTTTGTTTATAATGTTCCTCCTGTGCTCCAGAATCCTCTGCTTCAGCGGGCGAGTGGTTCGACCCACATAGCAGAGGCCACAAGAGCAACACAGAACATAAATGACATAACAAGTGTTACAGTTGATAAAGTTCTTTAAATGAAAGATTTTATCTTCACCATTCATATAGATATTGGTACAATTTTGGGGTACATATTGGCAGGTGAGGCAACGATTTGCCCCGCATTTAAAGAACCCATTGGGTTTGGGTCTCAGCCAGTTGAGTCTATTCTCACTCTCTTTTTTAGAGCTCAGGGTTGGTAGAAGGCTTGGTGCCAAAAAGCTCTTAAGGGATCGGTTCTTCTTGAAAATGAATTTAGGTTTCTGTGGTAATGTCTCTCCTAGTAGTGGGTCATTCTTAAGTATTTCATAGTTTTTAGAGATTATCTTTTTAATCTTTGAATAGTGGTCATTGTATTTTGAGATAAAGGCAATCTCATTTTTATTTTGTTGTGGATCTAATTGGTTTGTATTGTTATCAATGGTTTTTTTCTTAAGGAGAGAGGATCTCTATACAGAGAGGGTCTCTGTGAGGGCTTGATTCAAGATGGAATCAGGGTAGTTGCGGTCCCTAAAAGAGCCAGTAAGCTCTTTGGCCTGTTCTAAAAAGGTGGAATGATCAGAGCAATTTCTCTTCAATCGCAACAGTTGGCCCTTAGGTATATTCCTTTTCCACGCTGGGTAGTGTGAGCTGGAAAAATGTAGGAAATTATTTGTGCTTACTTCTTTGAAGTAAGTACTTGTAGAGATCATATTTTCCTTAATTTCAAGAGTCAGGTCCAAAAAAAAATCAATTTTTTGTTTATCAAATGTATGGGTGAACTGTAAATTAAAAGTGTTAGTATTAAGGTGATTCACGAAGGAAAGTGCCAGTGAAAGGTCCCCATCCCAAACTATAAACAAATCATCAATATAGCGGCCATAGAGGACCAGATTCGCACCGAACGCCCCCCCCCCAAATGAGACTATCCTCCACCTCCCCCATATAGAGGTTAGCATAGCTCGGCGCGAATCTGGTCCCCATGGCCGTGCCCATCACCTGTAAATAGATGGTGTCCAAAAAGGAAAAATAATTGTGAGAGAGAATGAAATTAATAGAATCCGTGATAAAGTGCCTGTGTCTCTCCTCTAGGTCCCCATCTCTGTTTAATTTAGCTCCTATACAGCTAACCCCCAAATCATGGGGGATATGCGTGTACAGGCTCTGTACGTCTAAGGTAAGGAAGGCATACGTGTCTTTACAGACAATGGTTTGAATTTTTCCAGAAAGTGTGTTGAATCTCTGATGTGAGACTTTAGAAGAGAGACACGTGTCTGGAGAAAAAAATCAACATAAAAGGACAAATTAGAAGTGAGGGAATTGATGCCAGAAATGATGGGTCGACCGGGAGGTGAAGTGAGGGACTTGTGTATTTTGGGAAGGTGATAGTAGATGGGCGTGAGGGGGTGTTCAGTGTAAAGAAACTTAAATTCATCTTTGGACAAGACTCCATCAATTCTTGCAATATCCAAAAGTTCAAAAAGTTCTCTAAGGAACAGGGGGGTGGGATCGGAAGTGAGTTTTTTATAAAAGTTGGGATCCCCCAACTGACGAAGTGCCTCCGCTACATAGTCGGGGCGATCTTGGATCACCAATCCCCCCCCCCCCTTGTCCGCCTCCTTAATTATAATATTGGAATCTTTAGTGAGTTTGTTAAGGGCTCAAAATTCCCATTTATTTAAATTAGTAGTCTCTAGTGTTTTATTAGTGTTAATTTCGCTGCAGAGCATTTTGAAGTCATTTAAAGTGATTTTGTAAAAACTCTCCAGGTAATGGCCTTTTGACTTGATCGGAAAAAATTCCGATCTTTGTTTGAATTTATTTGAAGTTTTTGCCAGAGTAAAGATTTTTTCTGGACTAGTAGGGGAATTGTTTTCCGCTAAAAGATCTTGAAGATTCTCTAGTGCTAGATTATCCCCACTATCAAGGAGGATTGGTATGGCCTCCTCTTTTTTGTTTGTTAAGTTCTGTTTGGCAAAGTATCGCTTCCGGCTCAACGTTCGTATGAAACGATTGAGCTCCACTAAAAGATCAAAAATGTTAGGTGTTGAGGAGGGGGCAAAACTCAATCCTCGACTTAACAATGAGATATCTGCAGGTGAGAGTTTTTTGCTTGATAAATTAAAAATGGTTTGTTTCTTAGTGGCCCTATTCATACTTTTTCGTTTTTTCAAAATCTTAAGTTGGACCTGTTTGCCTCCTCGTCTCCCTCGAAGCTTAAAGCTCTTCTTCTTTTTGGTGTGCCGTGGGTTTGATTCCTGTTTAGATTTTGGGCAGTCTGGGTTCTCTGCGGTAGGTCTAAAAAAAACCATTCTCTTGATTGGTTTTTCCCTCCGCTAGCCTTTGTTTGGGACGGGCTCCTTTATCTATCTCTTTAGATTTAAATTCCCTCTGGGTTGGATTATTGTCCCACTGTTCTCTTGGTTGGCGGGAATGGAATGAGGAGTTTTTTCTATTTCTCCAATTCCCTGAGCTATCTCGTCGGCGGTTCTGAGTTGAAAAGATATCTTGCCGAGACCTATCTCTTCTCGGGTATATGGGCATGTCTCTAATTCTCTCGGACTGTTTGATTTTATTTTTATTTTTATATGTTCGGACCTGACCTTCTTGGTAGTTCACAAGATCTCGTTTAAACTTTGTGCCAGATATGCCCCCACAGTGCCACATATATGCCCCCACAGTGCCACATATATGCCCCCACAGTGCCACAGATATGCCACCACAGTGCCACACATATGCCCCCACAGTGCCACACATATGCCCCCACAGTGCCACACGCGGCAGCTGCATTGTCCCTCTTCTTGTTTGAAGGTAGCCACAGTGCCACTGACAGTGACTTACCAGCGCATCGGCCAACCCGGGCAGGATGATGATAGCTAACTTCTCTCCTTCCTGCATGTTGCACTCCTGGCGCTGTTGCGCAGGCTGGGCTTCTTCCTGCACTCCCGGCACAGGCTGCCCAATCACAGAGCTCAGAAGTCAGCCGGCTGTCTTCTGAGCTCTGTGATTGGGCAGCCTGCGCCGGGAGCTGCCTGTCACAGGGGGGAGTAGTGCCGCGGATCGGATCCGTGACAACAGAGATCCGATCCGTCACTCGTCACCCTGCCGCTGCTGCCGCATAACTAGGGCCGGCTCTGGGAGGCGGCAGCAGCGTTGGCGTTGGCATTGGGGGGACCTGCCGGGCGCCCTGGCTGTTTACAGAGGCGGACAAGCCCCGGCTGCTGCACAGCTTGTCCGCCTCTAGAAACGGCCCTGCCAGTGGTTTCCAAACTTTTTCAAATTACGGCTCCCTAGAGCAGGGGTGGCTAAAAACTGGCTCTTGAGCCGCATGTGGCTCTTTTGTTGAGATGTCTCAAAGGGGTATTAGGCTAGTATTTACTAGAGATGGCCATCGCATCCATTGCATCATTCTAAACTATGCAATAGATGACCATCGATATTTTTAAATATCGATGGTCATCCATTGTGTTTGACTGATCAAAACATGGGGGCGGGGCTTTGCAGGTGTCGGGGGCGGAGCTATGCTCCATATCCCGGCACTTTAGGAAAAAAAAAACATTGTTTTGCTGTGCCATCGATGGAGGGAAACCATCTGGTTCTTCTCCATCGATGGCAAGAGTATTCAATTTCAGCCATAAACCATCGATGAATTTGAATCATCGATGGTCGATGGCCATCCCTAGTATTCACTCAGTAAATAACCCTTTCCAAACTGTCGGTAGACAGTTTCACAGCCATTTCCTCAACACTGCACTCCAAGAACAAAGTTTAGAGAGGACACTCCCGTTCTAGGGAAGAATGGAAATTCCCCATGGACACATATAAAGCAGCTATTTTTGTACACTATCCAAAGCCCACACTGACATAAGGAAACATTGCAAACAGTAGAGTAATGACACAGATTGAAGCAGAAGCCTTTAGGGAACTTCTGTGTCTCTTCACAATAGCTCCCATTCATTCACAAATACTGCAGACTGATTACGGAGATGAATATGCACTTGTCAGTGAAAACATTTCCTCAAATCAGGAATCCCACTGAGAACATTGAATCATTGTGCTCTGAGGAACTAGTGAACTGTTATTTACATACTGTAGTTGGATGTGCATGTCTGGGTTTCCTATTAAATACATCGCCCTATCAGAAGACCTTGCAGCGGGCCTGGTCTTGTCTCTTTAGTACTGATATTATTGGTCTCGCTAGTCCAGCTCTCCTAATTATAGAGGAATAGTTCCCTTGAAAATAATTACAAGATTAATAAAAATAAATGTAACTACAATTAGGGAGCTTGCCAGGTGGACCACACAAACTATGCCCTTTTTTTTTTAGAAATAAAAAAAAAAATTCAAAAAAAAAAAAGTGCATAGTTTTCATCCGAATCTCCAAAATTTGAACAGCAATGGGAGGAAGATTTAGGAGATCCTCCAGATGAAGAGTCTTGGTCACTAATCCGTGAGAGATTATCTAAAAATTCAATATCTACCCTAATTAAGGAGAATGCATATAAGATCTATTATCGCTGGTACTTGGTCCCAGTTAGACTAGATAGAATTTATAGCTCTGCTTCGCCATTATGCTGGAGAGGTTGTGGCGAGTTGGGCTCTTTCTTTTCACATATGGTGGACTTGTCCTAAAATTGGGTCTTTTTAGGAAAAAGTTGCAAATTTATTGAGTAAAGTGTTACAAACAAAAGTAATTAGGGATCCATGGTCTTTTCTGTTAGGACATCCAATAGCTTACCTAGACCCACTTTCAGAAAAATTAGCAACTCAAATATTAAGTGCTGCAAGATGTCTTATTGCATCACATTGGAAAAGCCTAGAACCCCCTTCTTCTCAAACACTGTCAAGTAGGATATGGTTTGTTGCTTCAATGGAAAAGATTTCAGCATTTTTACAAAATAGATCCATAAAATGTATTCAAATTTGGAACCCTTGGTTTGTTTATACACAATCACTATATAGGGGGAAAAATCGTGCCCGACTTGAGCAGTATATATTCTGAATATTATTTATGTCCTCTGCTAATAAGGGTAGAAGGGATAAGGGATGCACTCAATTTACATATATAAATTCCCCCGGGCAATTATTAACTTTATTTTATTTATTTATTTTTGTTTGTATGTCATTTCATAATTATAAGGTTTGAAATTAATTTTGAATTAAAAATACAAATTCTTGTATTCTGGAAAGCGACACAATGTTCTTTGTGAAATTTGTACAGCTGAATATTTCGTTCAATGTATATATGTATGTTTTAATTGATACTCTTGAACATTGTAAGCTGTATATTAAATGTTAAATTGAATAAAATATATTGATTAAAAAGTGCATAGTTTGTGTTTCTATGGAGTGCACACCTAATACACCTTTCACATAGCAAATCCCGGGTCGCACTCGGGATTTAGACACGGGTTCGTCTCAGGGCATTTGCAATGATAGTCTCCCACAGCGCCCCCGGGTCGCAAATGTCAGAAAGATGGTGGGCGGAGTGGCAGCACATCATCGTGGGGGCAGGGGAGGAGGCAGTACTTGGAGCTGATGCCGCCTCCTCTCTATAGTGTGATGGGTCATTTGACCGGGTTACCCATTCATACTGCACAGCAACCATGGTCCGACCCGAGATTAACATTTCTATTAACCCAGGTCAGAATGCCAGGTTGCTGGGCCCAGGTTATTTGAAAAGGCCCTTTCACACCACACGTTGCCCCGGTAACAACCTGGGTCGGACCCGCGTTATTTGTGCGATATGAAAGTAGTATAAATGTGCACATAGTAGCTGCTGGAGCTGCAGAAATTGGCCATACACACATGTGAACACAGTCCGATCTGTTTAGATCACTTAGAAATGAAGCAGGGATCGCTCCGTGTGTATGGCCCCGGTGACGGCGATGTACGTCTCCATCGCCTGACTAGATTTATACTACATGCAGTATAAAACTATTCATCGCCAGTGTTCTCTCAATTGAGAACACTGGCCGTGACAGATCGCTCACCTACCTTATGGGGTAGACCTATTGACTGTCTATCTAGACACTGTAGATCAGGGCTGGCCAACCAGTGCTCGAGATTTACCACCGGTCCACGTTTTCCAAATCACCTAAATGGTGCACAGTCATACCTCCCAACTGTCCCAATTACAGTGGTACGGTCCGCTGTTTGGAAACTGTCCCACTGTCCCTCCCACGGGTGACAATGTCCCGCATTGGGGGGGGGGGCAGTTGGAGGGAGCAGGAGCAGCGGTGATCGCTGAAAAAATGCTGGGAGCGCTGGGCACACCCCCAAATATGGGGGTTATTGCACTATGCCACGCCCCCTTTACACACAACCCCGCCCACTCTCCAAATAGCCTTGCCCCTTTTCCAGGTCCTTCTTTGAAGATTGCTAATGTTGGGAGGTAAGTGCACAGCTGTAGTCATTACTGTCACATTGCTGCATTCATTCCTGCTATAGATCCACAGGTTGCCTGAAGAACCTTAAATGTTGGTAGATCTTGAGGACAGGTTTGGCCACTCCCGCTGTAGATCTATCAACCAGAACCATTTACATTTACAGAGAATGTTTCTAATAACCTTAGGCTTGTTGCAGATTATGGCCCAAATTCAGAATCTATTGCTAGTTAGAGAAAAAGCAGATGTCTGTGATCTAAAAGTCACCGCCCAGAAAAATTGCAAATGCATTGCAAACAGTGATGAATTTGCAGATGCTTTTGCAAAAAAACAAACCACGGAACAGTTTTTTTTTCCATCTGAGTAGTGACTGGAAGTGGTCATGGCCAGAGACCCAGTACACAGGCTTTACCACCCAGCATAACATTGCCCTCTGCCAAAGCAGTTATGCAAAAGAAGGCATTGAGGCATTTGTGGAGGAAGCTGAATCTACCCAACCTAGGGAAGTTAGGAGTACGAGGAGAGGGGGCATGTGATTCAGAATGAGCTGATACAAAAGAATTTCTCAGGTATTTCGATGTGTCTTAATCAAAATGTTTAAGAAAAAACACAATTTAAATCCCTTCATGTATATTATCATTTTTCATTTTAATGTCCCAATGTTTAAGGCAGCGGTTCTTAAACTGTGGGTCCTGACCCCAAAGTGGGTCCCGACCTTCTCAGCATGGGGTCGGGACTCCATGTTGCTGACCATCAGGCTGATGACATTTCTAATCTCAGTCAGTGATTCAAGGCGTCTGGAAAAGCTGTTGCATTGTCTGTTATTTTAGACTCTTCGCATCATTTTGTGCCTCCACAATGCTGCCATGTATGTGCTGTCTGCTGCCTACACATGTAATGTGATGACCTTCTGCGGTAACTTGCTGGGGTGCTGTAATTATTTTTATTGTCGGATGGTGTCCCATAGTGAAATAGTTTGAGAACCCCTGGTTTAAGGGATTTAGGGGTTGGGTCTTAATCCCTTAAACATTGGGATATTAAAATTAAAAATTTAAAATTTCATGCATACTTGCTGCTAAGTATGGTGGCCAAATGTTAAAAATGTACAATTATCAATGTACTTGACGTTTTTACCCATTTATAATCCCATCAGTGCAAATAAAGTATAAAAAAATGTTCAGACATATTTCTAAACCATCATTAACATGTAAAGCAATGAAAAAAAAAGACCAAAAATGCAGGTTAAAGTAGCCAAACAGCAAAATGTACACATATACATTCCTAGACACATTGTACTTATAAGGCTGTGTACACACTGGGCGATTTTAAGCACATATTGCTGGAAATATGCATATTGCCAGTGATTTGTATGTGCTGTGGGCGATAAATTGCCTAGTGCGCACTCCGATGTTTAGCCCTTAATGGTTGCTGGTCGCTGGCAGCTATTTCCAAAAGACAAATGAGAGAAAATAGCAGTGCTACTATTACAATAAAAGAACAATAAAAATGCAGGGTATGGAATGTAAGAAAAACTTTACTGTATTAACATAAACATGCTACTAATAGCATGAAGGATGAATGTACATAAAAATAAAAAATAATAAAAATGCCTCACTGACAGGTGACTGAGAGTTAAACCATCCAGGTTATTTGGAGACTGTCAGATAAGCAGGTGAGTGCACTTTACCATAATGATGTAGTACTGGGGTGAGATTTAATAGATTGCGATTTTAGAACCTTATTAAAAATCACAATTTTTAAAATGTCACCCCATGTTTCTGCCCAGAAACACTGGCTTCCTTTCATCATATTCCAACTTCAATGTGACTTCTTTGCGTATGGAATATATTTATTCGGTAATTGCCGCCATGCATGTGTGATGTTGTCAGACTGAGGTGTACCTTGCTTCCTCGATTCGTACCTGCCGCTGCCCGTCAGTGGTCCTCTTGCTTCACTCGCCTGAACTCTGCGGGCAAAGGGACAAGAAACCCCAAAGAGCAACACCCCCACACACGCACCCACACAATAACACGTTCACCACACGTGAGGACGGTGAGCGTATACTTTTATTGAACAGCACCGGATCACTGGTCACCGCTGGAAACAATTATGCAAAGACAGTTACAATAAGCAACAACAATAGAGGTTCTCATCGATCTCAAGGATACCGTGCGCGATGGGACCCTGTCACCACAGGTCGCAATTCGCACGGTACACTTTACAGCAGAAGCAATTAAGCAATTAATAAGCAATTCACTCAGTAACATCACAAAGCCAGAATGCACAATGAATGTTACTATTAAATACAATATTTTCAGAAATACTGTGCGAGATGGGGCCCGCCGTGAGTATCAGGGCCACAATTCACACAATATGCCATCCCAAAGGTCTCGTTAAACCCACAACTGTAGGCATATAACAGTAAGGCAATTCTATATTGGTAACACATCAATTGATACTGTGTGATAAATAAACCTCCGTAAAGTACACTGCCCTGAACTGCGCAGTTTACCCTAAAGTTAGGTACCTCTGGCCTAGGTGCACCGTATAAGTGCTGCCAGGTGTGGCGTAGCGATCAAACAATGGTGAATCAGAATCGGGCCTGTACAGTCTCGCATTTGTCGCCGTAAGGCACTTAGTGGGCAGGGGCTTAAGCAGTTCCTTGTGGGTCTTGCGGAAAAGGCCTGGTGGGTGGTCGGTATTAATGGGGCTTTTCGGTGGAGCAATTGGGTCCCTCTGTTGTGGGGCCTATGGACAAAGGGTCTGTAAAGACTACCAACTGAGGTAGCGTTGGGTGAAGCAGTTCCAGGGATGGGGGCAGTGCAAAGGGTGGTGGGCCACCGGCTAACTGGAGCCAATGGTACTGATGGCTCTGGAGTGGGTGGCTGGGACGGACAATGGTGAGATATATGGGATTCTGGTGCCATTGCCAGCTCCTGCCGGTCACTGCTGAGCTGAGAGCACACTGCTGGGAGTTTCTGCTGGGCACTTGAAACCTCTGCTGGGCACTTGTCACTGCTGGACACTTGGATCTGCTGGGCACTTGTCACTGCTGGGCACTTGGATCTGCGGCTCCCTCTCTCTATCTCCCTGGCTGCTTTCACAGGGTTGCACCAATGGGAGTCTCTCCTCTGCCTGCAGAGGTGCCTGGCTTCTGACAGCAGCTCCTACCCTGTCAATCACCACCGGGGGTACACTGGCCTATCTCTCTCTGCAGCTCTTTTGGCAGGTGCCTCTGCCGTCGGATGTTCCCCCCTGTCTGCCGCGGACACACAGGCTTCAGGCTCCCTCTGGCGGCTATGCTGGCGGGTCTTGGCGCATCTGTCCCTGGTTACTGAGCGCCGCCTGTGGCTGACGCGTCACACTGCCTGCACCTGCTCTCCTGTCACTCACCACCGGGAGCGTTCCATGCGGTACTGCTGCTGCTGCGTCTCAGGAGGAGCTTCGCTGGCAGGGCTGACGGGTCTCTCTCCTCCTAGGTCAGCTCCTTCCTTTCTCTCCCTGCGTCCCCCTCCGGACACCGCTCACTGCACCACACGCCCTGCTTTTAGCCTCCTGCTTACTCCTTACTTGGCGCCCTCTCACCAGACTCCTCCTGGGCCTCACTCGATGCACTCACTTCTGCCCAGCAACAGGCTGAGACGCCCCTTCAGTTTGGCGCCCACTGAGCCACCAATCAACAGGGTCTTTGGCTTCAGGAGATCCAGGTAGGGTCCCTCAGCCAGTCATGTCCAAAGTCCAGCTGCGGGGCGGTTGCCTAGCAACCCCCCAAGCACACACTTCAGTCCACCATTGTGTTTATGGGCAAACCAGATGGGACAATGGGCGTAAAAGGGGACACGAAAAAAAAGAAAAGGGGTACCCTCCAGTCCTGGGGTACCGCACATGCACATGTAGTTGTTCAATAATCAAACGCATTGTGAATTCTTTACTTAGAAATTCATGCTGAATTAGGCCCTATATGCGGCCATACAAGGTTACCCTTGTGTGGCCGCACATCATATCTCCATACACACACAAAGCATACATCCCCCTCCCGCCACTCACTCCTTCAAACATCAGAGGAGTGTATCTGTTTAGCTGCTGGGGACAAATCCCTGCCACCCCCGGCCAGCTCTCACACAACCACATGGAGCACTGACTGACTGGTAGGAGCGGCACGCTGCCAGTGCAGCTAGCTCCCCCTTGCTGTCAGCCCAGCAGCAGCCTGCCCTGTCTCCAGGATTTGGAGACAGCTGCCGTATGCTGTATTAAAAATCAGACAGCTTGGCGGGCAGGGTGGGTTTCTGGGTACTCAGAAACACCTACTGCATGCGTGCCTAAGTCTAATGGCTAATATCAGAGGCGGAACTACCACTGGTGCTGCCCCTGTCACTTCCTGTCACCCACTGTTTTTCCCTGTCACACTCTGCTTCCCCTGCCTCTCCCTGTCACCTTCTGCCTTGTTGCTTATTGTGAACTTGGGTTTGAATGGAGGACGGTGGCCCAAATTATATTTTTGCACCTGGGCCCACAACCCACAAGTTCCACCACTGTCTAAATATTACTTTGTTAGTTACTAAATACCGTCTGGACATGTACTATATTGTGTAATGTAATATATTGTGTACGTTTTGTGGGGATATTTAACCATGTCTATTTGACTAAAACACGTAGATCGATGAGTAATTCTCCAATCCATGTGTTTTCCGACTGTCATAAAAATCGGCACGGATTGAACACCCCCTACCAAAGGCTCCATTACATGCTACTATTGCAGAGCTGAACTTGTCCATATGACTTTTTCTGCAGGTTATGCAAATTGTTTTTTTGTTTGTTTGTTTCTTTTTTATGCAGTTTGGGTTTGCATTTCAGATTCTAGTTCCAGGAGTCAATCCCAGTATATTCAGTTTATCCCCTTAGATACAGGAAATTCAACACCAAAAATTAGCAGTAAGCTTAGAATTTCTGCTGGTTTCCAGTTGCGAGTCCCTAACGCATAAAGAATTAACAGCCAGTCTGGAGTAATGCTATTTCTTTGGAACAATCAATTGCAAATTCATACTCCACCAATGTATTCTTATTTGCATAATTAATATCAGACTCTTGGATCTGACAACCATAATTCTCTATTTTTCTGATTATTGATTGAATTTCATGGAAATTCTTTATTGAAGTACATCCTGGCCAAGTAAGCTTTATTAAGGTCATTTAGCTACAGACATAACCATTTAGCAAATCCCCTAGCAGAAAATGAGAAATGTGTTTGCATTAGTTTGCAGTTAGTAATGGACCAGCTATCTTACTGAGAAATAGACTAATGTTCGTGCTGGATTGTGACAATGTTAATATGTGTTTGTTTGTATGTGTGTGATTGTGACAATTTAATTTGATATTTTATTTATATAGAAAAAATATATTCCACAAATAAAAAATATCATTCAGGAACTTAACCCGTAACAACACACAGGTATGTTACGGAATAACATGAGGGACCAATGTCCCAGAAAGAAACGATAAATATTAGAAATAAAATTGCAAAATTCAGTTTTAAATACTTTTTCTGTACTTCAAATTATACTATAGTCTCAGTAGTCCCTATTCTTGAAAGTTGACCTAAAATTTCAGCCGTACCACTGGGACATAAGCTTATCATTGGCTTCTACAAACTATTGTTGATCATACGTAAGAGCTGCAATGGACTGTAGCATGAAGGACCCACCAGTAGAATGCAGTGTTCGGTGCCCATGCTAAAGGGGTGTGACACAGGGGTTTGGCCAATCATTTGAGAGTCCATTACCTGCAGACAACATGGATTCTACAATGCATGGGCTCAGATAGATAAATAGATCTAGAGGTATCAACGGATAATCTGAGACAAAAATTATTTCCAAACTCAGGTCTTTTGGGACACCAACCCTTTGTTAGTATTGCCAAAACTGGGCGATTTTCTACCTTCTGGCTGACATCAGAAAGAAGAGCACTGCCTGAAGCATCCTAAACAGCTCCAGTCAAATCTGCAGGAAGCAGGGTTTGTACTCCATTTATGTTTTGGACAAATGCAGGTCAGGGTTGTCTTGAGAGCATCTACCCTTTCACGGAAATAAATGGGGGAAAAATATCCTAGGTTACCCCTACCGCATCCCGCTTTGTTACTCCACATGCTTCCATAAAGTGACTGGCTGTCAGAACCCTGAGTGGCGGATTAGTGGAAAGCTCGACCTTACTGCCTATATCTTGAAAAAGATTTGCATTAGAATTGAAATGTCATGATGGCATGTTAAGAAAAACTTTGACATAAGAATTCTAAATACATCAAACAATCTAGAGAGAGCCTTCCTTCTACAGTAGTAGAGTAAAACATTTATATGTATGTTTATATATATATATATATATATATATATATATATATATACACCCACCCACTTCTGCCATATGTATCATATAGGGTTCATACTTGTCTAGTTTCTCAGAACGACCGAGAATCTCCCAAATTGGGTGGCACTCTGAAAACTTGGCCAGTCTCCTTGTGTCAGCCATGCCATGTTGTAATTTAGCTTGGGTCAACCTTTTTTCTCTATGTTCTCCTGATCTAGGTGTGCTAGTGCCACCATTTATTTACTCCCGACCTATCAACCGGATATTGGAGCAGACACACAAGTAATAGATTGATATGTTTTTATGTACAACTTAAGGTGCCCGTACACTAGTGGGCACTACACAATACCTACGCATCGGGTGAACATTGTCAAATGGCATGTGTTACATCTCATCTGAACCTCCAATTCCGATCAGATGAGATGTACCACGCGCATCAGATCAGAGTCAAAGATCGCAAAGCTGTCGTAAAGATTTATCGAATCTGGCAGTCCTTGCCGGGATCGCCTACGATACATTGTATGCAAAAGCACAGCAATTTGTTGTATGCAATCCTGCCACCTGGGAAGTTGCCGGCAAGTCCAAGAGGATCTTATGCGACCTCTACCTACGAGAAGTCGCATAAGTGTTTGGGGACCTTTAAATTTCAACTAGAAGATACCCCTCCCAACTGAAACTGTTTTATCTGCTCTACCTGCACTGCAACATTGTTTTGCCAAGGTATAGATTTTCTCCTCTGTTTGTTCTTCTGGCAACTCTGAATCAGCGCCTGCTCATACAGTGAGCATCATTTATTGGTGATTTATTTGGTTAATGCGCTTTAATTTATTTTTTAAAAGCATCTAATAAAAATCCAGCTGCACTTTGCATTAATTAGTATTTTCTAGTGTTTTTTTTCTCCAGGTTTCAGATCTTTTTCAAGAACATCTTGCCCTTCCAACTTTCTTCTTTACGTATTTAATGGCTATAAAAATACTTCTACCTGCAGCTTTCTCCTCAACGTATTGTTGCACAAGATTTTATAACAAATGGTTATATTTAAATGCAAAGTATGTTTTGTTCCTTTCAGTAGACCGGCCTGCTTGTAAAATAGCCCATTCATCTTACTTTAAGGAGCCTGTAGAGCAAAAACAGAGGTCATTTCAGGCTGTATTACTAAAAAGTACATTAAAAACCTAGTAAGTGAATCTCAAGAAATATTCCAAAATATGCCACGAGATTAGTTCTTATTTCAAGTGGGAAGTGGGTGTTAGAATGAGCATTATGTAATATATTCAGCCCATTGTGGTTTCCCTGTTCTGTGTTTAATTATTTTTAAAAAAATTGGAAAATTATGTATTTGGGGTTTTAAAAAAAACCATCCCGACATTACTACAAAAAAAATCTCCAAAACCCCCCAAAACTGTATGTGAACAATTCCTTTTTTGACATAAAAAAATGTGGCTTTTACAGGGTTACTATATGCTATTCCAGCGGAGCGTAATAGGAACAGTAAACCATAAAAATAAGTTTAGGCAGAAGTGTATTAATAATATAGTGTAATCTCGGCACAATGTAATATTTAACAATAGGCTTATTCATTCCTGTGTCTCTCAGCCAGCGCTGGGGCTCGCCAGAATGTCCCTGCTGGTGACGGGTGCTCCATCTGACTGGGACACGCGAGTGTCCCACACGCACGTGCGTCCCACTTTTCGGGCGGTGGGAACCCTGCCCGTCTCCGCTTCAGGGAGATGGGCAGGGTTATGGGCGTGTGGATAGGTGGTGGGGACCAGGGCCAGATTATAATGGAGGCACAAGGGGTCAGTACCCCTGGGCCCCCCTCTAGCTAGGGGCCCCCTGTGGTTGGCATGTAACTTTTTTTTTAGCAAAAGGTTTTGTACATGGGAGTGGGGTAGTGCTGCAGCTTCACCTATCTGCCAATGTGACAATGATTAATGATGCTGAGCCTTGGGGTCCAAGGCACACTGACTGCAGAAGTGTGCAATGCATTACTGGATTTACTAAGTCCCATGACACTTTGCACCAGAGGGCAGAGGCTGAGACGTTTGTGCTGAGCTCTGATTGGTGGAGCTCATTACATGCTTCTCAGGCCCATGGAGAACAGCAGCAGCAGCAGCCTAGTCATGTGAGGGTTTTTAATCAGAGGCAGCACTGGGACTGTGAGGTATCCTACAGAGTAAGGTGCAGAGGAACAAATACAGGCTTTTCATGTGGTATGTATGTGTGTGTATATATATATATGTATATATATATATATATATATATATATATATATATATATATAAATAGATGCGCGGTTACCAGCACTCCAAGATACATATGACAACTGCCCGGGTGCTGCACTTAAAGAAATGGTTATAAACAAAGATTATACTGCCTTTACTCTTTGTTTTGACAGTGTAATATTCTCCCATGCAGTTTGCGGCCAGTAATGAAAAGTGCAAGGGGGCCCCCTGTCTAAAGTGCCCCGGGCCCCCCGGAGGCTTAATCTGGCACTGGTGGGGACTGGCAGACAGCAAAGGGGAGGCGGCGGGGTCCGACGGTGAGCTCCGTCGGAAGAGAACGCGCGCGCGCCTCGTGCCCTTCTGGCGGCTGGCGGTTGTGGATCCGACCTCCAGACCCCCACTGAATGAGAAGGGCTCCATCTGTATATCTGCTGTTATAAGGTACTTTACCTCTACATATCTATTTGAGGTCTGAAACTTTATATTTGAGCACTGGCACAGCTACTGTATTTCACATTTTCTGTCTGTTATTATATTCATGTGTATATGGCCCACAGTGATATATTTAAGCAGAAATAAATCTCTATATCACTGTGTCAGTGCTCAAGTGTCAGAACAAAGGTATAAACCAAAACCACATTATAGACTGCACTATTTGGTGACATACAGATGCTTTCGGTACTTCCTGCTCTTTGTGGCCATAGCTTACGCCAGTTACGTTAGCCACTTTCAGAATAGCATCATTGTCCCCTTGCGGGCTCGCTTTGCTCGCCACACTTCGGGCCCGTGGCTCGCTCCACTTCGCTCGCCACACCTTTACTAAAGGTAATAGATGGTGGCATGGGCACAGAAGGGTGTAGTGGATCCAGGGTGGTGCGCGGTGCGCTACGTAAGTTCCATAGCGTAAGCGGTGGCCGCAAAGATGAGGAAGTACCATGCTTTCTAATTAAATACAGCATATTTAAGTTTTGATACACCGCTGATTCTCAATAAAGATTTTGCGGTACTTATGTAGTATCTGGGCTGCCGATTTTTTGATTGTATGCCTTAAGTTAAGGCATACAATCAGATGCGATGCGATGCGATATCGCATCGCATCGCATCCGATATCGCATCCGATATCGGATGCGATGACCCGATTTTTCCATAGGAATCAATGTTAAAATGATTCCTATGGAAAAATGGGTCCTTTTCATACCCCTACTATCCAAGTGGGCATGGAGTTGGATATAAACCTGTGGCGAGCGTAGCGAGCCACCGAGCCCGAAGCGTGGCGAGCGAAGCGAGCCCCGCGAGGGGACGGTATTCGTCCCCTCGCGGGGCTCGCTTCGCTCGCCACGCTTCGGGCTCGGTGGCTCGCTACGCTCGCCACAGGTTTATATCCAACTCCATGCCCACTTGGATAGTAGGGGTATGAAAAGGACCCATTTTTCCCATTGAATTCCATGTTAAAATGGACTCAGTCCATTTTAACATTGATTCCTATGGAAAAATCGGGTCATCGCATCGCATCGCATCGCATCGAATCGCATGGTCGCATGCGATGCGATGCGATCTCCCGATCCGACCCGATTTAGAAATCGGCAGCCCAGATACTACATAAGTACCGATTTTGCATATACCAAAAGTCAGATCAAAGACAAATTGCGAGTTTGATAAGTGATAGGGTCTTTTGATGATGGTGTGTGTTTGTTTTCCTGTGTAATTTCGTCGAGACTGTCCAAACACCGCTTACATCGTCCCCTTTTTGTTGCACCACATCCCCTTTTCTGCAGTGCGTGCAAGTGTGCTACCGTACCCTTTTAGCTTTTAAAATGCTTATATACGATGCAGATGGTATGCAGGTCGTATAATGGATTTAACAAGAGATCGTTTGTGCTATAAAACACATACAATCTGCTTACGACCGCAAGCTATCCCGAATGATCATATGTGCAGCACGTAAGATCAGAAGAACAACCTCTCGACCCGGGCATCACACCGAAATACCTCATAATGTGCACATGATGTGCATACAATCGATCCCACGACCCATTGAAATTGTACATTCGGTCATGATATCGTTCTGATGTATGGCCAGCTTTAGAGTTGATCACCAACTTGTCACGGTCTCCCGGACCACGGGAGTCTCTTACCGGGTCCGGGGTCATTTGTGGTGCGGGGGGCGAGCGCTGGGTCCCGGGCAGCGTGATCCTCTCGGAGCTCCGGCAGCGTGAGACACGGTTTCCGGGTATGCGGGCTCGCGCTCACTAGGGGCGCGCACTCACTAGGGGCGCACGCGCCACACGTTCAGGGATTTAAAGGGCTAAGCAGGTTCTGACGTAGTCAGCCTGCAACATAAAAGGAAGTCTCTGGCAGGCAACCCCTGCCAGAGTATAGGCTCACAAACCTACTCCAGCGTCCTTGTGCTTACAGTACACCTTATACTGACTACTGAGTACCAGATTTGACCCGGCTAGTTTCTGACCACTCTTCCGCCTGACCCCTCTCTACCTTATCCGAGTGATTCCGTGTATGACCGCAGCTTGCTTATCTGACCATTCCTTCGTCTCATCCCAGTGTCTCCCGCGAACCGTGTTACCGTGTATGACCCGGCCTGTCTTTTGGATTCTCTTTGTCTCTCCCTTGGGTACCTACTTGTCCGCACCAATACCGAACCGGCTTGACGACCACCTCTCCATATCCCCGCCTCTGCCTCCAGCTCATACGGGAAACCTGACCAGAGGACCACGACCGATGTGTCGAGTGCCGCAGAAGCCCAAATCCCAATTGGAGGGGTCACTGGCAGAAAACCCCCAGCACGGTTAGACTCCGCACCTCTGTGTCAGGTCGAGCCAATTCCCGAGCTGGTAGCGAAACAGTATTGTGACACAACTCCAACATTGGGCCACCCCGAGTATTACTACCTCAAAGCACTGTGGGCATGGTTATGACTCCAAACATGGCTGTATCTGTGGGGAGTTTGTATGATCTCCCTGTGCTTGCGTGGGTTTCCTTTGGGTGCTCCAGTTCCCTAGCACACGCCAAACATATACGTTTAGGTTAATTGATTCCAAGCCAAAACATTTAACATAGCGTGTAAGTATGTACATTTATTTAAGGCGGACAAGATGGGTCACGTGGTTATAACCTGCCGCCAAATTGTATGTTTATATATATCACAGTGTGTATCTTCATTTAATTAAATACCTGTTTCAAGCCACAATATTACATAGTCTTTTTTATAGCTATGTAATTATAATTATATTGTGTGTGTGGTAACTGGCACTACTGGGGACATGACATATAACTGGCACTACTGGGGACATGTCATGTAACTGGCACTACTGGGAACATGATAAGTAACTGGCACTACTGGGGATATGTACAGTAACTTGCACTACTGGGGACATGATATGTAACTGGCACTACTGGGGAAATTATATGTAATTGGCACTACTGGGGATAGGTACAGTAACTTGCACTACTGGGGACATGATATGTAACTGCCACTACTGGGGACATGATATAAATCTGGAACTACTGGGGATATGTACAGTATCTGCCACTACTGGGGACATGATATGTAACTGGCACTACTGGGGAATTTTAAAATATTTGGAAATTACGGAATAATCCGTTATCCAAAATGCTTCTGGTTCCGAGTATTTTGAATAAGGGATACTCAACCTGAATTTAATTAGCTATTTAAACCATAACCCCACTAAGCAAACCACATCCCCGAGATCGCCATGCCTATTTTTAGATTGCATTCCCTGGTAGAATAGCTGGGCCACGCACCTGCGTTTGCCCCCCAGGCTGGAAGATGCCAACCAGCTGCAAAGGGTGGGGGTCGGGGGGAGACATTATTCCAGGTAAAAAAAAAAATAGGAAAACGAGAAAGCAATAGATACAAAATACCGGTTTTCAGGTAAAAATATCTATATTAAAAAGTGTATGCAATTGCTATTTTGAAACGATTTCCCATCTGCTATAATTCACAGTCCGCATATCTGTATAAGAGGAAAGCAGACGAGCCTCAAGCCATTTAGGAAATCATTTACTCTTGTCATTTCTCTTTGCCTACCAAATATTTTTCCATTACATTTCAGAGGATAATGTATAGATGAAAATTCATCTAAGTGAGCAGTGAAAATGCTTCAAACTACGTAATTACAATATTAAACTTAAAAACCAAATAAATACTTGGCGGAGCACCGGAAAAAATAAACTACGAGATGATTCTGCCGTGAAGCCTAATATTTATTTCCGTCATTTGATAGAACAGTTCCTTGCAGATGAAGTACAAAGACCTTTAATGTTTCTCCACTCTAAGCCAAAGTGCTTCTTCCTATCCAGATGCTGATGAATAGCCGTACACACTAAAATCAGTTCACTAACTCAATATTCCACAAGGCTTTGTGCCAAAATACATTTAGTTGCAGGTTGTCCAACAATAACAGTTGGAGGACAGCAAATAGAATGATATCCACTATGAGCACATATACAGCAGAATAAATGCACAGTCTTTTTTTCCCCAATAAATATTTAAAAGTATAACTGCATAACATTCAGTAAACGGGCCGCTGTAATGAACTGTTTGCTTTCTTAAAGGAATGGGTCTCTAGCTGGGCGGGCCTAAGTGCTTACTATCTAATGGAGATTTTATCGCATTTCCGCATGTCGGACGCAGAGGCGGCTCTAACCTCGGCAGAGGAGAGGGCCTCCGGTGTCACTGCTGCTGGTCCCACCACCGCCGTCGCCTGCTTGTCCCAATTACCATTGCGGGATCAGTGCATGTGCAGTGGCCTCTTTGGTAATGCGCATGCTCTGGCCTAAGCCTCTATGGCGCTGCTTTGGGAGCAGACCCGTGGAATCATATTGACGGTCCCGGGTCTGGCACATGTGCAGTGTTTTCCGCGTTACTGCGCATGCGCAAAAACTATTTTTAGGGGCTGCCCCGCAGCTGCACCTTGAAAGGCATCCCGGAGGGAGGGAACACCTCCAAATGGGACTGCCTTGGGTGACTGGCAGGTCGGACTTACAATAGGAAGTCACTGCCAGTCACCGTGGAGCCAGTGCATCTGCATTACAGCTTCACACAGTTGTGCATTTTACCTGTGGGGCTGCAGCCCATAGGTAAAAACCTCCACTGGTCGGGTGGCATCACAAAGTACGTTCCTGCCAATCACCCTTTTCCCTGAGCAAAGAGATCAGTGCCAAATATAGCCACACACACATGTAGAAAGGAGATGGATCTCTTTCATTGCTGAGGGGGTGCCTTTTAGTGGGGAAAGGACACTCAGGTACACTCAGGCCAAAATCGGTGATCACCTTCCAGATGCATTTACCAATGTCGGATATAGAGCTAATAAGTTTCAATCTAAATTCTGGTTTCTAGTTTTTGGCACCATATATGCCATACACAATTGTTGATTTTGTCTCCCTCTTCCATTTAGGACCTTATTCTGGTTTTATGTGCACCGTTGCGAATTTCCTAATTGCATGCACCAAGTGCGAGCAGCCACAGCAAGCAGAGTGTTCGCCGGGCGCTTGCACCTACCAGTGTGGGCGTGGGGCGGCGGAGGGTAGTCGCGCCCATGGGAACTCCCAGCTTTTCATGCTGTCTGCTAACCATTGTATATCGGACATTGTATATCGGAGAACTGATTTTACCGTTTCTTTTTCTCTCCACCTGCTGATCCATTTCCAAGTTGGTTTTCAACTTCTTGATTGCTGTACACATGGCTGTTTATACAAATAAATTCTGATGGACTACTGTCCATATATATACACACACACACATTATATATATATATATATATATATATATATATATATAATCAATGGTGTGGTTGGCTGGCACTCCGCTGGACGCTGGAAATAATCTGGGTGCCCTCCCAGGAAATGAAGACAAGCTCACTCCAATATAACTGCAACACGGAGGCGGCACTCCGACAGAAAAACAACTCAGCACACTGAAGTGGTGGACCGACGTTTCAAATGTATTTACACATTTTTCATCAGGGTGTCAGGACACCCTGATGAAAAATGTGTAAATACATTTGAAACGTCGGTCCACCACTTCAGTGTGCTGAGTTGTTTTTCTGTCGGAGTGCCGCCCCCGTGTTACAGTTATATATATATATATATATATATATATATATATATATATTCCCCAATACAGTAAAATCTTGCTTGTACCAAATTAATCTGCTCTGTGGGCTGGTTACCACAAGGTGTATATATATCACAAATTACCAGGCACAATCTCCAACCTCAATCCAAGCAGCCACCGGGGATCACTTGTAAGCCGCTGGCACAGGGTCATGTCAGAAGGGTTGAAGGATGCTGGTGAAGATGGTTTCAGTAACCAGTGCAGCTCAACTTTTTGGTATTGTACAAATAATGCAATTTAAAAATTAAATCTTGGTTGCTGCAGTTGTGCTATAAATTCTCCAGGCATTGCAAACACTTATTAGGGGCAACTGGGGTAAAAATGATGAAGCTGTTATACGACAATGTCTAGTCAGACAATTAATAGGTTGACACCAAAAGTTGAACATGCGTCAATTAGACATTGACAAAAGTTAGACATGCATCAGTTAGACTTCAACAAAAAAAATGTCTAACTAATGGATGTGTAACTTCTGGTGTCGACCTATTGACTGTCTGACTAAACCTGGGGTGGGGTGTGAGGGGGAATAAGGGTTAGGCTGTGGGCCAGGGAGCGATTGGTTTAGGTTTAGGCAGTGAAGTGCAAGAGTTGGGGTTAGCACTAGCGAGTAGGGTTAGGATCAGAACTGTGGGAGTAGAGGGTAGGGTTAGGATGCTAGAAGGGAGGGTTAGGGATGGGGTGGGGGCAGGGTGAGTATTAGTATATTACCTGAACCCTTTTGGGATTCTCTCCATCGTGATGCCAGCGTATTTATTTTGACTGCTGGCATCCTGACCGCCAGTCACCTGCATGCAGAGATTTCAGAGTAATTCTGGGTACACACAAGGAAATATAACAGACGTTCAAGTGAATGGACAACATATTGCAAGCCCATCAGTTAGTACCCCTGACACAGTGGCGTAACAACCGCAGACCCTGCGGTGGCGAGGAGGCGCTGTGTAAGTGTGGGCACTGGGGGTGTGAGGGGCTATTGTTACGCCACTGACGCGTCTGTGCTGTGTCAGGGACCCGCAGATTTTTTATGGACACATTGCGCTGCAAATATAGAATAGTAAATGCTGTGCACAAAGATTCCGAACACACTGATCAATTTAATATATTTATATGTATATATTCAGAATCAATAAAATATAAACAACACATTAAATAACATTGATACATTTAAAAAGTCACATGCACATGATTTCAACTGAAATAAGTAATCCCACCTAATGCCTTCTTCTCACACCCACTGGTTGTTATCCATACAATTGTAGTAGTGGGGATAAAGCCAGGTAGCAAGCGTTAGGTCCCCAATATTATAGCGGTATATGCAGGTGGATATTGGGAGCACAATCACTTGCCAGGTGCCCTTGTATACTACTGGGCTTTAATAGTCACCTCATTAGCAGTTCCGTCAGGCGGCTTGTTGGTAGGCGTATGTCTATAGATAGCGTGAGAGCCACACACTGGCGGTGGATGGAGAATTCAGCCGGAGGTAATCCGTCAGAGAGCCGATGATTTGATGCTCGCTAGCGGCATACTCAATTAAGATCTTCTATACCAGCTATTTCAACTTGATTTGTTCTAGAGAAATTCTTCTCTTTATCAAGCATTATGTATACCAATCGAATGGTTCTGTACTATGACCCCTGATGAAGTCATGTTTGACAAAACGCGTTGGTTTTCAACTTCTTGATTGCTGTACACATGGCTGTTTATACAAATAAATTCTGATGGACTACTGTCCATATATATACACACACACACATTATATATATATATATATATATATATATATATATAATCAATGGTGTGGTTGGCTGGCACTCCGCTGGACGCTGGAAATAATCTGGGTGCCCTCCCAGGAAATGAAGACAAGCTCACTCCAATATAACTGCAACACGGAGGCGGCACTCCGACAGAAAAACAACTCAGCACACTGAAGTGGTGGACCGACGTTTCAAATGTATTTACACATTTTTCATCAGGGTGTCAGGACACCCTGATGAAAAATGTGTAAGTACATTTGAAACGTCGGTCCACCACTTCAGTGTGCTGAGTTGTTTTTCTGTCGGAGTGCCGCCCCCGTGTTACAGTTATATATATATATATATATATATAGAATTCGGGATGAAGCAGCACTCCTCAATCACAGTAAGTAGCGGTGCCGGCCAATAGCTCCCCAAACTGGGGGCAAATACCATACACAGAGCTGGCAGCACACGTCAAAATAACGGACCAGGAATCACGTTCTTGCAAGAACGTGATTCCTGGTCCGTTATTTTGACGTGTGCTGCCAGCTCTGTGTATTATATATATATATATATATTCCCCAATACAGTAAAATCTTGCTTGTACCAAATTAATCTGCTCTGTGGGCTGGTTACCACAAGGTGTATATATATCACAAATTACCAGGCACAATCTCCAACCTCAATCCAAGCAGCCACCGGGGATCACTTGTAAGCCGCTGGCACAGGGTCATGTCAGAAGGGTTGAAGGATGCTGGTGAAGATGGTTTCAGTAACCAGTGCAGCTCAACTTTTTGGTATTGTACAAATAATGCAATTTAAAAATTAAATCTTGGTTGCTGCAGTTGTGCCATAAATTCTCCAGGCATTGCAAACACTTATTAGGGGCAACTGGGGTAAAAATGATGAAGCTGTTATACGACAATGTCTAGTCAGACAATTAATAGGTTGACACCAAAAGTTGAACATGCGTCAATTAGACATTGACAAAAGTTAGACATGCATCAGTTAGACTTCAACAAAAAAAATGTCTAACTAATGGATGTGTAACTTCTGGTGTCGACATATTGACTGTCTGACTAGACCTTATCTGTCAGCCGTCTGGAACCGTACAATCAAAGGGAGCATGGTATCTAAATCAAAATTATATCAATAATCAATAATATATGGTGCATCCAAAGTTAGCGATTTTGTTTTTAAACATGCATACCAAACAGTATTGTTTAATATCATAAACAAAATACCATATAAAGACACACATCTCTGAAACTTTTTATATATAAGTTTACATAACAGCGTGCTATTTTGCAACGTTGAACCTTTCGTCCTTGATTAAATATTGCAGCAATCTTGTAATTCATCAGCAGTAACTTTTTAACGAAGTCCTTTTGGCAGGTGAGATAAAAATGCATGAGATTTTATATAACATTTGCATAATTTATAAAAAAGGTTGTACCAACTTATTACAGCTATTCTTACATTTTGCATAAGAAAACCCGAAGAATTAGACTAACGATAAACACCTTAACAAATAATATAGGCAGTCAGAGAGAAAGCTAAATTGCTGATATTGATTCATTTTTTGCTGGCAGTGGGAGTAAAAAACTGTTTATTTAGATTTTAAACGATAACTGCCAGCTGGGGCTAGAGGATGGAGAAATCTAAATCGAATTCATCTATTCATATCCACCTTTAATACCCTTAATTAAAAGATATCTTAAAAGCATATCCGTTCATCAGCAATGGCAGACATGATTTGCCATTTAACACTCTGTTGATAATCCTACCTCTAAACCTCTGCTCATTTCATACACGGTTCATAAAACATGGAGATAAAAATGGTATTATATTACATTTATGGCAGCTCAAACTAATTCTCTAGAAATGTCAAGTAGTTACAACTTAATTAATTCCAGCTCATTTAACTATATTAATTACACATTTTAATAACCGTTTTTTTTTAATCAAAAAAAGCAAGTACAGTATCTCTTTGGTTAAAGACTGTTTAACATGATGAGCACAGTGATGCAGTAGGAATATGAGATATGACAAGTCAGGACTGGTACAGAATCATAGACAGGGTTGTTAGATAAAACAGGCCTTCACCTAATCACACCTTAGGGGGCCAGCCCAGCAGGTAGAAGGGATCCGTCTTACCTAAGAGTTTCCTCTCTGGGAGATGCCCAGAGAGGAGACTATTAGCAGCACTTTGTGGGGGGCGTGGCCTGATGTCATCGTCATCAAGCCCCACCCCCAGTACTGCAAATTCCAAGATTTGCGGGTCTCCGCACCCTTGCAGAAAGCCGCTGTCAGGAAAATGCGCGCGCACAGGGGTAATGGGGTCCTGAGGGGGTCTGGGCATGTAGGAGGCTTGCCCACTTTTCCAGGGGACACAATTTTTGGGAGCCATCCAGCAATTCCGGGAGGGTAGGCATCCCTGACTGTATCACAGTCAAAACTGGGGCCAGCCCCACTGGAGCTGTGATGCATGTTAGCTGGTTCCTCCCTGGGACCCGGCACTAATTTGCTGATGTCATGAAAGCCATTTGCTGCAGACTGGGGTGGGGTGTGAGGGGGAATAAGGGTTAGGCTGTGGGCCAGGGAGCGAGGGGTTTAGGTTTAGGCAGTGAAGTGCAAGAGTTGGGGTTAGCACTAGCTAGTAGGGTTAGGATCAGAACTGTGGGAGTAGAGGGTAGGGTTAGGATGCTAGAAGGGAGGGTTAGGGATGGGGTGGGGGCAGGGTGAGTATAAGTATATTACCTGAACCCTTTTGGGATTCTCTCCATCGTGATGCCAGCGTATTTATTTTGACTGCTGGCATCCTGACCGCCAGTCACCTGCATGCAGAGATTTCAGAGTAATTCTGGGTACACACAAGGAAATATAACAGACGTTCAAGTGAATGGACAACATATTGCAAGCCCATCAGTTAGTACCCCTGACACAGTGGCGTAACAACCGCAGACCCTGCGGTGGCGAGGAGGCGCTGTGTAAGTGTGGGCACTGGGGGTGTGAAGGGCTATTGTTACGCCACTGACGCGTCTGTGCTGTGTCAGGGACCCGCAGATTTTTTATGGACACATTGCGCTGCAAATATAGAATAGTAAATGCTGTGCACAAAGATAACGAACACACTGATCAATTTAATATATTTATATGTATATATTCAATCAATAAAATATAAAATATAAACAACACATTAAATAACATTGATACATTTAAAAAGTCACATGCACATGATTTCAACTGAAATAAGTAATCCCACCTAATGCCTTCTTCTCACACCCACTGGTTGTTATCCATACAATTGTAGTAGTGGGGATAAAGTCAGGTAGCAAGCGTTAGGTCCCAAATATTATAGCGGTATATGCCGGTGGATACTGGGAGCACAATCACTTGCCAGGTGCCCTTGTATACTACTGGGCTTTAATAGTCACCTCATTAGCAGTTCCGTCAGGCGGCTTGTTGGTAGGCGTATGTCTATAGATAGCGTGAGAGCCACACACTGGCGGTGGATGGAGAATTCAGCCGGAGGTAATCCGTCAGAGAGCCGATGATTTGATGCTCGCTAGCGGCAGGCGTATTTCCGGCAACCAAGGCTATTAGGCGGGTAGGAGGTTTAGTGCGTGAGAAACGGGAGTTCCGGATGTGACGTCAGAAGATTTGCTTGTCTGCTGTCCCAGCTCCCCTCCTGGCTTCTGCTGCTATGAAAACGGACCATCACAAAATGTCCACCCCCATACAGCAGACAGTTTTTGAAGAGGATTTTTTGCTAGAGGAGGTGCCAAAATTCACATAATGCTACATAGATTAAGCCAAAATTTACAATATGCTTCATAAAATGGGACATTGCTTGAAACTGGGCCATTTGGTTCCAGAGTAATCTGCCCTCAAAGAACATGAACAGCCATGAAATTACATTTCAGAAATAAAAAAAACGGTTTACCTACAATATCTCTGGAACCAAATGACCCATATGGACCAGGCTGGTAACAGATTGAAGGCAAAGCGATTTGGGTTTGAATAAGATCAACCACAAGCTTCTATGATGCTGGGGGTGGGAATCAGCAGCCGTCAGAACTAACTGGGGATCAGAATTAGCAGGTCCCATGTTATCCTACGGGGAAATTGTTCCAGGTTTGCCCGCCGGTATCCCTGGTTCCCAGGGGGCTAGTCCTCAGCTACTGTATGTCAGAAATGACAGGGGGGGGGGGGGGGGCATGTGCCTGGGTTCTAAGATACTTGCGGGGTGAGGTGGCACACCAGTCATAAAAAAAATACTGAAAGCCAAAACTTGGTAGACAACATTTCAGCACCTTTAATGTGGTCACCTAAGTATACCACACCATATACCCCTTACACAAATCATGCAACACAATAGTAACCCCCTTATACTGTACTTGCCTCTTACACAGTATGCCACATGGAACGAGAAAAAATTCACACCGACTGAGCCAAAATTCACACTATGGAACATGGATTGAGTCAAAATTCACATCATGACACACAGATTAAGGCAAAATTCACATTTTGCCACATGGATTGAGCCAAAATACACACTATTCTAAACGGATTAAGCAAAAAATTCACAATATGCTTCGTAAACAGGGGCATTCCGCGCAAAAGGCACACATTAAAAATTGACACCATAATGACCATTACATGTTAAGCCACACACCATAATGTCCATTACGTATTATGACAAACACCATAATGTCTATTAAAAATTATGTTACATAAGTGCTGCTTACCTACATGCTCATTGTCACGGGTTCCATGCTCATTACCAGAGGTTCCATGCTTGTTGCCAGGTGGGATTACATGCTCGCGGTAACTGGGGTACAGTCGCCGCCGGGCAGAAGTGACAGCCATTGACAGCCGGGCAGAGACCAGGAGGCTGTCCGGCTGTATTCAGAGCACTGCAGGTCCCAGCTTTTTTAAATAATACCTCCTTCACACCAGAAAATGCAGGGATTTACCGGGGAATATGGCCCCAGGATCATGAAGGGACATTCCTGGGCTGGCCCCTTTTGCACTAGCCTAGTCCCTGCATTTTCTGGTGTGAGGGGGAGAGAACCCCCCCCCCTCCCCCTTTAGCTAACCGGCTATATTTTTGGAACCAACTGACCCATTTACATGAGACTAGTATCATATTAAAGAACTTTTGAGTGGGCTTCGAATAATTTTTGTCCCATGAAACTGGGCTGTTTGGTTCCAGAGAAATCTGCCCTCAAACAACATGAACAGCCATGAAATTACATTTCAGAAATTAAAAAATCGGTTTACCCACAATATCGCTGGAACCAATTAATCCATATGGACCAGCCTGGTATCAGATTAAAGGCTCAGTAATTTGGGTTCGACTGAGATCAACTTCGAGCTTCTGTAATGCTGAAGGGGGAATTGGCAGCCATTGGAACCGGGTGGGGGTTGGAATTAGCGGGTCCCATGTTATCCTATGGGGAAAACGTTCCAGCTTTGCCCTGCGGTATCTCCAGTTCCCGAGGGGCTAGCGATGCGGGGCCAGGCTCGTTGGATAGCCCCAGCCCTCAGCTGAATGAGAAAATGGGCCTATTTGGAGAGTGGGCCCGGAGCTACAGCTCCATCAGGCCCATTGTTAATCCGGCTCTGCCTGTAAACTGTGTCCCAAACTATGCTTCTGGGTTACCCAACAAACCTGTCATACACTTTTGCACACCTGTTGTATTGAAGATTAGAACATACATGCATGTGACATAAAAGAAATGTATACATCACGGATATAAAGGTATATAAATTCCTGCAGTGACATTTCCTAAATATGGTACTTTGAGATCATAAGAAGTAAAATATATCAGCACTTTAGTGGTATGAACATAAAATATACAGGGTGACATTCTATGGGCTGAGAGAAAAGCGCATATATTTTTCGCACTCCACATCGCCGCTCTTCGCACTTTCAGAAATTGCATTTTTTTGTCATAATTCGCATATTTAATGGAATGCGCATTATGGGCTAAAAAGTGCGATTGAGTGCGATAATGGGCGAATTTTCGGCATGAAAATGTGCGATTTTTAGTCATGAAAATGTGCGAATTTGAGCTTATGTGCGATTTTGGGTTTGTATTAAAAAAAAAAAAAAATTGCGTGGGGTCCCCCCTCCTGAGCATAACCAGCCCCGGGCTCATTGAGCCGGACCTGGTTCCAAAAATACGGGGGACAAAAAGTGTAGGGGTCCCCCGTATTTCTGAAACCAGCCCCGGACTCTTGGACCAGTCCTGGTTCCAAAAATACGGGGGACAAAAAATCTGGGGGTCCCCCGTATTTTGAAAGCAGCACCGGGCTCCAACAGCCCGCAGTGTCATGCCACAGCCGGGGGACACTTTTTACATAAGGTCCCCCGGCCGTACCATGAGCACCGTGGCTGGTCAGCCTTGGACGGGGTACCTGGAGGAGTGGGGACCCCCCCCCAATAAAGGGGTCCCCCCCAAGGCTTCACCCGTCCATGGGCTGTCACCGGCGTCCCTGGCCAGTGGACGCCGGCCTGATGGTGTAAAATCTTTCAATCCTAACATTGCTTTATACAGGAGAACTACAAGTCCCAGCAGACCTGCCCCGCAGGCTGGAACTTGGAGAACCACAAGTCCCAGCATGCGGGGCATTAATGGGCCCGCTGGGACTTGTAGTCCACCTGTAAAAAGAATGTTAAAAGAAAACACACACACAGAAAAGTAAAACTTTATTACACACACATCTCACTTTTACAACCACATACTCACCGATCCAGGATCCTGCGCTGGTCTCCCTTCTGCTGCAGAGCCGGCTACCCCCGCACTGACAGCGGGGACAACTGGCTTTCTCCGATGCAGCTAACAGCTTCTGCATACCCTCCAACATCTGAAGGGCAGAAATCGGTACACATTCGGAAAGGGGCATGGCCAATGTGTAAAGGGGGCGGGGTCATGGGTAAATTGTGGGGCCATGCCCCTTTCCAACCATCCCCCCCCCCCACCCGAAAAAAAAAAAAATTATATATAATATATATACCAGGAGTGGGCTGGTTACCACTACATAAAACACATTTCCACTGGCAAGCTGCATGCATAGAATCTAAGTCACCGCTTCAGGGTGGATAACTCACGGGACCTCCTGCTAGTGTCTCAGGTCTCTCGGCGCTGAAGGGCTGTGGTGATAGACAGACAGGCGTGTACAGGTTACCAGAGGGCTTGAACCCTGTCACGCTGGCCATGCCATAAGGACAATAATAATATGCAAAAGTGTCCTATGGTGAGTATTACTCACCATTCCCTGACCCTCATCATGTTCCCGGCCCTCAGATAGCACTACCGCACTGCCTCCGGTGGACAGAAATTTACAAAGCGCATGCGCCGGGCTTACTTTACAGTTTACATACAGCCCCTGAGTGCGGAAGCCGGTGCGTGGGGTGCGTGCTGACGAAGCACGCTGGCTGCCGGGACCGCAAGGCAGCACTGGGAATAGGATGAATCAGAGGTGCCCCCGGAATCAACGAAAACCGGTACATTCGGTACATTTATTTTTAGCAGGTACAGTCCGTTAAAAAACTGTACTGTACCGGCTTAATCGGTACAGTTGGAGGGTATGCTTCTGTCGCGCTGTCCCAGCGCAACAGAGGCTGAGAGCGTCTTCGGCTTATGCGTCTCCATGGAGATGCATCGCCCAATCACGCTCTCAGCCTGTGTCGCGCTGGGACAGCGCGACAGAAGCTGTTAGCTGCATCGGAGAAAGCCGGTTGTCCCCGCTGTCAGTGCGGGGGAAGCCGGCTCTGCAGCAGAAGGGAGACCAGCGCAGGATCCTGGATCGGTGAGTATGTGGTTGTAAAAGTGAGATGTGTGTGTGTGTGTAATAAAGTTTTACTTTTCTGTGTGTGTGTTTTTTTTAACATTCTTTTTACAGGTGGACTACAAGTCCCAGCGGGCCCATTAATGCCCCGCATGCTGGGACTTGTGGTTCTCCAAGTCCCAGCCTGTGGGGGAGGTCTGCTGGGACTTGTAGTTCTCCTGTATAAAGCAATGTTAGGATTGAAAGATTTTACACCATCAGGCCGGCGTCCACTGGCCAGGGACGCCGGTGACAGCCCCGGGCTTCAGCCCTGGACGGGTGAAGCCTTGGGGGGGGGCCTTTATTGGGGGGGTCCCCACTCCTCCAGGTACCCCGTCCAAGGCGGACAAGCCACAGTGCTCATGGTACGGCCAGCGCCGGTGCAAGGCACCTCAGCACCCCAGGCGGGGGGGAGCCACGCCGCCCACCTGGCTGCTCCGGCTACCGGCGAGTCACCCTACGGGGATGGGGTGGTGCGGGCGCCGCAGCAAGTCAGCGGTAGTGCAGGTGACTTGCTCCGGCGCACCGGCGGGGGGGGCAGCATGTCAGCCGTGGTGCGTGCTCAGGAGATTCACGGTCCACGGACGGGAGTGCGGGCGCCGCAGCAAGTCAGCGGTAGTGCAGGTGACTTGCTCCGGCGCACAGGCAAGCAGGGGGGGAGAGGTCAGCAAGTCAGCGGTTGCGTGGGTGAGCAGTGCTGGTGGGGCCTTAACTGGCTTTACGGGGGGAAGAGGTGCGGGCACCACTCACCTTGCTCCACGCCACTGACCTGCTCCCAAGTGCCGCCCTCCAGTGGCCGGCGCCCCAGGCAAATGACTAATCCTGCCTAGTGGTGGCGCCAGCCCTGGGTACGGCCGGGGGACCTTATGTAAAAAGTGTCCCACGGCTGTGGCATGACACTGCGGGCTGTTGGAGCCCGGTGCTGGTTTCAAAATACGGGGGACCCCAGATTTTTTTGTCCCCTGTATTTTTGGAACCAGGACCGGTCCAAGAGTCCGGGGCTGGTTTCAGAAATATGGGGGACCCCTACACTTTTTGTCCCCCCGTATTTTTGGAACCAGGTCCGGCTCAATGAGGGACCCCACGCAATTTTTTTCTAAAAAAAAAAAATTTTTTTACCGCAGACCCATGCACAGATCTCAATGATCTGTGCAGGGTTCTGGCCAACTCGCATATCAGAACCTGGTCTGAAAAAATGGCGATTATTAGACACCTTAAAAGTGCGATTAAAAGTGCGATTTACTTTTCTATTGGAAAACATCTGGATGCGATAAAAGTGCAAATTTTTACCGCACTTTCAGTACGCATGACTTATCGCAAAAAATATGCGATTTAGGGACCTTTTCGCATCAGAATAAATATGCGAATTCACAGAAAAATGCGAATTAGCCGTTTTTGGGAGTAAAAATCGCCAAAAAACACAACTCTCATTCCATAGAATGTCACCCACAGTTTCTGTTGCATACACCACCCCATGATTCTCATGTGTCCTCAAACAAATCTATTGCTGGTTGCAAACACAAATGGCAATCAACACAGCACCCTTCATTGGCTTCTGCTTGTCTGCTCCCAGCAATGGGACAGGAAAAGACAGGTGGCTTTCATGGGTCCCTCCAAAATCCCCAAAAATAACTTTTTCTCTTTGTGGGCGCATGATTGTCACATCCCCCAGAACTCAACTCAGAATATTTGCTTCTCCCCAGCTCTCTGTCTGAATAATGGAGGAATTGCTGGTCCAACACCCCCAACCCTCCCTCCCGGGCAGCTGCATCAGCTCACGCTTATGCTGAGCCTGTCAGCCCAGCACATGCTGCTGAGCAGGGGGAGGAGGGGATGGTAACACCCACCTCAACTGATTTAGATGCTTTTCACTGTTTTCCGATAAGGGGGCGTGGTCACGCCTCCCACAATTAGACCACTCCTCCCGCTATTAGGTCACACCCCTCATTTTACCGGGGCCCGGGATACCTCTCGGCGGCCCTGCATGGGGGTTGATAGATAATAAAATGAAAAGAGTGGAGAAGTTGTCCATCGCTTATACCTATTATTTTACAGAATTTACTTTATAAATGCTACCTCAAAGCTGATCGGTTGCAATGGACATCTTCACTTTTTTCATTGCTTGATACTGTACATCAACCCCATGGTCCTGAATACACTCTAGCACTCCTGAAAAGCGTACTGCTCTCTATCTCCAAAACTGTAAAGGGCAATTTGGTGTGTGGCATAATGTGTAATGGGCATTACTAAACATGCAGGTCAAAGGCTATATCAGGGTTGACTACCCTCCCGGAATCGGGTCCCCCTCCTGGCCCCCCGGAAACGTGGGCAATCCTCCTGGATTCAGGGGGACCCCCACTGCGCCCCCCAATCGCGGCATATAAGTGCCGCAATCTGCGGGTCTCAGAGGAGGGGGCAGAGCTTAAATGCCACAATCGCATCATTTTAGCCCCGCCCCCTCCACAGAGATCCGTGAATTAGGCTATTTTACATCCTGGGGCGGGGCTTAATGCCGTCACGGGACGGGGCTTAATGACGTCACAGTCAAGCCCCGCCCCCAGAACGACGGCTGAAAGGAGAGGAGAATCTAAAAGTCGGCAACCCTGGCCTATATAGCCAAAAACAACCTGCAAGTTTGTTGGCTTGTTCACATTGTTGTTCGATGGGTCGTTAACAAGGTAAGCATGCATTGTTAACGATATTGAGTGTACACACTAGAGCAGGGGTAGCCAACTCCAGTCCTTGAGAGCTATCAACAGTTAAGGTGCGTACACACAGGGCAATATGATCGCTGGCAATATATTGCTCAGCAATCATATTGCTCAGTGTCCCGTTTTCATTTGCGATCAGAGATGGTCGCAGATGAAAATGTCACACTGCCAGGAGAAGAGGCAGGGGAAGTCGCTGGTGCTCCTCCGGCCAGCCACCATTCAGGGGCTCAAAACGTGAGCGCGCACTCAGCGATTTATCGTTGGTGCACACTCCCATCACTCTTTGCAATAATCGCCCCGTGTGTACACACCATTAACGTTTTCCAGGTCTTCTCACAGAATTGTAAGTGAAGTAATTAGCTTCACCTATGGATCATTTATAATGTGTCAGTCAGTAATGAGTGCACCTGTGCCCCAGCTAAGTGATCTAGAAAACATGAACTGTTGGTAGCTCTTGAGGGCTGGAGTTGGCTACCACTGCACTAGAGGATATTTTTAAATATATGACTCAGAAGCCCCTTTCTGAGTCATATCTTTTTTAAATATATTTACCTGCATGAGCAACCTGTGGCTCTCCAGCTGTTGATAAACTACACATCCCAGCATGCATTGCTACGGTGTTAGCATTCCCTAATAGCAAAACTGTGGCAAGGCATGTTTGGAGTTGAGTTTCACAAAAGCTATGAGACCCACAGGTTGCCCATGCCTACGTCTATTGTATATGGGATCTAAGCCTCCTGTAAGTAGGATACATCTCCTCTCTGCATGAGACCGTATATTATAATTCAGCACACTGCAGCAGCAGAAGCACCAGCAGCAGCAGCAGCAGCACCACCATAGTCCTACACTGAGTGCACAACATCATCATCAGCACCCTAGTGCCGTCCTTGCTTCCCTAAACAAAGATGTCAGTCGCAGCATCTGCCACCAGTTGCCCATCTTACGTAAGGCACGCTGCCCTTAAACGACGGCGCCGCTGCTGTAAACAGGTACGTGACGTCAGCGCGTTGCCGTAAAGCGACAGGCAGCGTGTGTTCCCGGTAAGTAGTGGAGGCAATTACGTTGTATACTTATGTGGCTAACGAAATTCTTTCCGGTGGCTGTTACCGTGCTCCTGTGGTCTAAGTGCGGTAGCGGAAGTACTGTGCACAGGGCTCCGGGGGGAGCGGGTATAGTGTAGGCGGGTGCTGTGTTCTGGTGCTCCGGGCGCGGGACTTCGGTACGGTGGCCTCCTCGGATATTGATAGCTCTGCTGAATAGAGAATTCATACTTGCCTAGATGACCCTCTCCATGCGGGAGAAAATGCTCTGTTCCTGGACTTCCCTGGTACTGTATGATTGCCATCACCTGTGCTGAAATACCTTTACCTAGCTCCCCACAGGTGATGGCAATTATACATTACCAGGGAAGCCCAGAAACAGAGCATTTTCTCCCGTATGGAGAGGATCAGGTAGGCAAGTATGATAGAGATGCATGTTGGTTGTTACAGTAGTCCACCACCCCATAGTAATGCTGTTCTTCCCTCTCCACTGAATATTGTATAGAGGAAATTTTACTAGGCAATATTATTCACAATATCGTCTAGTGTGTGAACTCAATATCGTTAACGAACCTCTCCCGAGCATGTTCAGATGAGGGAGGTCCTCTTAAAAGACGGCCAGGCTGTGGTCTCGACATGACCGTCGGCCCCCACACACCAGGAATCGGCAAGTGTGTGTGTATTCACTTGCCATTGCCACCACCCTCGCTGGGTCTCAGCCAATATTGGAGTTTAGCCATTTTGCACAGATAACCCTGTTTTATTTGGGTGCGATCTGCGCAAAAAAGAATGGGTTCCTAACACCAGATCAATAATTGTATGACCTTGTTCAAAGTGACTGCCAATCGCGCAAGATGTCTTATACTACTATTCTAATAATCTGTATATTATTTATTATTACAGTTCTACATAACTGCAGCAAAATGGATATTCGGCCAAATCACACCGTTTACATTAACAACTTGAATGACAAAGTCAAAAAAGATGGTAAGAAACTGTCAAGTGTTTTTTTTTTTTTTAAACTATGACTATAAATGTTAATCGTTTTCCTCACGTCCTTAGAACATACTTTAGTAGAGGTTGCCCTTCCACTTCCAGCATCCACTTCTTACATCAACTTTACTGCCAGATGCATACTTGTGTTTCTTGTGGTTAGAGCAGTCTCAAGCCAGAGGCAAACCAGGGACTGTCTCTTTCATGCATTCAGCATCATTGTTAGCAGGAGTGGAAATAGGTTTGAGGGCAGTGGTGTAACCTACAGGTATAGAAGCAGATGCCACCAGTATGTAATACTCTCAATTTTCAGCTATATTTACAGTTTTAGTTTGGAATTGAGCTTTTTTCATTCATGACCTGAGTGATAAAATGATGTGTGCTGAGCAATCTGTAGGGACCAGTGCTCTCTGAGAACATTAGCCCCGACTGGCAATCTGACAAGCAGTGATAGCATTGTTATGGCCTCTACACACAGAGCGATGTAGGGGCATTTTCTAAGCAATCTAGTCAGATCGCTTAGAAAATTATCTGAAATCACCCCATGTGTGGACTGTTCTTTAGGTAACCAGGTGTAATCTGTGTGCATGCATGAAGCTGGGCACCAGAATTCCTATGTGATGAAGATCTTGGTAGTTATTGAAGTGGTAGGTGAATCTATTGACGTCCTGGATTGGCGCTTGTAACAGAATTATGTTACTGATAAATTGTTGCAGTAATTTTTGTAACAACTGTAGTACGTGTTCTGTAGAAATGTGTGCGCATCTATTGGGTTGGTAATTTATATAAAGGGCACATTTACGAAAACTGCAGCAAACAGATTTGGGTATTTCTGATGGGGAAACCATCGGAATCTGTTATTTTATTTAGTGCCAGTTACATATCATGTCCCCGGCAGCGCCAGTTACATATCATGTCCCCGGGACACTATGCAGGGCTGCTGCGGGGACACCACGCTTACTACACTAGGCAGCCATTGGGCTACGCTGACAACTTAGCTTATGCTGAAAACGTAGCGTAGCCTGCCGCTGTGAAACTACACAAGTACCCCAGTTACATATCATGTCCCCAGTAGTGCCAGTTACATATCATGTCCCCAGTAGTGCCAGTTACATATCATGTCCCCAGTAGTGCCAGTTACATATCATGTCCCCAGTAGTGCCAGTTACATATCATGTCCCCAGTAGTGCCAGTTACGTATCATGTCCCCAGTAGCGCCAGTTACGTATCATGTCCCTAGTAGCGCCAGTTACGTATCATGTCCCTAGTAGCGCCAGTTACATATCATGTCCCTAGTAGTGCCAGTTACATATCATGTCCCTAGTAGTGCCAGTTACATATCATGTCCCTAGTAGTGCCAGTTACATATCATGTCCCTAGTAGTGCCAGTTACATATCATGTCCCTAGTAGTGCCAGTTACATATCATGTCCCTAGTAGTGCCAGTTACATATCATGTCCCTAGTAGTGCCAGTTACATATCATGTCCCCAGCAGCGCCAGTTACGTATCATGTCCCCAGCAGCGCCAGTTACATATCATGGCCCCCAGCAGCGCCAGTTACATGTCACGTCCCCAGCAGCGCCAGTTACATGTCACGTCCCCAGCAGTGCTTTTAGCAACAAACATTCTGGAAACCATGGTTTTTGGAATAATTTGAATGACTGACATGAATACAGGTTGACTATACCTTATACAGATAAGTGCAGTGGTTTACAAAGAAATGCCTAAGGTTAGCGTGCGCACATAAGAATTTTCCTTGTTTCCCTGGTTGCTTGTGTAGGTTTCTATCCTGCATCTCGTTCATTTACTTGTGTTCTAGCTGGATGTTGTGGTCTCTGAAAGTGCCAGCCACAAGGACAGTAAATAGGGATCCATAGAATCACAGTAGAGGCATGTTATTTGCTGTTTGGTTTCAGGGCCTTGACCTACCCAGTCATTATATTATTAGAATGACATATTCTGGGTGAATTTCTTGTATCTATACCTGGGTTAGGCAGCCTGTAGCTCAGTGTGGATTTATGGAAGTGCTGGAACTTGTAGTTATACCTCAGCGGTTTTACGTTGTTACAGGTAATTGCTAGTTAGAAGGAGGCTTCTTTGAAGGAATAAGCTGATTTTTTTTTTTTGGGGGGGGGGGGGGGGGGGGGGAGGGAGGGCAAAGCAATGACTTTTCCCAGTTAAAGTCACTGTGTCTTATTCAGATTATATGCTCCGTAATGATGGAAATGTTTACTCCACAGCATAGAACTATGAGAAAGTTGTATTCTGTAGTTTAATATATATTTTTTTTAGATTGAGCTCTCATGATTCAAAATTGCTATCCTTTAATAACCAACTATATAATGAACTATATTTGGCACTTATTTTCTGTGACGGGATACTCTATATAATAGGTTAATGTTTTTTAATGGATTAAAAAAACAAAAAAACACTTAGTTGTATCCAGTAGTAACTGAATTACACAAAAGAAAAGGATTGTCTAGAGCAGGGCTGGGCAACACCGGCCCTCCAGATGTTAATGAACTACACATCCCAGGATGCTTTGCATTAGTATTGCTATGTGGCCATGCTGAAACTGATGCAAGGCATCCTGGGATGTGTAGTTCATCAACATCTGGAGGGCCGGTGTTGCCCAGCCCTGGTCTAGAGCCAACCTTGGGATAGGTTGGAACTAATGCTGGCCACACATCAGACCAACTTTCCTCCAACCATCCAACTAGATGGTTGGTTGGACTGAAAATCTGGTCCAGTATGGGCGCAAATGCCAATAAGCAATTTGCTCACAAACTCATGGACAAAAACATTCAGTGAAATTGTTTAAATGAAATAGGTCCAACTACAGTACATTGTCTGCGGGACAGTTGTTGTCCATTTTCCGATTTGGAAAACAAATGACTTAATTACAAATTGCATTTGCTCCTATCCAGTACCAGGTTTTTATTCCATCCAACCAACTAGTTGGATGGTTGGAGAAAAGTTGGTCTGATGTTTGGCCAGCATAAGGGGGTGCTTGAAATGAGTGGTCTCTCAGCAGCTGCTGGAAACAGGCCAGTTACTCCTGTAATGTATTAAGCAAGGAAAATGCAGCGCTGTACCTTTAAATAAAAATTGGATGTTCATCACAATATATTTAGTAAGTGTAATAACACAATTAAAACATTTTAAAATCAAGGTAGAATTACAGATGAACCCCACTTCCACACTAAAGCAGCGATAAAGGAGAGTCCGTTTCTAGTAGGCCCAACAGTAAATGTAGATACAACAATAGTTACCACTCCTGGCTGGTTAGGCAAATGTGATGATGGTATAGTCCATAGGTACAAGTGGTCGGCCCAAGTTATGGCCAGTCCATTGGATGTAGATGGAAGAGAACTTTGCTGGATAAATCCCAAATGGCCAAATGGAGTGGTACCTGGTAGGTGTTGGTTTGTAAGGTGCCCGAAAGATGGAGTGCGGGGTCACAGAGCAAAGCTGGGTCCTGTTGGGCTGGTCCGGACTGCAATCCTGGTTTGTGGTGGTGGAGAGTGGGCTAGCACTGCCTCTGTGGTGGGGCACCTTACAAACCAACACCTACCAGGTACCACTCCATTTGGGTTTTATCCAGAAAAGTTTTCAAACCTGTATTGGTAGGTTAATCCTGCCCCAGTAAAACCCACCACTCAAGGGGTTAATCCTAACATTAAAGTTATCTCCATCCAGTTCATTTTATTTTACCTTTTTAAAACATATAAAAAAAATGTATTTACAAAAGAAAACCCTCAAATGAGTTTAACTTGTTCTCAGCATCTTTTTATCCTGGTGAGACTGAGTTCCTTCATTGTTACCCAGAATTGCATGCAGCAGGTCCCAGAACTCTCAAGCAGTCTGTAGCTGGGATGCAGTTAAAATCCCGGCGGTCGGGATCCCGGCGTTCAGAATCCCGTCGCCGAAAACCCAACTCTTTCTCCCTCCAGGGGTCAACGACACCCCTGGAGGGAGAATAAATTAGCGTGCCGAGCGTAGCGAGGCACCGGGTCCCGACCGCCGGGATTTCGGCGGGGATGTCGGGATTTCGGCGGTCGGGATTCTGAACGCCGGGATCCCGACCGCCGGGATTTCATACTGAATCCCTGTAGCTGCTGTGCTGTCTCCAGCCACAGAGAATTTTTTTTTTTTAACCGTTTATTTTTATATAACTAAATAAAAAAGTAGCATATCATAATATATAAACAATTAACCTGAGGATCACAGACGAGATCCAAACATATCTACATGAAAATAGGTTGATACTGAAATCATGTAGTAAACACGTTTTATACATTTTTACCAAACAAGAAGTAATCAGAGAAAGAGAAAAAAAGAACAAGTTGTATCGTTAATAGTAACTATCAAGAGCCAAATCCGTCCAGAAAATAGGAAAAAAATTTAAATTAAAATAAGAAAATGGGCAGCAGAAAAAAGTAAAGGAGGATATTATTGGTTCTAAACAAAATAATGTAATACTAAAGAGGAGATCTACTATATGGACATACATTGCTGAAAACAAACCATGGACTCCAAACCTGCTGATATTTGGATACAGTATTATTTAAAAGGGAAGTAATATTACATCGATGAGATATAACGTAGCCTATTAATCAGTGCATTTTTAGTCGGGGTTGTGAGGATTTCCAATGTTTGGTTATGAGGAGTTTAGATGCGTTACATATATGAACAATTGGTTTATTCTCCGGTTTTGACGCCGACCGCAGGGAGTATAAGGGTATACTGCAGGAGAGAACAGCTGACACGAAATTTATCTTTTTCTTTTTTTTTTCTGCTCTCAATTTAGTTAGAACTAACCAGTTGTAACCTTATCATGAAGATTCTATGTGCTGCGACTAATTTGTTACATTATTATGTGTGTATTTATATGTAAACGCACACTTTTAACCTGTTCTGATTTTGTCTGTTCTCAGAGCTGAAGAGATCGATGTATGCACTATTCTCCCAGTTTGGCCATGTAATGGACATAGTGGCGCTGAAGACCATGAAGATGAGAGGACAGGGTTTTGTCATCTTTAAGGAGCTTGCGTCAGCCACCAACGCATTACGGCAATTACAAGGCTTTCCGTTTTATGATAAACCAATGGTACAAGACCTCCTGCTGCCTCAGACCTTCAACTAGAACCTTAAAAGCTCATTTATATGACTATGGTTTGTCAGGTGTATGTAGATGTATTCCTTGGGTTTACCTATGTGCAGCCTTTTAGTGTAAAAGTTTGCCAGATTAATCAAATTCGTACAGAGGGGCCTATTTCTAGTCTAATTTTTGTGCATTGGGGCTAATTAACAAGGGAGAACTGTAGTATATTACAGAGAGGTCGGCTGTGGTCTCCCTCTTGACGCCTGCACATACATTCCCATTAGGCTTCTGTAGAGACGGTCAACCCCTAAAAATGTATAATTGGCTAGAGATTGTCATATTTGGCCACTTTAGCAGTCGTATACCCCTCCAATTGTTTCTGACTTGCGGAAGTGCAGTAGCTCAGCTGGGTCTGGCAGTAGAGAGAACACTTTAGCTGTTCTCGGAGCCCATGTCCTAGTGTCTCACCATTACTACGTAGCCCTGAAAAGGTAACGTTGGTTTTGGGGTGCATTTATGGACTATCCAATAATTTATGTTCCATAATGGTTCCTGTAGCTTATTATATATATCACTGGTTCAACGAGTAATGTTCATTTCAAGTTTTACTATTCGAGGGAAGTATATTACTACTATACTCAAAGGTCGCTATCATAATAGAAGTGGAAATTCTTCTCGATACCATTCTGCATATGTTCTCTTGTGCAGTTGAGCAGCCACTTGTGGCACATGACCCCTGCTGGTCATCTGTACTAATGGGTAGTATAGTAACTATTCAATTGTTGCTCCAATAATTTATGTTCCATAATGGTTCCTGTAGCTTATTATATATATATATCACTGGTTCAACGAGTAATGTTCATTTCAAGTTTTACTATTCGAGGGAAGTATATTACTACTATACTCAAAGGTAGCTATCATAATAGAAGTGGAAATTCTTCTCGATACTATTCTGCTATTCTATTATGTTCTCTTGTGCAGTTGAGCAGACACTTGTGGCGCATGACCCCTGCTGGTCATCTGTACTAATGGGTAGTATAGTAGCTATTCAATTGTTGCTCTGTACAGATGCAGATTAGTCGTTAATGCGCCTGGCCACGCCAGATTTAGCCACTTTGTACAGCGGAACCCAGGGCTGTCAATGCATTAACTGCATCTAAAGAGACCGTGTTTGGATGGCCAAACTACAGACTTTTAAACACTTTTTTTTTTCTTGCACTTCCGGAGGCTGCGAGAAAAAATGTGACTGCAGCTAAAGGGCGTCTGATCGGAGCAATAAATAAATGACTCCAGTAAATATCCCTACCTATAAACACTCAGCAGGGGGCGCACACCACTAGATTATTGCCAAGAATTGAATCCCTCCCTACAGGTTCTGATGTCAGAATTTTAATCATGTGACCCAGTACATGTTTTCGGGTGTATCACAGGGATGACGCTGGTAATGTAGATGAATAATGTCCTAGTAACTCCAGAAAAAAAAAAAAACATTTAAATGGGCATGGGAGTCTTAAAAGGTTAAACAGGTTATTTTGCTTGATTATTTATACCCATACTAATGGTTATGGTGTTTTTTTTTTTTTTTCTTTTTTTTTTTGTATAAAGAGGAACGTAAATATGATGATTCCTAGGCAACAATACCTCTTTTTTAAACACCTAGTAAGATGTAAATAGATAAACTAACAGTAGAATAACTATTGGGAAGGAAAAGTAGAGCGAGGGGAAATAAATACACAGGAAAGGGAGAATGAAAGAGTGGGGGCGACACTGATAAAAAGAAAACGTTCATCTTGCATAAAATAAGAAAGTGGTTCAGACAAGTCGCTACTTCAATGTGGTGTAAATCTGAATAAATCTGTCATGATAGTAAAAAACATGAACTTACTGGACAGAAATGAAAGGCGTCCGGTGGGAGGACCCAGATCCAGCTCTCCAAAACGAGACAGGTGGTACCAATCCTACTACCCGATGTTGGGAGTTGGAGACATCTGTAGTGACCAAGGGGCCCAGACCAGTTCATATTTGTGGGGTCAGTCATGTAAATAATAAATGATTCTATCCATGTTTGCATTAAACCAGACCTAAGTAGTGTGGAGATTGAAGGGATAGTGGATGACTTCCAGTTCCTAGCTATTATGGCTTTAGCTGTGAGAATAGTTTATTTAGGGGCAGATCAACATCAGGTAGACGTAGAGTCAACAGGAACACCCATGGGTCCAAAAATAGCAGAAGGCCGGATAAAGATTTTAAGACTTCAGTACCTTATTCCAAAATGGAACTGTGTGGGCAGGTCACCGGGGTAGCTGAGGGAAGTAATTTGGTTAGCTTTTTAGTAGTATAGTACCATCTATCATAGGGTTTATAGGAAGTCTTTGTTTTGGGTAGAGATCGAGCACTTGGCAATACTCTCACCTCTTCCCAGCAGGACTCATCAGGAGGGGGACCGAAGTCCTTTTTCCATTCCTGCTCATGACTGGTCTGTGCAACAGAGATTGATTTATTTTTAGTTTTTTTTATTTCTTTTGTTTACGTATTTATGTTAATGTTGGGATGCTGGTGGTGCCTAAAAATGAATTGACGTGACTCTCAGCCTTCCAGAAGGGTAGGTCTCTTCATACAGCTTCTTTTGTTGTAACCACGTGTTGTCTCCTGCAGCGCATTCAGTATGCAAAGTCTGACTCCGATTTGATATCTAAGATGCGGGGAACGTTTGCAGATAAAGAGAAGAAGAAAGAGAAGAAAAAAAATAAAGCTCAAGAACAAATGGCTAATGCTGCGAATAAGAAGCCTGCACAAGTGAGTGATGAGAATCTGTAATGACGCACGTGTGTCTGTGCTGCTGTACAACATATTAGCTATCTTTTAGGTCTCCGTAGGTCTCTTATACTAACAATGGGTTAAGTGACAACATTTGCACTAAGCTATAGCTTTCTTTGTACATTGGTCACTGTGACTCGCATCTTTGACCCTTACTCAGATCTGATCACAGTACAAACCATGTGCACTGCAGGCGGGGCAGATGTAACACGTGCAGAGTGTTAAATTTGGGTGGGGTGTGTTGAAACTGAAATATAAATTGCAGTGTAAAAATAATGCAGCCAGTATTTACCCTGCACAGAACAAAATAACGCACACAAATCTAAGTCTCTGCACATGTTACATCTGCCCCACCTGCAGTGCACATGGTTTTGTCCATTTGAGAGCTAATTTGTACTGCGATTAGATCTGAATAAGGGCGTTCGGTTAGTAAATAAGCCCCAAAGTCTGCCTAGCTGGGTTTCCAATTAGTTTTATAATCCAGAGGCTATACTCTACAGCAGGCATGGAGAACTTCTGGCCTTCCAGCTTTTGAACTACACATCCCAGCATGCTCTTCAACAGTTTTAGCATTGCAAAACTAGCAGGGCACGCTGGGATGTGTAGTTCAAACACTGCTCAAAGGTCGAAGGGTCCCCATCCCTGCTTTACAGTCTTCAAGTATGCCCAGCAGGTCCTGTTTTCTGTCTGGAAACAGGTGGGATTGTGTAGAACTCATGAAAGTCATGTTGACCCTTTGGCGACCTTCCCATTGCGAACTAATGTTTGTGTTGACCTTCTGACCCTGTCGATCTATGTCATGTGTTTACCTAAGCCTGTAGACCTCTAGTGGTCAATGTATGTTGACCTTCATAGTATCGATCCTATGACCCATACCCTTCATAATTGCCTATCGCCTATATATATGCTGCAGCATGCGATTAGTTTGGGCTCCCATTGTCTTTGAGTGCTGATTGTGTGTAAAAAGTACCAGATTTAGCCATGCTCTCTGCACATTTCTGCTGCCCCCCTCAGTAATGCTGGCGTGCCCGTCAGAAGCTATCGGATAACTGCTGGCCAGGTGCACCTGATTTTCCACCATTTTGTTAATTGGTATAAATTAGTGTTCATTCTAGCACCCGTTATCTTTGAAAACCCATGCAGTTCCTCTTCCCGGCCTGGGGTGTCGCTGTCTGCTGGAGTGCTTCTAGCACAGTGTGGTCTGTATATCAGCACTGATATGCAAACCAGACCTGTGCTAGAAACACCACAGCAGACAGCGACACCCCAGGCAGGGAAGAGGAACTGCATGGGTTTCCAAAGATAGCGGGTGCTAGAATGAACACTATAAATACTGCTTTCACTCCTTGAGCAGCTGTAAACTAGGCCTTTATACTGTGGTTTGTGTGCCAACTTCTCCCTGTTATATTTTCAGGAAATGGATACCACCTCACCAGGAGGCGCACAGAACCAACAGGTAAGGCGGCAGCATCGGTCACTGTGAACGAATTATTCTTTCAAATTAGTGTCTCAAAGAAAAATTACTCCTGTTTTAATGGATATTTTTATTATAAAAAAAAACTCTACACATAATAAATCGGTACTTATGTAGTAGCCAGGCGCCCACTAAGCAAATAGCTTCGTGGGCTATTCTGCGTAAGAAAATTGCATGCGATTTTTGTGCATGCGATGCGATCCAATGTTCCTATGTAATGTATTCACATCTCTCTGGCCTTGGGTGGTAAGATCTGATCGCACCGGACTTAAAATCGCATGCGATTTTATAGGGTGCCATGCCATTTAATTTAGTATACACTTATGACCTACAATGTGATTTACGCACCCCCATCCACGACACCCCGAAGCGGCGTGGAGTTGATTTTATATAGTGAGGCGAGCGGACGCGTATTACGTTACATGTATTCCGCGTCCCTTCGCCACGCTTCGGGCTCGCTGCGCTCGCCACACTAGATAAAATCAACTCCTCGCCGACGTGGATAGAGGGGATATGAAAAGGTAGGGAGGACTGGTTCCGCCACTCCTCGCTGCGCTCACCGCCCTTTAGGGTGGGGGTCCCTAAATCACAATGTATGTCAGATAAGTGTATACTAAATTAAATGGCATGGCACCCTATAAAATCGTGCGGTGCCATCCGATGCGATCTGATCTTACCACCCAAGGCCAGAGCGCAATTAATAAATTATATAGGAGCATCGCTTGCAAAAAAAATCGCATGCGATTTCCCTATGGTGCCGTACGTATGCTAATTGGGCGTCTGGCTACTACATAAGTACCAATAAATCTTTTGAAATAGAAAGTCTCTGCTTTATATGCTCATATAATCAGTAACTTCCGCCAGTTATTTTTGATAGCTTGATGGGTTTATTGACTATTGCTTAAATTGTGATTGAGTGTAAAATCTTACACACACAGGAATGGTAAAAAAACTTATGGTACATATAATTGTGCATCCTATTGTCATATTTGGCCAACATCCCATTTTTGCCACTAAAGATATACATTACAAAAAAAATTTCCCTTCAGTGTCAATATTAATGAGTTAATCCCCTGTAGCTGCTGTAGAAACCTAGAATTTGACAGCAGATAAGAACCACTTGGCCCATCCAGACTGCCCCTTTTTATCCTTTAGGTATAGGGGGGTATTCAATCTCCCGCCGCTATTCCCAATGGTGGAAATAGCAGCAGGCCCTATTCAATGCTGTCTTCCCCAACAGCATTGAACATGGATCTCAGCAGAACGGGCCTGACTTTACAAACAGTTGGGCCCGTTCTGCCGGTATTTGTCGAGCTCCCGGCCACAGCTCAACGATTAACGTCTGTTTCTCGCAGCCACGCCCCCCTTTCGGCACTCGGCAGGAGGGACATTGAATCCCACCTGTCCAGCGGACGTCAAGCCGGCCGAGAACGGGACCGGGTCACGGCTGTCGGGCTACCCCAACAGTGTTGACGCCAGATTGAATACCCCGTAATCTCAACCATTTTTGATCCTTTGTTCTTTGCAAGAACTAGAATACTTGTTTATAATTGCGTTTTAAATTGATTTTGTATTTTAACCTTGCAACAAAACTAGGTCCCAGACAACCCGCCAAATTACATCCTTTTCTTGAATAATCTACCAGAAGAGACCAATGAAATGATGCTTTCCATGTTATTTAACCAGTAAGTATTATAAATATTTTTTCAATCATTAATTTCCAATTTTAGTCAGTTGTCTGCAGCATAAGACTGCAGTATTGTTGTTGCATAGTTATACTTGTGTATCTGAGGTCAGTGGTTCCCAAATGGTGTGCTGTGGCACCCTGGGGTGCCTTGGAACACATGCATGGTCAATGAAATGGAAAAACCAGTGGTGTTGACTGCCCGTCATGAAATATGTGGACAAACAGAAGCAAAGGAAAATATATAAAAAGGGTACTTGTTTCCTAGCACGGCGCCCGTGATGTTGATTGTATTGATCGGGTCGGAAAAATCGCGTCGATCGCATCGCTTGCCAACCAAATCGCATGCAATGCGATCGACGCGATTTTTACATTGGAATCAATGTAAAATGGTCCCTGAGACCCAGTTTTACATTGATTTCAATGTAAAAAGCCCCAAAACCCCCCCTGATGGGTGAAATGGCCCTCCATTGTTAACGCCACCCCACTATTGATGCCAACCCAAAGCGTGGCGAGCGCAGCGAGCCCGCCAGGGGCGGCGGTATGCGTCCTCCGACCTTTTCATACCCCCACTATCCACGTCGGCGTGGAGTTGATTTTATAAAGTGTGGTGAGCCCTGCGCATAACTTCACAGGTATATGCGTCCACTCGCGGGGCTCGCCACGCTTCGGGCTCGCTGCGCTCGCCACACTTAAAATCAACTCCACGCCGATGTGGATAGTGGAGGTATGAAAAGGTTGGAGGATGTGTACCGCCACCGCTCGCCACGCTTAGGGTTGGCGTCAATTGTGGGGTGACTTTAACAATGGGGGGGGGGGGCATTAACCATATACAGTGAGAAATTGGCCATATTGGCCCATTGTTCTCTATGTATGTTATAATGGCCCACGATCAACGCGATTTTAACTTTAAAAATCATTTAACATTATTTTCTATGGGAAGATCGCGTCGGGCGCATCGCGGCCCATTATAATGGCCCGCGATCAACGCGATTTTCTCTTTTACCGGCAAATAAACTGGTGATTGACAGAAAATCGGGTCCATCGCGTCGATCGCATGCCTTATGTACCTTAAACTTAAGGCATGCGATCAACCCGACGGGCGCCGTGCTAGGAAACAAGTACCATAAAAAGAATGTACTACACCTTGGGGTGCTGTGAAATTATTAAATAATTCTGATAATCTGGGGTGCAGTGACTCAAAGTTTGGGAACCACTTTCTTAGATCAATGATGAGTACCTAGAAAAAGCAATTCTCAATTCGTGTGTGTGTGTGCCCCCTTCCGGCGACTGGCGGTGCTGAACAACACCAGCTCCATCTGTAGCGAGGATTGGCTAAACTACAACTCCCCATGCTAACATACAGCACAGGGCAAGGTCTCCCTGCATGCCCGGTGCCGCCCTACGGCCACATCAGTAGATGCAAGTACTTCGCTACACAGTGAAGCGCGTGCACAGTACCAGAGGTGCAGCCTAGCTGTGAAGCTAGGAGCAAGCTGGCCATGTTTCAGGTCGCAGCATCTGCGTGAGACATCATGCAGTCTCTGCGGCAGTCCCGCTCCCACAAGCTGTACCGCTCCCACAAAGCACCATGCTGCCATCCTCAACAGTGTGTCGACCACGGTTTTAATTACGGGGCATGCCCAGATCTCCAGAAATCGCCAAGTAGCAGTTTCTGGAGATCTGCGCATGGGTCAGAATTAGGCCCCTTATTCCTAGACATGGTCAACCTTGTTGGCTGAAGTTGGAAACTAGTGCACATGTCACCATTTGAATCCATTAAGGCTCAGATGTATCAAGCTTTAAATAGTGACAAAATGGAGATCGAGTGATAAACAGCCAGCCAGCCAATCAGCTGTTAACGATCATGTTACAGGCTGGGTTTGAAAAATGTCAAGTAGGAACTGGTTACTTATCACTATCTACTTTATCACCTTTTGAAGCTTGATGCATCTAACCCACAATGAGGATATTGTATACTTATTTGGTTTTACTGACACATAGCGTGAGGGAGATCAGCAGATCTAGTAATACAAAATATCACTTTTCACTGAGTTTTATGTCTCACTCTGATACCATAATCTAAGTTACCATTGTATTGCTTCCAAGTGATGTAATTATTTCTTTATTGTTTTTTTCCCTTTTAAGGTTTCCTGGCTTCAAAGAAGTGCGTCTGGTTCCTGGAAGACATGATATTGCCTTTGTAGAGTTTGACGATGACAACCAGGCAGGTTCTGCGCGTGATGCACTTCAAGGATTTAAGATTACGCCATCTCATGCTATGAAGATCACCTATGCCAAAAAGTGAAACCTATACGGGATTATTGGACTTGCTGTATTTATGACTTTGTATTGTTTGAAGGACATACGATGCCTGCTGCAACATTCGATTTATAGTAGGGATTACACGTGTTGTCTGTAATTCACGCTGATAGTAATTTTGTACGAATAAATGTCTTTGTTTTTTTTCTTTTTAAATTGTTTTGTGTCAGTCTCTTGTAGAGGAGAGTTATTATCAAATGTGTCAACTCTTAAAGGCTATTCGTACATATGAAATGATTTTCATATTGTTAGGGTGGAATTCAATTGGGTGTGAAGTTTTTCAGTGCGTGCCAAAGCAATTCCTGGTGAATTTTTTTTTTTTCTTAAAAATAACTATTTTAGGTAAAACAGACTTGTTATAAGGGTGAGAAGAAAGTATTCAGTGATTTCTATAGTAATCTGTCCCATTTTTCAACCCCCTGATTGAGTTTGAAAACCATGCACTGTTGGTTTTTCACATTTTTGGTCATCAAATTAATTCTACCATTAGTGTTTCGCCTTCCAGGCATTAAAATTAATTCAAGTCTCCACTTGTCAATGCAGTGTTTTGCAAATGCAGGCAGCTAACTTTACACAGTTGTTGCATTTTTACTGGTAGATGTATTGATTTGTGTGAAACCTTTGCACCTATTAATAGACGGATCGGACAATTATTTTTTGTTCTATGATCCCTATGGCAGCCAAGACCTTGGGGTTTCATCCCTCTCCTTTTCAGTTAGACAGGCTGTCTTTTTCTTAGGACCTCCCCCTTCAGGTATAAATCCCTGCTTAGGACCTCCCCCTTCAGGTATAAATCCCTGCTTAGGACCTCCCCATTCAGGTATAAATCCCTGCTTAGGACCTCCCCCTTCGATCTTGTGTGCTTTTTTTTTTTTTTTTTTTTTTATTCTGATCTATGTGATGTTTGCCCCGCACCCATCCCAGAACAGCCTAAAATCCTATTAGGCTGGATGAAAAAAATAGTTTGTGTCCAAAGAGGAATTTTTGGAGTTACAACAAAAGATCCAGTGATCAGGCTGGATTCAACTATGAGGAAGTCTCCTCAAAGGAATTGTTAGAGGATGTGGACGAGGTATCATCGAATGAGTCGGGAGAGATTAAAGAAGAACATTTCACGTTGACAATGTGGAAAGTATTCTAAACGCCATTTATAAAACTATGAATTACAGAGAGCCAGTCACCCCTGAAGATGGTGAGGATATACTATTTGAGAATAGGTCAAGAAAGGGCCGACACTTCCGATTTTCATAAAGTCATGAAAGACCTGATCTCAAAAGAATGGTCTAACTTGGACAAAAGATATGGGAAGTTATCCAGAATTGACCTATGTAACTGGTTAAAGATGACCTTTTTTTGAACTGGTGCTCCCTGCCTAGGGTTAATGCAGCAGTTGCACATTTTTCTTCAGCTGTGTCTCTGAAAGCTGGCATATTTGTGGCTTCAGTAGCTTAGAGCATTAAGGCTTTGGGGAACAAACCTGCACAGTGATATTGATGACAGACTCTCTAAACCAGACATGTCCAAACTATTGCCCTCCAGCTAAACTTCAAGTCCCACCATGCCTTGCCACAATTTTGCTATTAGGGAATGCTAAAACTATGGCAAGGCATGCTGGGATGTGTAGTTTCACAACAGCTGAAGGGCCACAGTTTGGACATGCCTGCTCTAAACAATATTTATTAAAGAACTTCGAGTTTATGCAAAAAGCAGTAGAATGTATGTGAAGCTTCTCTGGTTATAGTCTCTTGCCGCGAGCAATGGCAGCTGGGGCGACATCCAGAAGAGCACTATGGCTGAGGTCATGGTCAACTGATGCCCATTCCAAGAATAGGCTGGCGATGCTCCAGTTTGAAGGATCACAGCTATACAGATCTAAACTAGATGATCTGATACATAGGCTCTCTGGTAGAAAATCACTCGAGAAAAGAAACAAGTTACCATTTCCATCTTCATCCAGACATTAATACGGGGAAGTGAGGAGTTAAAGGCCAGGAAGACCCTATAGTCAATGGGGATCCTTTCTGATGTCAAGGCAGTCCTTTTGATAACATTTCAGAAGAGGCTCTAGGCAATGATGACCACCACAGTGGCCCTTGTGTGGGCGCCCATCTGCTGTAGTTCGCCAGCTTATGGGAAGAACTGGTTCAGGACAGATGGGTAACAAAGGTTGTTCAAGAAGGATATGCAATAGAATTCCTGCAAGTTGCAAGAACAAATTAATTTTGGGAGTCGAGAAGACCAAAGACAGCTACAGAGGAAAAATAAATCAATTGGTGAGCATCAAGGCAATAGAGCCAGTACCGGTTCCACAAGAGATGGAAGGATTCTACTCAAACCATTTCCTGGTAAATAAAAGCACGGGTGACTACCGTACCATTCTGGATCTGAAAAGGGTTAATGCGTTCATAAGGGTAAGAAAATTCAGGATGGTGATGCAGAAAACTTTTTTAGCTGGAATAGAGATGGGAGATTTTATGGTTTCACTGGATCTCAAGGATGCATACTACCATTTTCCAGTCAGCTATCAAGACCTAAGGTTTCTGAGGTTCTGTGTAATCAGGAAACCCTTCCAGTTTACACGCCTGACCTTTGGCCTAGCTACATCTCAAGTATTCAAAGTACTTTGATTGCAGTTTTGAGGAAAAGGCATATCCACATATGGCCATATCTAGATGACATGCTGATAGCGGCTTCATCAAAAGACAAAATCCTAAAGGATCTAAGTCTGGTGGTGAATTTACTGCAAAGATATGGGTGGTTGATAAATCTCCCAAAAAGTCACCTAGTATCCACAGGGACTATATAATTCCAAGGCGTGTTGCTAGACTCAGAAGTTCGAGGTCAGTCTTTCCAAAAAAAGTTGTCAAATAATTCAGATTCTCACAGAAAGTCTAGTGTAAACAGGGGCCAGTCCGTTAAATATTTGTTATCAACTGCTGGGCACGATGATGTCAACTATAGGGACTATACCATGGGCCCATTGGAAGTTGAGAATTTCAGTGTACATGGAAAAACCATTAATAATATTCCCTGACAGAATTATACACACCCTGACTTTCTACCAAAAGTTCCTTTCACCTCAATCAAAAGATTATGCTACCTTCTATCCTAACACTAAGGACAAGAAGGAGGAAGAGTGGCACAAGTTAGATTTCGTGAGAGGCATCACTATCTACCTGGATGTCAGAAGGTCCAAAAATGTGTTTATTGTGCCAGAAGGAAAAGAGGTACCAAATATCATAAAGGCACACTCTACTAAGGCCATGGTGACCTCTTGGTCCAGGAGGGCTCAAGTCTCTTTTAAGGACATCTACGGTGCAGCTACATGGTATTCCATCCATTCGTTCTCAAGACATTACACTATGAATGTATCAAATTCTTGTAAGAGTGTCCTTACTGATTACAAATATTTTATAGCATATAGTGTACCTCCCTCTTCTCTGCCTAGGTATTTGTCTTTGCTGCTTTGGGGATCATAGAAGAAAACATCGAATTATAATTCCTTTTCTTCCTAGAGATCCCATGGCAGCTATCAGTTTCTCTCCCCATGTGTTTTTTCGAGAACCATAAGAATGAGACGCTTACAAAGACAAGGAGGAAGGGGAGGAGTAGGGATTTATACCTGAAGGGGGAGGACCTAAGAAAAATAACAGCCTGTCTAACTGAAAGGAGAGGGATGAAATCCCAAGGTCTTGGCTGCCATGGGATCTCTAGGAAGAAAAGGAATTATCGGTTCGTATAATCCGCTGTTTTTGGGTGCATGGAAGTGCTCTTTCCTATAAAAAAATTAAGTTTAATATTGCAGAGCAGGTTTATTGAAATAAGGGTGGATAAAAGCAGGTTTAGGTCAATCCTGATATAATATATCTTTAATCCGGTGTAACTATGATTTACACATGTTCTGTGGCTTGTTACAACCAGGTGAAATGCCGGCTTGAATTTAGCCACCCACAGAACTTGTGTAATTCATGTGTCCAGGATTAAAAGCTATTGTGGCAAGCCTAATTTCCTACTATATTTTAAGCCCTTGAAAGAAATGTACTATTACGGAGGAGCAGAGATTGCTAAATTTGGTGTGGTAGAACTTGTCTAGACTTAACAGAGCCATGTCATCTCCACTAAACAACTTCTGGATGAAATGTAATGCAGAATGTAATCCAGGCTTTATCACCTAACTTCCATGTCTCACTGGGGGTGGATTATTAGATAGACAGTGTCTAGATAGACTGTCAATAGGTCATCCTATTGAGTGTGACGGATGCCCTCGCATGGGTTGCTTCACTCGCCATGCTTTGGGCATAACTAATTTTATACGCACATCGTTCCCTAGGTTATTGACAGGAAGAAGCGCCTGGGGGTCGAAATTAGCCATTTAGTGGGAATCTAAGACAGAGAGAAAAAGCGGTGGAGTGTTAGGGAAACCACTTTGTGTGTCTGAGTGTTAGGGCTATTTCACACACTCCGGCTGACACTGGCCAGCAAAACACTGCATGGCCAAAAGCCATGCTGTACACATAAGTCACAATGGACAGGTAATGTGTCCTTTCACATGGGCCATCCCGTCCCCACATGCCATTGTGTGCAGAGGGAGATGGGGGCCTTACACACACACACACTGGTTGTTTGGTGTGCAATTTTAGCTCTCCCCTGCCCCCAACCTGACATCATCGGTCATCCCCACCCCCAAATTTACACTGCATCTGCTCACGGAGCCAATGCATATGAAAGGCACAACTTTCAGGCAAACCGCTGGACAAAAAGTTTCCAGCGTTTTGCCAACCGGTGTGGGAAATAGCCCTTAGGGGAAGGTGTGTGAGGTCTACTCCAGGACAGATATGCCTTTCTGCATCACACTGCCTAGTAAGTCTCTGGCTATGCGGCGCTTGTGCCACGTGTAAATATCATTTGATGATGAGCCTGTTACCATGGGTTTTGGACATATTCGCTCGGCTTCCAATAGATGTGTAGCTGAACACATCCATTCGGACAGCAATACCAATTAGCAAGGTGGGCTTTCACTGTAGCGGGTGGCATCTTAACTGGATGCTGAGCATGCTGAATCTTGTCCATAGTGCAAGTAGCCCTCTTCTCAGGAATGCTAGTTTTTTGGGGTGCCGCACCCTGCACCTAGATATAGCGCTAGGGACCCCCAATATACAGAGAAGCCTTGATGCGGCTTGGGGGCATATCATACACCTGCGCAGGTATATGTAACCAATATCTCTGAATTCTATTATCATGTAGTGTTCAAGATTGGTTACCTTACCGGGTATAATTTCACATCTTGTGAGACGAAACAACGCATTGAGTCCTGATGAAGGAAGAGCGTGATATATGTAAATCTTATTATTAAAAAGGATATTGCAAAATAAAATGGCAATTTAGAGGCTGATTTGCTCCAATACCAAGTAAGTGGTTATAGTTTATGAAATGCTGTCACCAGAGGCAGAACTACCATTGGTGCAGCAGGTGCAGTGCATCGGGAACATGGAGGACTAAAGGGTCTACTGCTGACCCTGTCACCCACTGTTATTCCCTGTCACACACTGCCTTCACCGGCCTTGTGTTTGGATGGAGGAGGGGGGCCCAATTTATATTTTTGCACCTGGGCACACAACCCACAAGTTCCACTACTGGCTGTCACATTACACCGTGCGTTTTGTGGATCATAACAAATGACATCTGCTGAAGAAGGTAAAGACGGTGGAGCCGTATGTACTTACAATCTAATAGGTGCATTCTGTTGATGAATTTACATAACCGGAACTTGGGGTCTTGTCCTTTCCTCCATTGCACTTTAGTAACCTTTGGCTATCTCTAGTCTTAGTTCTCCATGTCTTTTATTTACTCCAATGGCAACTGTGTTCTGTGCAGCCAGCATCTTCCAAAATAATAAGACTATAATTTTGAATATGTAAGTATTTACTGTGCCCTTAACTTCTGTTTTTTGTGTCTTATTAAAATGTTCCACAAAGCTGCTTTTGTGATGTGTAATCGGACTGATGTCACTGTACAATTACATTGTGACACCTGTCAGAGCTCAGTCACGTCTTCAGGCTTCTGTTTTATATTTACAAGTCATCACGCTACTTTGCCGAAAAGAAGAAAAATAAAACCAGTGTTTTTTTTTTTTAAATTCTAATTTGAAATAACTATTCTTGCATGCTAAACCTACTTCTCTTTTCCTCGTCAAGCCTGCATGTTTGTTTATGCTCCCTGTAAATAATTTACAAGAGAGGGGACAAGAAGCTCTAAAAATACGTACGAGGTTTCTCGCTGTGCGTCCTTCAAGAAGAAGCCGATCTTCCATGTCGCCGCTACAGACACTTGGTAACAGCCTTGGAAGTGCATCTGCTTGAAATAACTTCGTTTTTCTTAAGTAACGATCTCCCGCGATTATGACATACAAGGTCTTTCTAATTTAGATGTTCCGATGTCAAAACTTTTAAAAAACAAAATGTGACTAGTGAAATAGAAAGTTGTTTTTGCTTGAGCTGGCATTCATTCCCTTAATTTATTACTATATTGTTCTAGAATATGTGAACAGTTCCCTGGAACCGCTGCCGAGGGACTATTTTTTTTTGTATATGTCATTTTTGTTCAAGGTGAATCAATTTCCGTCATGTTGTTTTATAACAAAGTGCTGAATTTAGAAATAGATTCAACAAAGTTTCATAACACAAAGTAAAAGGCTCGAGATTGTGTGCAGTTTATATGGAAATTTGTATTTATTACAATATAGTTTATACGTTGCTCTTTTTCAGTAGTGCAGTATGTTATTGTGTTTATAATCCTGTTTATACTCTTTATTGCTACATCTTGACATGCCCTACCCTGGCCATTGTAAATAAACACACATTTATGCCACTGATACCCCCGATCATACATATCCAAAGTATTTGCAAATGAACGAGCCTCAATCAGGATTTCTGCATGCGCGAAAGGAAACAACCGGCCTCTAAGGGGGTTATTCTGATTTAATCAGTTCCCCGTGCGTTCACATGGGGGACTGATTTTTAGCATATGCGCATTCTGCATTCCTGCTCATTGTTGTATTCTGTCAGCAGGTTGTTGGTGTTGCCCTGGTTGTCTGCCTCCAACGCGTTTCGGCCCGGAAAGGCCTCTATCATGGATGTCATGGGGTGCTCAGATAGTCTTTATATAGGTATGTCCATTGTGTTAAGTCTTTCTGATTGGTCCATAGTGGGTGTCAGTCATATGGGCGTATGTCCAGCAGAGACTGTCCATATATCACAGGTGTCTAATAGGGTTCCTATGTAACTATCAGGGATTAGAGATCTGTAAGGTGATTTATGCTATCCTATTTCTAACATACCTGTGTGAAATGCACCCCCACGCCAATTCCCCCCCCCCCCCACACTATAAACGTGAACCCGAAGCATGGCGAGCGCAGCGAGCCCGCTAGGGGCGGCGGTACGTGTCCTCCGACCTTTTCATACCCCCAATATACACGTCGGCGTGGAGTTGAGAATAGAAAGTGTGGCGAGCGCAGCGAGCCCGAAGCGTGGCGAGGGGACGCGGATACCTTCACAGGTATCGGCGTCCCCTCGCGGGCTTCACAGGTATCCACGTCCCCTTGCGGGGCTCGCCACTCTTCGGGCTCCGTGGCTCGCTGCGCTCGCCACACTTTCTATTCTCAACTCCACGCCGACGTAGATAGTGGGGGTATGAAAAGGTCGGAGGACGCGTACCGCCGCCCCTCGCGGGCACGCTGCGCTCGCCACGCTTCGGGTTCACGTTTATAGTGGGGGGGGGGGGGTGGCGTGGGGGTGCATTTAACATTGTAAGCACCCATTTGGGTGCTTAAAAGCACCCTTTAGGGTGCTTATACAATGTTTCATCGCATAGGGGCCAAAAATCGCATTGCATCGCATCGCATCGCATCGCATGCCATTGGGTGCATGGCATGCGATGCGATAAAAACATCGCGCGATGTACATCGGGGGCGCCGCTGTAATACACAAGTACCTATATATATATATATATATATAATGAGCTATTATTGCACTAATTAGTTTCTATTGTTGATTTCCTGTAGAGCAACATCATTCTTTGTAGTATTCTGCGATATGCCTTCTGCCTCGCACACCGCCGCACGTTAGACACCCACCCTGCCATAACGCACGGGGATAGCGCATATTCCCTTGATCAACTAATAAGAAATCTACCCCTCAGTCCCTAGAATTGAATTTCTATGTACAGATGCAACCCTTACAGTTTTTGTATTAGATTTTTGAAGGGCCAGATATGTGACTTTGGTGGTCCACCAGTCTAGCAGCAATACAGTGAAGGGGGTATGTTGATCTTCTGTTATACACTGACTAGGATTATAATATCATCCCTTCAGAGTGCAGTGGCACGGCTGCACCTTTTGTTAAAAGTAAAGTAATTACTCGGAAAGTAGTTTTAATAAAGCATAATACAGTCCTTAACAAAATGTGACTATTACAGTAGTAAAAAGACTGAGGCTGTAGGTCAAGTATTATGCATCTTAAAGTAATCCAGGGTCATTCCTATTATCCTAAATTACAGTTTGTTATGTACTATTCTTATGATACATTTTTCTCTTGAACATTGGAATTATGATGTCAATTTATGAGACTGCTTGTAGATAATGGCCAATATTACAATGGGTACTTGTACTAAGTATCAATGGATAAAAAATGCCAAAGCAAAAATAATGAAGGTCATTAATAAAAGTGTTCAGAGTTAAATTGGGTACAGGAGAATACAGTACCGGTAGTTAATGGCACTTTTCTATAAGCCCACCCCAAGACTCCTCTGAAAAAGGGATTTTTGTAAGAACTTACCGTTCAATTCCCTTTCTCTGAGTCCATCCTGGTGACACAGCTTAACCATGGGATGTAGTGGGGTCTGAAGGAGCCAGACACCTATGCTATGACTTTAAGCATGCGTGCCCTCTTCTCCCCTGCTGCATCCCAGAAATCCTCAGTTCAATTTAAAGAGCCCACATTACTCTAGGGATGGCCAAACCGGTCCTCAAGATCTACCAACAGTGCACGTTTTCCAAATCACCTAGCTGGTGCACAGCTGCAGTCATTACTAAAGGTCACACTGTCAAACCTGCTGCATCCATTCCTACAATAGATCCACAGGTTGCCTTAAACACATGAACGGTTGGTAGATCTTGAGGACAGGTTTGGCCACCTCTGCAGTACAATGCCTGAACATATTAATATGCACAATCAACAAAAAATAACCATATAACAATGACAATGTAACATGAAACAGTATAACCACTTACTAAGCGCAAAGAGAGGGATCACTGTGTCACCAGGATGGACTCAGAGAAAGGGATTCGAACGGTAAGTTCTTACAAAAATTCCTTTTTCTCTATTGTCCATCCTGGTGACACAGCTCAACCATGGGACGTTCAAGAGCCGGTATGCTCCGGTCCACAGCACATAGAACTGCTCGCCCAAATGATGCTTCCTCCGACGCAATCTCATGGAACCGATAGAATTTGGAAGTGAAAGTGTGAACAGAGGACCCGGTGGCAGCCCTGCCCAACTGCTCCGCTGAAGCCCCGCACAGCCTAAGAGGAGGCAACAGACCTCGTGGTATGTGCATTCACCCTGGCCGGAACTGGGCGACCAACCTTGGTGTAGGCAAAAGCAATAAATGACCTCAACCATCTCGCGATATTCTGCTTAGAGGCTGGCCATCTTCTCTTATGAACATCATATAGCATCAGCAACGAATCGGTTTTGTGAAAAGATTTCACTCTGTCTAGATAAATGCACAGAGCGCGAACCACATCTAGCCGCATCAATTTGTTGTTGTTATTAATACATAGGATATGTGAATGTGTATTTGTTTTATTAGATTCTAGAAGCTTGTAACCATCTGTGTTGAATTCATTGTATTACATTCTAAAAAAAAGAAAAAACATTTTACAAAAACAATTAAAAAATAAGACACTTGTTTGTACATTGCTGAGCCTGTAACTAAATACAATTAAAATACAGTTTGCAATACAAAAGTTTGTACAACTCTGTAACCTGGGGCTCTCCTGCATTTATGCAGAACCTTTATCTTTCCACTAAATAACCCAAAGTTTATTCCATGTCCCCTGGTTCTTAATTATTCTGTGCAAACCTTCCACCCTTTGTCAGAATATTAACTGTTACATACACCCTGTTAAAGTATTTCAGGCTCAGCATTCCTAGGATTTTACTGCAATACCAATCTGATACAACTATCATCTCTGTTATAAAGAATCTATTAAAGAAAATTCTTAATAATTTTACTTAAAAAAGTTTCGGTGGTATTCAATCTGTGATTCCGATCAGGGCCGCCGACAGGGGGGTGCCAGGCAGCTGCCCACAGTGGCATGGCACCCCCCCCCCCCTGGGCCACACAAATCCCCCCCGCACCTCACGACATCCCGACAGTAGGAACCTGGCGGCGGCTGGGGGGCTTGTGTTGGGGCGGTGGGCATCGCTTACCTGCTCGCTAGGCAGCGAGCCGGACTGAAATAGGCCCTCTGTACTGATAGTGTACCCTGCTGAGTTCTGTCCTGCAGTGTTCCTGCATGCGCATGGCAGCAAAAATAGATGGACGGAACTGAAGACATCACTATTTGCATTCCAAAAGTTGTAAGTTGGTAAGATACAAAAAAAAATAAGTATTATCATATATGTATAATGCGCATAGATATTCTGCAGCATTTTACAGAGAATATTCCATTTATTCACATTAGAAACTGCTCCAGTAGAGCTTGGAATCTAGGAGGCAGATTTAGCAAAAAATTGAAGAGAGAAAGAACTGCCTCACAGCGCTAAGGTCATGGGTTCCATTCCCACCATGGCCCTAACTGTGCGGAGTTTGTATATTCTCCCCGTACTTGTGTGGGTTTCCTCCGGGTACTCCAGTTTCCTCCCACAATCCAAATATATACTGGTAGGTTAATTGGCTCCCAACAAAAATAACCCTAGAATGTCTGTGTGTGTGGATGTGGTAGGGAATATAGATTGTAAGCTCCACTGGGGCAGGGACTGATGTGAATGCTCAAATATTCTCTTTAAAGCGCTGCGGAATATGTGTGTGCTATATAAATAAATCAGCGGTTCTCAAACTGTGGGTCCTGACCCCAAAGGGGGTCTGACCTTTTCAGCATGGGGTCGCTACTCCATGTTGCTGACCATCAGGCTGATGACTTTTCTAATCTCAGTCAGTGATTCAAGGAGTCTGGAAAATCTGTTGAATTGTCTGTTATTTTAGACTCCTCCCATCATTTTGTGCCTCCACAATGCTGCCATGTATGTGCTGTCTGCGGACTACACATGTGACGTGATGACCTTCTGCAGTAACTTGCTGGGGTCCCGTAATTATTTTTATTGTCTGATGGGGCCACAGAGTAAAATAGTTTGAGGACGCCTGAAATAAATAAATAAAAGTGACAGGAGCTAATTGGCTAATCAGGTGTTAAGCTGACCATACATCAGAATGATTCTAGGTCCGAACGCACAATTTTGACGGATTGTGCAATCGATTGTGTGCAGATGGTGAGGTATTTTGGTACGATGGGGATGCAATGCACAGTCCCACGGGTCATGAGGTCGCTCCTACGATCTTATGTGCTGCGCATATGAACAGTCAGGATTGGAGATTATATCCCAGGGGCTGAATCCCCAAGGTTCAAAATCATGATGGATCCCGGTAAGTTTTTTAACCCAAACATAACGGAATGGGATCATATGGTCGACAGTCATTAGGTCGACACCACTAGGTCGACATACTGCAAGGTCGACATGGGTCTAGGTTGACAAGTCATAAGGTTGACACAAGCATTAGGTCGACATGGTCTAGGCACATGTCGGCTCAAAAAACAGTGACAAACCCCATGTCGACATTTTGACTGTCGACCTAGACCATGTCGACATAATGCCGGTGTCGACCTTATGCCCTGTCGACATTTTCCCAGGTCGACATATACCCATGTCGACCTTGCAGAATGTCGACCTAGTGGTGTCGACCTAATGACTGTTGACCATCTTTAGGTCAACCAGCTGACTGTATCCCAACATAACCCTCTCCCACAGCCTGACCTAAAACTGTACTAAGGCTGAAATGCGGTATAACCCCTGTTTTTGGCTGGTATTACCCTATGACTATGGGCTTCTTTCCACAGCACTGTGTGAGGGAATCTGACATTGATCCCTCCCAGCATGCCTAGCAGATACCCATGTCAGTCTGCGCTTGTGCAGAGATACTCGAGTCACAGACCTGACAGTTTAGACTTTGGAGTGCTTTGCTCGTATAGGGAGAGCTGCCATTTGCAGAATCACATATGTTAGTATATATTCGATTAGTATCTGCGCAGTGGGATATACAGTGGATGGAACAACCCGCCCAGCAAGAAATGGGGTTAGGGTTAAACACAAGGATAGGATTAGGCTGAGGGGGGTTGGATAGGGTTAGACTGTTGGAGGGGACATATAGGGTTAGGCTGCAGGTGGGGTGGTTTAGGTGTATGGTAAAATACTTAATGGAATCCATCAGGATTCTGAATGCCACATGGAGACCACCATGATTAGGAGTTCTTCCGTTTATATGACATACTCTGTGTCTTCGACATCCAATGCATGGAAAAACCGGTGAGGCCATGCCCCTAACCATGAGGCCACACCTCTTTTTGCCCACACATGGCTTTGCTGTGTGCACCATGGATGTTCCTGCCCGGTGTAACCGCAGGTAGGGACACAGCTTCTTACACAATTACAACGATTTATCTAATTAATATCAAACATGATAACTAAGGAATGAGAGAGTTTTTTGCCATTAGGACACAATTTTTGCAATTAGGACACAGGGGTCATTTTCTTTAATGCGGCCATGTTCTGTCGATCCGATTCGGTGATCTGTGAGGGGATCATGTAAGAAATTCCTGACTCAACAACCCCGATCATTTTTTGATCAGAATCTGGTTATCAAGGATTTCCAGCATGTTGGATGTTCCCGATCCCCCTGACTAAGGCATTGCCAGATTGGGGAATTACACGATACCCGCCTGATGTATGTGCCGCTTTTGAATAGCTTGTATAAAAATATTTATTGTTCAAGATCAACAAAAATAAAGGACTATTAGGGTTCTATGTACTAAACCCTGGAGAAAGATAAAGAGATAAATCACCAACCAACTAACCCCTAACATTTTTCGAACATAACGTGCAACATAGCAGTTGATTAGCTGGTACTCTCTGTCAACTTTATCTCTCTCCAAGGCTCAGTACATAGACCCCCATACCAAAATTATACAAATGCCTTGATAGAGAACAGAGTAAAATAAAGTGACCACTATGTAAAATTGTCAGGAGAGAAAGTATGAGAGTATCGGCCTGATTCTGATCGATTCGGTCCCCTGCGTGTTCGCTCTGGGCATTTGCACATTCGCTTAAGCGCATGTGCAGGGCTTCTGTGCGGGCACCTTCGGAGACTTGCATAGTCTCTGTGGTGCTCGCACAGGGGAGGGTGTTCGCCCAAACGTTGGGTGCGCCCAGGAAAATGCTGGTGTTCCCTCATGGGAACGCAGGTGGGCCTGTCAGGGGCGGTTGGCTGACACCACAGGACGTCAGCCGCCTGCCCAGTTCCCAGACCAGGACGCCAGACTGACTTTCATTTGTGGGCATTGTAGAAATCAGAATGATCCCCTATTTTTATTGTGTAAATGTTTATTTCTGTCTATGTGACTGTGGTTGTAATATGTAATATAAGGACTAATGCACCTCTAACAGAGGGAGATTTTCCACAAGGCATCCTAGGCGCCTGCCCAGGGCCCCATAAAGATATCCTGGCAAACCAAAACATTTAATTGCAAGACTCCCATGTGACATCATGACATCACGAGGACCTGCACCACACTCCCAAAGTCCCTTTGATGTTCTTTGATAGGATAAAACCGCTTTGGACACACAAAATGGTTTCATCCACTGTATGCGGGCAGTCAGTTTACTTTAAACGTGATACAGGTATTAGGCCGTCTTCCAGACCTAGAGCCTGATTCAGATTTGTCGATGCAATGCTGACGTTTACTCAGCTAAGGATTTGTTGGTAGACTGTGCACTCGCCAAGGTGCTACAATCAGTAGCAACAATATAGTGCTATGGATTGTTTGAGGAGGGCCCCGGTATCTTCCCTAGGGCTCCGGTATCATCCCTAGGGCCCCATGAGGTCTAAAACTGCCTCTGACCTCTAATGATGATTAATAATAATAACAATAATAATAATAATAATAAGAAGAAGAATTAAGAATCAAATAGGGTTGATGTTACCGTAAGGAAAAAAAGGGGCAGATTAATGGGCAAAGTGGTTATTAGCAATCATATTCTATATTTCTATAATAATAATAATAATAATAATAAAATCATACTGTACTATATATAGCACATTGGAATTGCTAGACCAGGAAATACTCTGTGTGCATAAAGTTTATTTTTCAAAGTAGAGGAAGCGTCTGCCTGTCTTTCATAAGCAGCCCCATAAGAGCCCTCTTGTTTCCACATACCCATGTGAGCGACTGGAATGCTGCACAAGTCATCTCCTATTGGTTGGTTGGATATTTCCAGATGTTCAGCTGCTGCATAAACACACTGCATATGGTTAAAGGTGCGCAGTAACCTGGTATTCCGTACTACGACACTGACTGAGGTCCTTGGGAGGAAACATTGGGAAAAATGTCTCCGGTGGTTTATTTTGTGGTTATATTCTTGTGTCTTGGATGCATACATCAGGAGGCTAATGGGGCTTTCATGCAGAAGTTGTCACGGAAGAAACTTTGTGCGGACGATGAATGTGTTTGTAAGTTTGCCAGGGACATTTAAATGCATTATTTTGAATTACGTTACTCCAGCTAATGCTTTTTCCTATTCGATCCACATTCACTTTGTTAAATATTACCTCTCTTTATTACAATATTTGGTAATACTAGGCTGGGTATATGTAGTAGGGTCCCCGTTTTCCGGCAGTGTGGGATGCCAGACAAACACAGACAGTATTTTTTTAAAGCGGCAATCATATACAAAACATGCCATGTAAATGATTGCCACTTTAAAACCCATCCAAATTCAGCCGACACCTGGCACCTCCGATAAACACATTCCCTTAATTACCACTTCTCTCTAATCCTACTGTAATTTTTTTTTTACTATGTTCCCTTTTACGTCCATATTTTCCTGAGTGTGTTACACATATATTGGGGGTGGTATCAATATCTCGGCAGTCACCATCCCAATGGTCAGGATGCCAGCAGTGGCATTCCGACGTTAAAAATCCTGGTGAGTATTAACTGTTACCGCAACCTAAACCACCCCTCCCACAGCCTACCGTAACTGTCCCACTCCCCCCCAACCCTAATTATGCCCCACAGCCGAAATAACACCCTCCACACCCCCTCCCAGCAGCTTAACCTTAACCCTCCCCCTAGTAACCTAACCCTTACATTAACCACAGTACTTACCTTTAGTATTCTGACCAAGGGGGTACAGCTGTCTGTTTTTTGTCATTTAGGATGGTGACTAATGGGATATTATCTACATCCCCTTCAATGACCCCTATCATCAACCTGTCTACAGTATTGTGATTTGTGACTTTGTATAGTAAGCTGTTGTGTGTACATTGTGTCATTGTGTATGTGTTTTGGGACACAAGCAAAATTGAGTTTCACTTATGAAATGTTTCATTTTAATACATTAAAGAGAAGATAATATGAATTTTTACCATAGGTACTTAGCATTTACTCTGGATTCTACTGCTAACATAAAGATTCACACACATTTGGCAGTAGAAACAACTTTGGAATTCTAATTAAATTCAAATAATCTTATTGGTCTGCTTAAGGTGACAATAGTTTGATTACAATTCTTGGAATGTTCTTGTGTTTCCTCTCCGTCAGATGCTATCTCACTTGGGAAAGCTGTTGATGATTACAATGCTCCAGACTGCAGATTTATTAACATCAAGAGAAATCAGCTGGTCTATGTTTATACTAAGCTGGTAAAGGAAGATGAGTATTCGGGAGAATTCTGGTCTGGAAGTGTAAGATTGCATACAGTATACTGTATACAGAAATGTCCTGGGTTGAACATTTTCCACCAAGCCTGTCATAGAATCATGATCATCATGACCAATATGTTTTATGCGATTTATTGCCTCTATGCGTCAAACGTTCATCAGAAAGGGACAAATTGTACAAGTGTATTTTATCCTACATGTTTAATTCTACTGGCGGATATAATGGGAGTTGTAGTTCATTAACAGCTGCACTGCCATAGCTTGAATTGTAGCAGTTGCTAGTGCGGCCACGGTTCTCTTTGTGCTAATCAGTTGATATCATTTACCATAGTGCTTTGGAAATTACATTTGCCCCAAGAACCCTCTCTTTGTTTATACCTTAATTACCATAATCAGAACTGTCCTGGTATAACCTGGAACAATTAATCATCTTCTGAGCATTTTCAAACAAGTGATGAAAGCTTGTATCAGAGGTTTAACATGTCATTACTTTAAATGTCTATTTAAATCAGTTAATTGCACATTTACAAACGTAGGTCTTCATTCAGCTAATGGTGATATCTAGCTGTTTTGAAGTCTCACATAATACAATAGGCAATGTTCCGTTAATGACTTTTTCAGACTGTATAAAACAAGTAGGTTAAAGAAGTTCTTGACTAATGATCTTGACACTGGAGATATGACTTATTGTTACCACATGCGGTCCATCTAGTAGACAAATAGGGCAATTTGTAAGATTTGTTTGATTATTCACAATGATTACCGCACCTATGAGACTTAGCGGGGTATTCAATATGGGGTTCCGACTGTCGGAATATCCCAGCAGTCGGAGTCCCGGGCAGTTTCACCTAACTTGTCTGCAATTCGACTCCAGTACTCTCAATGTTCCGGCTGTCAAGTGTTGAAAAGTGGGCCTGTCAGCGAAAATGGACATGGACAATCCGCAGCCATTTCCGACAAAACAGACTTGTTTTACAGTCAGATCTGTTTTGGCGGAATCTGCCTTCAATGCTGTTGAAAATGGCAGCATTGAATAGGCTGTCGCCTCTATTTCCCTTGGCGGAAATAACGGACGATATTGAATACCCCCCTTATACAGTGTGCCCTGGAGACAAGATGAACTTGTCTAATTCTCCTTCTCATTGACAGGTATATAGCGACCAGTACACGGATCAGATGGGAGTTATTGGTTATTTTCCTAGCAGTCTCATCGAAGAGTTGAGCGTCTACCAGGACACACTTCAGGAATTTCCCACAACAGTAAGACAGCTATTGAAAAGAATCTGCAACACACAAGTCCCATTCATTGTAGTTGTTATCACTGAGATGTACATCCTTGGAAATGTATCAAGTCTTAGAGATAAAGTGAATAAGTTGCTTATAGCAACAAGTGAGCTCCTAACTGTTATTTTAAAGAAGAGGGGAAAGATGTATTAAACCTTGGAGAAAGAAAAAGGGGCAGATAAAGTGTAAAAAAGATAAATTAGCTCATGTCGTAACTGCTTGTAACAAGGCAGTTAGGAGCTCATTGGCTGGTACTTTATTGCTCACCAATATATCCCTTTCCAAGTACATCTTCCCCAAAGTACCGGCCAACCAGCTCCTACCACAGTATGTACAATGGCAGTAAAGAGCTGATTGACTGGTACTTTAGCTCGCTCCACATTATAATTCACCAAACTTTGATGCATATGCCCCAGGAGGAAATGTAAGAAGATGATGCAAGTGCTAAATGTCCTGTAGTCAATACTATTTGACACTTATGACCAGTAGCGGATTCAGAGGTGTGGCTGCAGCCATAGTTGCCTACCTTAAGTGTTACCTCTCAGGTAGAAGTCCGGATAGGAGACTCTAAGAAGCTTTTCCAGGGAGCTGGGGAGGGGCTTGCCATCATGCAGCCCTGCCCATATTCCGGTAAATGCCATGATTTGTGGCTCTTTGGGGAAGGGGTGGTACTAAATGATGCGATTTGCGTCATTGTAGCCTCTCTAAAGATCCACGAATGCCGGTATTTGCCTGGCAGAGTGAGGGGGTTGCTGGGGCTGATGTGGGAGCTGACACTGGGTTTTTGGGACCCTCCCGGCCATTCCGGAAGGATAGGTAAGTATGGTTGCAGCACAATTCAAAACTCATGGATTTGTACAATTTGGTATTTCGTATATATTGACATATTAGCTGTTAACATAGTCAGGCGCCTATCCCCAGCAGTCACAAAGTGTGTTGTATTATTAAGCCATGCAACTTTATATTACGTAGAGTTTAAATACGTTTTATTCCTATGGAGATTTCATGTGTACAGAGAAATGCCGAAGCGGTTATATATAATTAGAATACAGTTCCAGGCAGGCATACAGTGATAGATAAGTCTATGAATCAGTGGCGCTGGTGAGTAAGTGCTGTGCAGGGATGAATGGATAAAATGTTCCAGCTTGTGGGTGGTCAGGGCAGAGGCACCTATCAATCATCTCTAATTATAAATCTAATCTTGGAGAAGACTCCCACCACGGATGGCAGCAGAGCATTTTATTGGAATAATATTAATATATTCTTAACATCAAAATAATCACTCAGCAGCGATTATAATTGTTTATTTAATATGTTTTTAAATGCCATTGGAACAATGGATTCAAACAAAACTGTGTTTGTTTCTGCATTCTGATCTGTAGCCGCAAATCACCCAGCAGATTGCTTACTAGCAAAGTGAACAGTTGTTTATTAAGATATTTGTTACTGCGCACGTGGAAACGAGGCAATATTTGGCAGCATTGCTTACGCCTCTCATTTCTAGACAGATGGATCATTGAATACACATACAATAGCATTTCATGTTGTTCTCCTCACTTCCCTCAAGTATTATTCTGTATACAGGAGAGCTGGTTACCAGGGCCGGCTCTACCATTAGGCAACTTTAGGCAGCTGCCTAGGGCATCGGGATCTGGGGGGGGGGGGGCGCCACGAGTCTGCCTATCAAAAAATCGAGGATCCGTGTTGTAGATGATGCAGGTGGCTTCTGTGGAACTTCTAAGACCTCACCTCCATACTTTCCCTTGAGGCATACTTCCCTACTTTGCTGCCCCCTCCTCCTTGCACTCTGTCATGGGTTTCAAAGGGATGCCTCCAGGGAAAGCAGGGGACTTGCCCACCTTCCTGGGGCTGGGAGGACCACCTAATTTTAGGGAACCTCCCTGCCATTCCAGAATGTTAGGCAAGTATGCGTTAAGGGGTTGGGAAGTGGGTATTGCTGGCAGTATGGGGGCAGTAGCTTGAAGTTTTGCCTAGGGTGCTGAGAAGACTTACACCGGCCCTGCTGGTTATACAGACACAAAGTCTGTGGGCCTGGACCAGAGCACACTTACCTACCTCCGGGAGGGGGCAGCATAGTAGGCACATAGGGGGTGTGGCCAGAGGGGAAGGTCGGATGATCAAGGGCGTGGCATCACAAATTGAATCAGTTGTGGTTCCACCACCGCAATACAGTGTCTTTCTAGTCCTCATTTTCTTTCTTCAGCCACCTGGCCTATCCTGCCCAGAAGAGGTGGATCTTCTGCTCTTCTTCTAGCTGACGTCGGGCATCTTCTCCTGGTATCTTCTGACTCCTGGAGCTTTTCGGCAGTCATCTTCTTTTTTATTTGAAAAAATATTAAATACTTGCCGCTCCCCAAAAGGTAATACTAGATTACCTAAAACTAATAAGAATTAAAAATGTGAGTTTCCCCACTAATGGTGGCACATAAACAATTACTTATTAAACCACATAATGGGCATAAGATCATTCAAAATGTATTCAATTTCTATTAAGCAAAGAAATATCATATTAAAATTAGAAGTTAAAATCAATTTCAATATCATACGGTCGCCCCCTGCAGGTGATCAAACTATTGATCTTTGCTATTCTTTAACATATGTGATTGTTGTGGCCCACACTTTACTTACCTAGTTAGCAGAAGAGTTTATTTACTAAGATGGGAGTTCTATTGAAGATGGGATGTTGGGATTATTATTTTAGCACCTTCTAGAAGATAGTAGGTAGTAGAATACAGTAGATAGTATCTAATTGGTTGCCCATAGCAATATCCCATCTGAACTCCCATCTTAGTAAATAAACCCCAGACAGTGTCAGAAAATCAGAAAATCCTGCCCTTAGCTACTGTAGTTGGTGCCAATTCAGTATAGGCTAATGTGTCACGGATATATACTGTACTCTGCTTCCATATACTGTAGATCATTTGTTAGTGCTTGTCCTTTAACTATCTCTGCTTGCACCCTGTCTGTCCCTGTTGATGCTCATTTTTGTAATGCCCCTAATCGGTACAAATGTCGACAGATACAAACATTTGACCATGAAAATGCTGATACCAGAATGTCGGCAGGTACAAAATAATTACAATGAAAATGTTGCCAGCAGACATCCATTCCTAACACTAACAACAATCTGCCTGTGTAGAAATTTGGCTGTTGCTAATACAGTACATTTTCTATCAACTTTTGCACATTGACGTTTCAACTGTGTCATCGTTGTCCCTATTGACACAATAGCATCAACATTTTGAATGCCAGTCTTATGGCCATTAATGAACTAGGCATGTCATCTGCCAATCTCTGCGGGTATTTGCCTTCTAACATAACCCTTACTCGTATTTTACTGCTTACTTTTCTACTGTAATTATCACAGTGATTGTTGGACATGGAACTGTCCCTGTAGGTTTCTAGATATAAGTCCAATGTCAATGGTCATCACAGTCATGACTGCATTGGCAAGTGTGTGTTCCTGCAAACTTTTGTAAACAGAATAAATATATATATATATATATATATATATATATATATCACTATTCCAATTATTGTGACAAGTTGTCACCATCAAAAGCACAATGACATTTTGAAATGTAATATTTTGGTGAGGTCCTGGCATAAGTGACATTTATAAACTACTAAGTGCTGTCATAGGGATAGTAACTAGGGACACAAGGAAATGGCCATACTGTCTCCCATGGCCATTAACACTATGTTCCGGACATTCATCGGTGTTCTTGGGAATAACTTTTCTATAGTTAAGTATATATCAGGAAAATTGACTGTTTTGGTTTTAGGACAGGAAGGGTTATCTTTTGTTAAAAAGCAAAACAAAGAATAAAAAATGTATTTTCATGATTTTGGATAAACCATATTAGTGCAAACCAATTAAATATTTTCCTGAGGTCTGCATAGTATACTTACAGGTATTACACAGTTAAAGGAGCAGAAACAAAGGTATTCATTTTATATTTAGATGTTTTTACCCCCCACCAGTGGCGTAAGTTTGTCCCAGTTGCCGGAGGCAAGATAAATATTGGTGCCCCCCTCCCCACACACAAATTCCCAGGATTAGAACCTGTGGCCTGTCTCACTGGAGGCAGACACTTTACTGAAAGAATTGTTAGTTCAAATCATTACTACAGTATTAGGCAGAGCTATGTAGTGTAGTATCTTCATACAGCTAGAATTGCATGCAGGAGCAAATATCTGTCATTAAGGTGTCTGCATCTAGTGTAACAGGTCATAGGTTCTAATACAGCGTGTGACACTTGCCAAAATTATACTAAGAATTAAGACAGCATGACGTGTAATGTCCTGTTAGGAGGAGGAGTCAGCCACAGAAGCAATATCAATTAACTGCTTCAAACTAGAATGGGAGAAGAGGTGACCCCTTGGGAGTAGAAACCCGGCGGCAGATGACTCCCAGAGTTACGTCTCTGCCCCCCACCACTTATTAATAGGGCCAGTAGTAAGTAGGAAGACTTGAAGGTATACTGCTTTTATGTAAACTATGGACAGTATATTTGAATGATTTGGGAAGCCAGGTCAAAAACATATGCACATGAGTTTATACCCAGCTCACGTGACAACATCATCTCATACCCCATTCACACTGGCAATTTGGGACCAGGCTTGCAACCTGGCTTGTCAGCACTTTCAGATTACTCACCCGACTGGCATAAAGCCGGGCGAGTGATGTCATTGGGAAGCAGGGCCGGGGCAGCGCTGGAATATGACAGCATCTCCCAGCAGCACCTTTACAGTACAGTAAAGGGGACCCAGGTTGCGTCGACCTGGGATACCCCTTCACACTGCCCCTGGACCCGCGACCGTCCCGGGTCCAATCAGGGCCAGTGTAAGGCTTCACAGCACCCCAGGCAAAACTTCAAAAAGTAACATCTGCCCCAGTACAGGGATCCTTAATTTTTGATAGGCAGGCTTGGTGGCGCCCCCCCAGAGCCTTTCGCCCTAGGTACCTGCCTAAAGCTGCCTAATGGTAGAGCCGGCCCTGGGTCCATCCCAGGTCAAGACCTGGGATGAAATCCCGGAATGTTGGACTGAGGACAATCTTTCAGGACCCTTTCGCACTGACCAATTTCCCAGGTATTTGTGCCTTCATGTGCAATAACCCGGGAAATATTTGTCAGTGTGAAAGGGGTATTACTAAGCTATGCATAGTCAATAACTGCCCTGCTCCTCAGATGTAATCCATGTGAAACTCTCTAGATTTTCATCCCAGTCAATTTTTTCTATGACCTGCAGTTGTTTTCTCCCGTTGGCATGGTAACTGCTGATTGCTGAGTGCACTATACCGTTTAGTTTTCAAAATATTCCAAATTCTTGCTTAGCTATACCCGATTTCTGTGACATACTGTACTGTAGTTGTGCTTAAATGCAGGTCTGTTGCTTTTCTGTCATACATAGATATATACAGATGGAGCGCCTTTAATTCATTCAGGGGCTGGCGGTGGATTCGTCAGCTGCCAGCCCCCGCCAGCCGCTGGAAGGGGACGCACGCGCACGAGAAGCGAGTACATCCCCTTACTACGGAGCTTCCCGATGATCCCCACCGCTTTGCCGCCGGTCCCCGCTGCCCAATCCCACCTTTCACCTCCCCCCCCAACCCTGCCCATCTCCCTGAAGCGGAGACGGGCAGGGTTTGCGTCCCCGCCGCCAGGAAACTGGGACGCGCGTGTATGTGGGATGCTTGCGCGATCCAGTCAGATGGAGCGCCGGCTCACCAGCGGGGGCATTCTGGCGAGCCCCAGTGCTGGCTGAGAGGCGCTCCATCTGTAGGGGTAAATTTAGCAAAACTTCTAAAAATGAAAATAGTTGATGTTGCCCATAGAAACCATCAGATTCTGTCTTTCACTTTCTGGGATGCAATAAAGAAATTAAAGATAGAATCTTCTTGGTTGCTATAGGCAACATCATCTCTTTTTTTTTTTTTTTTTACAAGATTTAGTAAATTTTCCCCCTTTTGAACCTGTTGACCTATTGCATGTCAAACTTTTGGGGCATATCCATCAACATCGAAGAGAGATAAAGTGGAGAGTGATAAAGTAGCGACCAATCAGCTCCTGCCATTTTTCAAACATTGGGGCAGATGTATTAAGCCTTATCAAGAGATAATGCGAGGGGGATAAAGAGAGATAAACGTCCAGCCAATCAGCTCCTAACTGTCATATTATAGGCTGTGTTTGAACAATTACCATTAGTAGCTGATTGGCTGAACGTTTATCACTCTTAATCACCCTCGCATTTATCTCTTTTTAAGGTTTAATATATCTGCCCCACAGCCTGTAAAGTGACAGTTAGGGGCGAATTGGCTGGTTCTTACAGGTAGATGTATTATTCAGTGTTAGGGGAGAAGTGGTATCAGCATACATTATGTGCTCTATACCGCTTCTCCCCTAGGTTTGAAGGCCGGTGTGTGGTACAAGACCGGGGTGTCTATATTGGCAAAGCTATCTACAAGACAGCATGCCGATATGCTAGGCACTGTATGAATAGTGCAATATTGATTTAGACAGCTGCAGGTGTTGTTGCCCATTTGCCACAGAGAGGACAGAGCTGTCCCTGGCAGTGGCGGCAGTCCGCTCCAGGCTTCACAGGAGAGCTATGATAAAGGTTTCTTTGATGGCACAGATATATACGAACCACTTGTGCGGTACTTTTGGTGTTAATTGCAAATATCTTCTTTATATCTCTATTGCAGGCTGTCGATTTCTACTGTGACTAGAACATAAGGGATACAGAGTGAAGATGAGCATTGGAAATCAGAAATATTCCCGTTGTACAAACTCTGCCCATGCATCACCTTAGTGGACAGTTTGGCATTACGTACCTCGCCATTTGCTTAAATTAAACTCACTCCAATTCTATTATGTCGGCCTATAGTTTTGTCAGTGTGTTTTAATAAATGTATACTGGAGCAGGTAATGCTATCTGTGTTCCTTAATCATTATATATTAAATAAGACTTTTGATTTCACAATTTTCCAGGACCTTTGGCTTGGGTGCAAAACCAGGGTGAGAAATATATTTGTATACTATTTTACCTTGTATGATACCAGGGCCTAAAATGGGTGTGAAACTACAACATACATAATCCATATGCTGGCCCATTACATAGATGTGTTGTGTGTTGTGGCTCTATTATATTGTCACTGTCTCTTGTAGATATTGTTTAGTTCCTTCTGTCTCTTCCCTTCCTCCTTTACCTTCTTTTCCTACCTTCTTTTATTCTCTCTACTTGTTCCATTTCTATTGTATGGTTTTGTACTGTAACCAGCAGATCCTGTTTATGGGCCAAATGTAGTGCTGGACAGAAGTTAAATGCCCCATGCATGCAGCCCTGAATTTCCATCCATGTCTCGGTAGAAGAGACGTCTCATGTAACTGTGATCTCAGCACTGCAACTGATGTCACAAGCTCGAATCCAACATTAAGACCATCGATTGTGATGTACCATGCAGTTGGCCAACGGATGGGAAGTTGCGAGGCCAGGAAGTCAACGTGGCAAGGCGCAGACTCTTGACTCTCCCCTCCAGAAAATGGAGGTGATATTCCCCCCTTATCCTTACTAGAGTGTTAGCTCCTCAGAGAGGACCATCTTCCCTTTTGTTGCCATAGGCCTTAGGCCTCTTCTCATCACAACTGACTTACTGCTCTCTCCTACGCAGCGACCATCTTTGGCCACATGCTCCCCTGCTGGTGGGGCCCATCAAGGGGTTACCCTGTGGACCAATCCAACCTTGCTGGAAAAACTACATTTTTAGAGAGCACCCTGGTGACCTCCATACAATACAGAGAGCATTCCTGCAATCTCTATACAGTACAGGAAGCATTCTAGAGAACACCATATAATAAAAGGAGTCGCTAGTGGCTGCAATACAATAGAAAGAACATTTTAGTATTCATTCGGAAGTACAGACTTGTGTCCATGTCTTCCCCCCAAGACACCCATCATACCTCCTGGTATGCCACCTTCAAACCACTCAGACTCCCCCCTCCCCCCCCCCCCCCACACATACTCATGCTATCCACATACCACCGAGACACCCCCCCCCCCAACACAACTTACGTGTTTTCCCCATAACTATATACAATCTAGTGCACTTTAGATAAAACACTTACATTACATTTATGTCCTAATTCAGTAGTGTTCGGTCCTCAGCGTATTTGCACCGGGGACCAATGTTTCAGTATGCGCATGGGTATGGGCAAAAATACGCATGTGCAGACCCGATTTGCAAATGCCTTTGGCGCGTATTACACTTGCCGGGCATTCGCTCGCTCAGGAGAGGAAGGGGGGCAGAGAGTGGCCTGGGGCAGGGGATTGCCCAGTGTTCCCCAGGGAATGCAGGCAGGCCGATGCCTGCTCGGGATGGGAAGCTGACATCGCATCACGTTAGGGCCCACTTGTATGGGTGCATGCAAATGGCTGTGTCAGTGTACACATTGATTTGCATGGTGGGGCGAACACCCGCACTGTGAATGGGGGCGGGCATTCGCTCACCTGGTGGGCAGCATTTCAGGCGTTCGGTAAGTTGCTGAGCCAATTTACAGAGCCAACTTGAAACAGGGCCTTAGTTTGGTGCTGGCAGCGGAACATATAAATTGCCCACGTGTTGGATAAAAAAAAAAAAGAAGCAAAATAATATCTCTGGGATACAGCAAATATCATATCAGAATAATTCTAGACGCTTCAATCTAACATATGCACTGGCAGTTACAGTACACAGTATATGGAAAGTGCAGACTGTATTATGCCGATGTGTGACAGTAACATGAATTCATTTTATTTTTTTCCAATAAAGACTATTCCATTCCAGAATCTGCTTCCAGCAAGTGATTGGAAACATCCAGCTTAAGCAACATGAAAACAACTGAATATGAGAAACTACTGACATATGGTTTGCAGGGTTTTTTTTTTTTCAAGCTAGGAATTAAAATCTTTAAAATTTGAATTTTAAATTAAAAGCTTACAGAAAGTATTCAATTCCCAGGCGCTTGTTTAAAACAGAAGTATTTACCGGTAACAGTAGTCAGCCATTTAATTGTAGGTTATGAAAAGTAATTAAAACTTGGATTGGAAATGTTCTACATTGGGATTTACAAGGGGGGAAGACAGCATTGTTGTCCTTTCTTACAACAGTTATAACTGTAGCAAAGAAAATTATTCTTTGAAATTGGACCACTCCGCCAGCACCTAAAATAAGTTATTGAAATCAGGGCCATCGAGAGGGGGGGGGGGGGGGGGGGGGAAGCAGGTACTAATTACCCGGGCCCAGGCTTGTTCAAGGGGCCCGACAGGGGCCCAGTGGGGGCTCTTTTCCTCCCCCATCCATCCCTCCTGGGCAGCAGCAGCACACCTACAGCATGTGCCGTCAGAGGTGTAACTAATATTGTGGCGCCCCCCCGCCAAAAAATTACCTTACCCCTCCGCATGCCGCCGGCCCCGCATTCAGTCCGGCACCGCAGATAGCCTCCGGGCTCTGTCTCCTGCAGTAATGAAAAATGACACGACAAAATGGCTGCCCCCGTACAGCAGACAGTTTTTTTTAGGGATGTTAGGAGGCGGCGACCTCCTCTAGCATCCTTAAAAACTGTCTGCTATTAGGGGGCAGCCATTTTGTCGTGTCATTTTTCATTACTGCAGGAGACGGAGCCCGGAGGCTATCTGTGGTGCCGGACTGAATGCGGTGGCGGCGGCATGCGGAGGGGTAAGGGGGGTCTGACCAGAGTGCCCGCGCACCGGGGGCACCCCGCTGGCGCTTGCTCCCCCAAGCAGCCGCGGTGGCTGCCTTACGGTAGCTACGCCTCTGTGTGCCGTGTTGACAGCAGGCTCAGCATGAGTGTCTCAATGACAGCGTGAGAGCTCATGCTGAGCCTGTTGTCAGCACAGCACATGCTGTAGGTGTGCTGCTGCTGTGGGGGTGGGTTGGGGGGTTATCAACACTCCCCCAGCGACTTGTTTGTTCGCCCCCCCCGCCCCATTTGGGGGTGTGGTCTAATCATGGGTGGCTGCCGTGATTAGGCCACGCCTTCCAAAGTTTACCGGGGCCCGGCATACCTCTCGGCAGCCCTGATTGCAATTACTGGAGAGAAGGGCTATGGTTCCTGATATTGAGAAAGGGATAATTAGTATTTATGTCAAATGGGGTATTTATATAGCATTCCCAGAGGGGGAGATTCTCTTACATTCGTGGTGAATGTATCTATTTACCGCAACTTTAACGGCACATTTGCGCGCCGTTAATGACTACCTCTTCTCCATAATCTCTATCAATTAGGCTACCGCATTGTGTTTGCGGTATCGATCCCCTGGTTGTGTCCAGTGCACATGCGCCCGCTGTTTAATTTTCATGTCATGCGCACTTGTTTGTCTGGAAGCCAGTGGGGATCACCTGTCCGTCAGTCTGGCAGGCTGTGGCGCGCACATAATACATGTTCCACTGTGCACGGGGGATATGCTATATATGATTGGCTCCTCCCATCATAAAAAAGAACCTCTTGATTATTATTTTAATATGGACCTCAGCTAGCTTATTCCCTGTGCTCTAACACTCGCTCTATAGTAAAGCAGGCTGTACATCTTCACCACCTCAAGCTTGCGAAGTTGAACAGCCTACTTTAGTATGGAGTGTTAGAGCATAGGGAATAGGAGGGACGGCAATGCAGTCCAATGGGGAGCCGCAGGCGTGACGAAAAAATCACAAATGCGGAAGTGCGGCGATGAACCTTCAGGAGATGAAGAATAGAGAATATGCGACCAGCGGAACGATGCTGATAAGGGGCTGACAGCGCTGTGGGGAAGGTTAGAGAATCTCCTCACCAGAGGTGGGATGCTCATACATCCGCAGCCCAGCTACGCCCCCTTTCACTGCTCATCGCATACATAATTATCGCATATGCACTAACACTGCGATAATTATGGCAAAGGACAGCTCTTGTGTTAAGAGGGGAGTCAGTCACAGAAGCGATTTCAAAGGCTTTGAATTTACTGATTCAAAAATTCACAGGGAAGGAGAGGTGCCCCCTTGGTAGCAGGAGCCCTGGCAGCAGATGACTCCATTGCCTCCCAGAGTTACGCCTCTGGGTGAAGACCTATGTACATCTGTAAAAATGGCACCAGGGCCTTATTCTAGTTCACTCATAGAGGCAAATTCCTTCTTGGCTGGACAAAACCATGTGCACTGCAGGTGGGGCAGATGTAAGATGTGCAGAGAGAATTAGATTTGGTGGGGTTTTTCATCAAAGTGAGATCTATATTGCAGTGTAAAAATAAAGCAGTCAGTATTTTCCCTGCACAGAAACAAAATAACTCACCCAAATCTAATTCTCTCTGCACATTTTACATTTTACTGCCCCCCTGCAGTGCACATGGTTTTGTCCATCTAAGAAGGAATTTGCCTCTACGAGTGAACTAGAATAAGGCCCCAGGTGCCTGTTTTACGACCCAAGGGGTTTATTCAGGTTGATTCGCAAGGCTGCGAATTCGCAGCCTTGCGAGTCCACCAAACCCAGCCCGGCGAACGACCGCCCCCCCCCCCCCTGCCGCCCCCTCAAAGTGCGGCTTTGCCCGAACAGCTGCGAATGGATGTTTTGCATAAACATCCATTCGCATGGCTCAGGTAACCGCCCACATCTTTCGATGGTCACCAACCATTGAATGATGTTTAGCGTGCACGCATATATAAGTGACTTTTCAGTTGCGTATATATGCGTGCACGCTGGCGTGGATATAGGTGGGCAGCTGACATCCGGTGATGTCAGCTACCCGCCCCCCACACCCGCGTCACTGCCTTATTACCATGAGAACGCCCAGCGTTCTCATGGGAACGCCCATGGAATGCTGGGCGTTCCCATATGGTAGTGGGGCAGCCTGGCGCCCCCGCCCATCTCCGCCCCCCCCCCCACGCCGGCATGGGTGCGTGCACCCGGCGTCCCGAAAGGTCGCCGTGGGTGCACGCACCATACGCCTGCACATGCGCAGATACCCGCCTGCACATGCGCAGACGCACAACATCGGTGCTGCGTGCAAATGCACGCAGTACAGAACGGATCTGAATCAGGCCCCAAATCTGTTCTTTAAAAACTAGAACTCTAACGAGACAAAGAATTTTTCCTGAAATACAACATTCTCCTCAGAGCAGACATGCCCAGCGGCCTCCAGGAACCCCTGTTCTGGCCAGAAAGAGTATGCACATTTGCATGATATGAAGAAACGTCGCGTTTTATTTTTGTTTTCTTTCTACTCTGCCCATTTTTAGGGGCATTTTCACATACATTTCATATATTATAGATATATACATATTCATATAGCATATTATCATGTTATGTCCACCAAACATGTAGAGTAACACTTTATCATCCATCTGTACAGTAAGTGTTCCAGATTTGGTAAGGGTGCCGGACGCGTTCCCGACAGTCATTTACCCGGCGTCGGGATCCCGACTGATAAAACGCAGACAGCCAGATGCCCGACGGCCACCCGCTATTTTCCCTTAGAGGGAGAATAGAATAGAATAGGTGGCGAGCCACCGTGCCCGCAAGGGTTTATTTGTGCTCGCCATGCTGTCTGAGTCCGGGCAGTCGGGATCCAGACGTCGGGCTAATGACTGTCGGGATCCCGACTGTCGGAACCCCATACCACACCCATTTGTTACGATCTTCAACTTCACAGACAAACGGTGCCTAGCAGGAAAATACGCATTACTTTTATAAATTCCGTGCATTTTGTCGCTCCTCTAAACTGGTTGAATCAGTGAATCTAGCGTGCCTCAATATATGCACACTAAGACTTACCTGAGCAGTAAAAGCTATCCCTTTCCCTGTCTGGCAGTGATACCCAGAGAATAACGCTTTCATTGGCTGGTCCAGGTCCTACTTCCCATGTGTGACACAGCTTTTCCAGAGCATACAGTAAACGCATATTACACCGGGACCTCCTCCTCTTGGCCAAAAACTCAAATTATGACCACAATAGCAATAGTATTTAATACGATTACTATAGCTGCTGTCAGGAAATGCAGCTTGAGGAACAGAGCAGAGCTTCTGCACATGCCCAGTGTAGAAACTTCCTCTCCCAGGTTTGCTGTCTTTGTGGATCTGAGCACGCAGTTAGCGCATTGGGTCAGAGAGTAGCTGGCAGGGAGATGAGAGAGGAGCCTTAGGGATTCTGATGTCGGTATACTGAGCGTCAGGATCCCGACTGTCAGCGAGTCATCCGGCACCCCTCACCATGATGCTGTGCTTAGAAATTATAGTTACAGTATGTCTTCTACTGGTTCTATTATGTTTGATTAAAATGATCACTTACATTATTTAATTAGTTTAATATGTTTTATACAGCCTCTGCTATACACTATGGGCTTTATTTTGGTTGACAAATTCGCACAGTTGCAAGTCATCCAGAACCCACCCGGCGAATGGTGGTACGCCCACCCCTGTTCGAACACCGGGTTTGTTCGTCTGGCACGCAAATGGATGTTTCACGTAAACAACCATTTGCATGCCAGTGGGAACCTCCCCCATCTTTCAATGGTCGCTGACCATTGAATGATGGGAAAGGCACACGCATATGTATGGGTGGTCCAGACCACTCGTACATATGAAAGAAGAAATGCAGTGATATGGGCAGGCAGCTGACATCCGGTTATGTCAGCTGCCCGCTGCACGTGCGTCACGACCGTATATCCATATGTACGCCCAGCATTTTTGTGGGAAAGCCCATGAAACGCTGGGCATATGCATATGCTAATGCCCCTTGCCAGCACTCCACGCCCCTCTCCGCCCCCACTCACAAGACATGTGCATACGCTGGGAGCGTGCGAATTCGGCGCTTAATCTGTTCCCTGATTGTATGCTCCCATCGTATGCACATGCGTAGAAATGCAGCTGCGAATGCGCATACGCAAAACATCGGTCCCCCTTGCGAATTCGCATCTGAGTGAATGAACCAGAATAAGGCCCTATATATATGTTACAGGGCCTTATTCTGGTTCTGGTATGCCCTATACTTGTTCCAATTTTTCTTATAGAGTCTGCATCTGTGCTAACGTGCAACTGATAGGACCAAACGCAATTAAAAGCACAGGTTGAGTCACCCTTATCCATGTATTCCAAAAAATTAGAAATATTCCAAAAACCGTGGTTTTTGAGAATATTTAGGTTCGCCCCCCCCCCCGCCTCTTTTTTCATACTTACCTCGCCCCCGGAATCCTCTTCAGCAGCATTCCCAGTCCCAAGGATGCACTCGCACAATGCACCCCTGGGACTGGAGATGCCACTGAAGAGAATTCTGAAGGCCACCGTGGACGCCAGGGGACACCATGGAAATCGGGGCACTGCCGGGGGACCATTTAAGTATGAAAAAAGATATTCCAAATTCCGCAAAAATCCCTTATCCAAAATGCTCATGTTCCCGAGTATATCAGATAAGGGATACTCAACCTTTATAGGACTAGAGTTGTTGCAAAAATAAAGTCAGTTTTCGCAGTGGGAAAGGCCATGCAAACGTCTTTGCTTTATAGTAAATGAAGTTGAATCTCTGCATGTTGTGCCTAATATGCTTACCGACTTTCTGGCTGACCCATGTGGGAGCGTGCAGCCAGGTCGATATACTACAGGGTGTGGCCTCAAAATGGGTGGGTACCTCCCAATTTGAAGGACGGTTGCGAGGATGTGCAGTGGGTGGAGGTTTGCCTGCCCTTTACGGGGCTCGTGAGCACCACCCACTTCCGGGATCTCCTGGCCAATCTGGGAGAGTAGGCAGGTATGGTACAGTACTTAGGTTTGCAGGAGTGCACTGCTCCTATCTTTCCTCTTCTGCAAATGCTGCTATCCTACTCAACAAACCCATGCACATGGTTGAAATCTGGGCACATAGCACCGCCTACAAGAAGTTTGTGCTGTTCCTCAACTGTTTCCTGAATGAGGCCCATACATTGTTTATCATGACTGTCTTCTATATTTTATCCCATGATCTTGCAACATTCAAAGGATTGCAATAGGTTATCCAGGTTATGTGTAATAGATTACTGGCGATGCTTGAAAACAACATTTATTGATACAAGAATGCTGACCTTTTTTTGTGCATAGTATACATATCCCCATGTTCCAATAAATGAGGTCCAGATCTCTCTTACTATGTTTCACAATTTGATGACAGTTTCTTCTTTCTAGCCAAGCAAAGACTAATTGATTTTTGAGAAAAATCTGGCAAGTAACCTTTATCTCTCTTTGTTTCATGGTCAAAGAACGTAGAACATTTTTGGACCAAGTTAGTGATCATAGACTGTTGACAGATTTTACAGAATGAAATTGATTTAAGTTATAGCAATATGAGGGGATGCGTTTAGTCTACGTTAAACTAATACTGGTGGCTCTCTACTGACATCTAGTGACCCATATTGAGACTTATTTTTACGCTGTGTAATAAACTTTTATAACATACATTACAAGAGGACCAGACACTTCAAATCTCCTTCAGTTGGTCCTTCTCATTATTTTAGATCTCTGAAATTGTTACGAGGATAGATACCGGAGTTATGCTGGGTACAGAACAGCTGAAGTAGAGCGTATACTACACAATACTCACTTCATTCCGAAAGATCCTTTGAAATCCACTTTTTTTCTTATTTCATCCATTTGTAGGGCTAAGCTAGGAGGGGGGGCCTGGGGTGTTTGTGGCAGGTGGGAGCAACTTGCGGGAGACTTGCCACTTTTGTTGGTGTTCGGGAGTGCCACCCGATTTCAGGAGACTCATGGAGAGTAGACAAGTATGGACATAGTGCCTCTGTGCACTATTGCCCTTGTTCGGATCTGATCGTAGTACAGATTTGTTCTCAAAATGGGCAAAACCATGTGCACTACAGGTGGGGCAGTTGTAACATGTGCAGAGATAGTTAAATTTGTGTGGGGTGTGTTGAAACTGAAATCTAAATTGCAGCGTAACAATAGTGCTGCCAGTATTTACCCTGCACAGAAACAAAATAACTCACACAAATCTAACTCTCTCTGCACATGTTACATCTGCCCCACCTGCAGTGCACATGGTTTTGCCCATTTTGAGAACAAATTTGTACTGCGATCAGATCTGAATAAGGGCCATTGTCAGATACAGTAAATTTTCTTTCAGGGTAGAAAATGCTAATTAATTATAATAGTGGGCCAGACTGAATGGACATACTGCACAGAAAGAGGAACACGAATAATCCACATTATTTGGGTTTATAGTATTGTTCTTGTACTGTGTAGAATCTCGGGACATACTCTCCTGTTAATATTAATGCTGTTTATATACACTACATTCATTATTGAAATAATCGTGACCAAGCTGTTGCTGGCTAATGCATGTAATTGCTACAGTGGGATCTCTGCGTGCTCAGAAGAGGAGGGAGAGAAAGGTCCATATCAGTAGGAGCTGCTGGACCAAGAACTGGCGAGGAGAGAGTCCTTGTCCTATATTCATAGATACTATACCATACCTCCCAACTTGTGTCCGGATGAAATAGGGACACTCGCGCGGCGTATGCAAATGAGGGCGCGGCTTATGCTAATTAGCCGCGACCTCATTTTCATACGAGAATAGACGCTGTGCGCATGCGCACAGCGTCTATTCTACTAGATTGGGGGGTCTCCCAACTGCCACCCCCCGCAGCGGGACAATGCCTGCCGCGGGTGGGACGTCGGGACAGGACCCGAAAATCGGGACTGTCCCGACGGAATCGTGACAGTTGGGAGGTATGCTATACCATAGAATACTTTCATTGACAGCGCATCATTTCTTTGTAGTTAATAAGATATATATTATTTTGTGGTTCTATGGTTTTGTGTCACGTCTGCTTGCATGTCTATTGTAGTGTACACAGTGCAATTCTGACTAACTTTCTATTCGATTTTGACTACTGAATATAGTCAAAATCGAATCGAAATCGAATCGGAATTTAAGGGTTTTCAGCCGCATTCAATGCCGATTCGATCCTGGGGTCAAATGTAATAGGGTGAGAGTTTCAGAAAGTGAGAGATTTTGGGAGATTTACACTGCAAGACCAGGTTGATTTTGCCAGGTAATTGATTGCTGCTTTAAAAAAATGGGAAAAACTCTCCCAAAATCTCTCACTTTCTGAAACTCTCGTCCTATTACATTTGGCCCCTGATGCGCTCTCTTGTTTAGTGGAAACCAAACAGAAAAATAGACTGAGCCGGGAAGACTATATAGTACAGATCTGTACTATATAGTCAAAATCGAATGTGTTTTGCTTGCTGTGCAATTTGATCCAGATCAAATCGGGATTGAATCAAAGGCAATCAAAGGCAATCGCACCTAATGAATGATGTCTCATCCATGTCCATCCCATTCTGAGATGACCATCTTGCTATTGTATTTATGTTCCAGTGACGGCCTCTGCTCCTCCTCATCAGAAGAGAAGCTGAGAAGGTTGCAGTACCAGAGGAAAGGTGTATATACCTCATCTGCCCCACTCTAGACTTCTTGGAGGCGTGCACTTTATTCAGTTATGGTACGCATGTTTTGGATGTTATTGCTCACTCTTGTGTAGCCAGGGTGTAATGTAGCTAGGTGGCACACTGTATCAGGCCATGGTAATATGAAGACGTGAAGACAAAGGGGATGCTGCAGCACAAAAGTGGATTTAAGGGTCAGGCCACCTCTAGGCACAACATTATTGTCTGTCCCCCTCAACAACAACAACAGTGGGCTGCTATTTAAATACTTACTTTATATATCCATTCATTAAATGCCAATACGGGCAAATTGTGGGTGCCAGTGCTACCAGACAGGGATCCATGCTAGTAGCCCACATGGGGGTTCTGAGTACCCAGAACCCCCCCCTGACAGTGGAGAAAGACTGCCCCTGAATGCTACAGCATCTCTAGTGGCCAAAGATTTTACCTGCAACTTCCATGTTGGCTCTATGAGCAATGCAGTTCAGTATAGCTGCAGAACGGCCCAGCAATGAGAGACACCAGCGGGCTCTGATGCTTCTGTCTCACACAATAGCGCAAGAGCATCACAGTTCCAATCCATGGTCCAATTCAGGAATTATCTGAAGTCTAGACAGGTGGGCAGACAGGTGGACAGCAATGATGTACCCTGCCACAGTAAATATTTCTGTTAAAGGCTTTTGCTGAGATGTGGCGTTCCATAGCAGATGCCATGGCACGTACAGCCTTTTCTGTGCCGCCGACAACGCCTTTGTTCATATTCTGATGAACTGAGGAATATCACCTCATACAGTGGGGCAAAAAAGTATTTGGACAGCCACCAATTGTGCAACTTGACCCGCTTAAAAAGATGAGAGGCCTGTAATTTCCATCATAGGTACACTTCAACTGTGAGTGACAGAATGTGGGGGGAAAAAAAACAGGAAATCACATAGCGTGATTTTTTAACAATTTATTTGCGAAAAATAAATATTTGGACAATCAAAAAGTTAAACTCAATACTTTGTAATATAACCTCGGTTGGCAATTACAGAGGTCAAACGTTTCCTGTAGTTCTTGACTAGGTTTGCACACTCTGTAGCAGGTATCTTGGCCCACTCTTCCATGCATATCTTCTCTAGATCTGTCATGTTTTGGGGCTGTCGCCGGGCAACACGGACTTTCAACTTCCTCAAAAGTTTTTCTATTGGTTTGAGGTCTAGAGACTGGCTAGGCCACTCCAGGACCTTGAACTACTTATTACGGCACCACTCTTTAGTTGCCCGGGTGGTGTGCTTGGGGTCATTGTCATGCTGGAAGACCCAGCCACGTTCCGTCTTACTGAGAGGAGGTTTTTAGCCAAAATCTCACAATACATGGCCCCATTTATACTTCCCTTAATACGGATGAGTCGTACTGTCTTCTTTGCAGAAAAGCAGACCCACAGCATGATGTTTCCACCCCCATGCTTCACAGTGGGTATGGTGTTTTGGGGATGTCACTCTTCTCCCTCCACACACGAGTGGAGTTTATACCAAAAAGTTATATTTTGCTCTCATCTGACCACATGACATTCTCCCAATCCTCCTCTGGATCATCCAGATGGTCACTGGCAAACTTTAGATGGGCTTGGACATGTGCTGGCTTAAGCAGGGGGACCTTCCGGGCGCTGCAGGATTTGAATCCATGACAACGTAGTGTGTTACTAATAGTAAATTTTTTTAAATAATTGCATATTGTTCAGTAGCTCATCCCAGCCTTGTGCAGCTCTACAATTTTGTCCCTGGTGTCCTTAGACAGCTCTGGTCTTGCCCACGGTGGAAAGGTTGCAGTCTGACTGTTTGAGGGTGTGGACAGGTCTCTTTTATACAGATAACCAGTTCAAACAGGTGCCATTAATACAGGTAACGAGTGAAGGATAGAAGAGCTTCTAAAAGAAGAAGTAACAAGTCTGTAAGAGCCAGGAACCTTGCTGGTTGGTAGGTGTCCAAATATTTATTTTCCACAAGAATATACGAATAAATTGTTTAAACATCATACTGTACAATGTGATTTCCTTTCCCCACATTCTGTCTCTCACACTTCAAGTGTACCCATAGGCAATGTAGGGGGGGTTTCTGGTTGCCCGGAAACCCCCCTCCTCTTGGCAAGTGCCTTAAATGAGGACAACAATAGCACTGATGTATAATATGATTACAGTGTAAAGGACAGAGCGGAGCTGCAGCACATGCCCAGTGTGCCAGCATCTTCTACCACATTTACTGTATGTGTGGATCTGAGCCCTCAAATATTGCACTGGACCAGAGAGCAGCTGCCAGGAGGATGAGACAGGAGCCTTACCATGAAGTGGGAGATAGTGAGCTTAGAAAGTGCAGTACTGTTTCTGTTATGTTTGTGTATTTATTTTTTTATTTATTATGTTTAACCTTTTCCTGACCGCTTATCTTATTTAAATGTTTGAAACAGCCTATACTATAGACCAGGGGTGGCCGGACTTTTACAACCCGGGATCTACTTTTTGTACATTTACATACCGGGGATCTACCGGCATTTCACCCTGTGTAAAATATACCCCTCCAAATGCAATACGTTATTTACACCTTATGCAACACGGAATTAGAGAAACCTCACATTACATTATGCCACACATGACACAGGGAATGTGCCTGAAATTCACATTCTGACACAGGGAATGTGCCCGAAATTCACATTCTGACACAGGGAATGTGCCCGAAATTCACATTCTGACACAGGGAATGTGCCCGAAATTCACATTCTGACACAGGGAATGTGCATGAAATTCACATTCTGACACAGGGAATGTGCATGAAATTCACATTCTGACACAGGGAATGTGCCTGAAATTCACATTCTGACACAGGGAATGTGCATGAAATTCACATTCTGACTCAGGGAATGGGCCCGAAATTCACGTCTTGATACTGGGAATGAGGCCGAAAATCACATTCTGACACAGGGAATGTGCCTGAAATTCACATGCTGACACAGGGAATGTGCCCAAAATTCACATTCTGACACAGGAAATGGGCACGAAATTCACATTCTGACACAGGGAATGAGGCCGAAAATCACATTCTGACACGGGGAATGGGCACGAAATTCACAATCTGACACAGGGAATGAGCCCGAAATTCACATTCTGACACAGGGAATGTGCCCGAAATTCACATTCTGACACAGGGAATGTGCCCGAAATTCACATTCTGACACAGGGAATGAGGCCGAAAATCACATTCTGACACGGGGAATGGGCACGAAATTCACAATCTGACACAGGGAATGAGCCCGAAATTCACAATCTGACACAAGGAATGCGCCCGATATTCACACTCTGAGACAGGGAATGAGGCCGAAAATCACATACTGACACAGGGAATGAGGCCGAAAATCACATTGTTACACAGGGAATGAGCCGCAATTCACATCCTGACACCATCACAGTGTGCTACACAGAATGATGCAAACTGCACATTGCGCCACACGGAATTAGCTAAAATTCACATTGTACCACACATTATGATGCAAACTCCAAATTTTACAATGAATGATGCAAAATTAGTTGATGCCAGCGGCGTAACTATAGCACCGCAGCCCCCGCGGGGGGGGGGGGCAGCTGTGCATGTGGGGGCGTCGGGGGCTGCGGTGCTATAGTTACAACCACCCCCCCACCCCCAAATCCCCCGCAGACTTACCTATCTCGCTGGTCCCGGCGGCTCCGTTCTTCTTCTCTGAAACTGTCTGCTGTATGGGGGCGGCCATTTTGTGGTGGTCCTCAGCAGAAGAAGAACGGAGCCGCCGGGACCAGCGCAATAGGTAAGGCTGAAGGGGATTGGGGGGGGGGGGGGGTTTGCATGGGCGGCAGGGGATTGGGGGTGCTCGGTGGGGGGGCGCCCAAAACTTAGTTACGCCACTGGTTGATGCGGTGGGAGGGGGGCTCTCTTTACAAATGTAAGTTCATCCAAGTTGCTGCCTGGAGTTTTGTGCCCCTAAAATATATATATATATATATATATATATATATATATATATATATATATAGACAAAAAGGGGGGGATCGGGGTGCGCTGAAGAACAAATGAATATCACTTAAAAAGTTGTATATTTAATACAAAATATATAAAAAAGTACACTTTAACAATAAAACACCCTTCACAGGGAAATTACAATCATGCAAAATATATAAGCATGTATAATACAACAATTGGTGAACTTTAAGGATTTAGCTCGAATTGAAGAATTTCAAAACGCAGATACAAGGCCCTTGTATCTGCGTTTTGAAATTCTTCAATTCGAGCAAAATCCTTAAAGTTCACCAATTGTTGTATTATACATGTATTATGTATTATGTATTGTATTATACATGCTTATATATTTTGCATGATTGTAATTTCCCTGTGAAGGGTGTTTTATTGTTAAAGTGTACTTTTTTATATATTTTGTATTAAATATACAACTTTTTAAGTGATATTCATTTGTTCTTCAGCGCACCCCGATCCCCCCCTTTTTGTCTATGTCTATTTGATGGGTCTTATCTAGCAGTAGACCCTTCGGTGGTGCTGCTCTAGTCTTATAAGCGCAGGAAAGGGTTTCTCCTTTGCATATATATATATATATATATATATAATTATTTTTTTTCAGGGGCACAAAACTCCATTACAGGCAGCAATTGGGATGAACTTACATCTGTAAAGAGAGCTCCTCCCCCTCCCACAGCATAACAACACATACTGTAGAAACAAAACCCTTTGGAAAAACTTATTCCCCACATGCACAGTGCACTTAGCTACCTGCCGCTGCTGAGCCTCCCTGCTGTCACTCACTGTGCGCACAGACTCCTGTCCCGCCGCAGCTGAGCCTCCAGTGTCGGCTGCTACATAACGCTCCCAGTCCTGCCGCCACTGAGCCTCCCTGCTCCCTGTCCTGCCACATCGGGCTGACTGAACATACATGCTGCTGAAGTCGGCTCCAACATTTGCTTCACTCTTCCAGTGCGCGGGTGACGTCACATGTGCACCCGCGCACTGCATGCCTGGGAACGCTGAAGCCTCTGTTCTGCCAGAGGCTTCAGCAGCTATGTGCTGCTGGGAATTTGATCGTGATCTACCCGCGGGACCTCCGCGATCGACGGGTAGATCGCGATCGACCTTTTGGCCACCCCTGCTATAGACCATCTGTACTGTTAAATATTAATACTGTATTTCAAACAGTATCCAGTGTAAAAACAGACCAATATTCAGGGCTGTTACCGCTCCCCAGACTCCTGTACTTACTCCAATGCGCTGCAGAGCAGGAGATTTTGGATTACATTTGGAAACCCCCCTCTAAAAATCCTGCGTTTGCCACTGGTTCCTATGATGGAAATTACAGACCTCTCTTACCTTTTTAAGTGTGTCAACTTGCACAATCGGTTGTTGTCCAAATACTTTTTTGCCCCACTGGGTGTACGCTGGATGTGCATGTGTATGCTGGATGTAATGAAGTGCACTGTATTTGCATATGTGCGCTGGATGTGATGAAGTGCGATCTATGTGACGGAGAGTGCTGGATGTGATGAAGTGCTCTGGATATGTATATGTGCGCTGGATGTGATGAAGTGCGATAGATGTGACGGCGAGCGCTGGATGTTATGAAGTGCACTGTATTTGCATATGTGCGCTGGATGTGATGGAGAGTGCTGGATGTGATGAAGTGCGATAGATCTGACAGCGAGCACTGGATGTAATTAAGTGCACTGGATATGCATTTGGGCGCTTAATGTGACGCAGCGCGCTGGATGTGTACATGTACAATGGATGTGATGAAGTGCTCTGGATATGTATATGTGCAATGGATGTGATGAAGTGCTCTGGATATGTATATGTGCACTGGATGTGATGAAGTGCTCTGGATATATGTATGTGCACTGGATGTGAGGAAGTGCTCTGGATATGTATATGTGCACTGGATGCGATGAAGTGCTCTGGATATGTATATGTACAATGGATGTGATGAAGTACTCTGGATATGTATATGTGCACTGGATGTGATGAAGTGCTCTGGATATGTATATGTGCACTAGATGTGATGAAGTGCTCTGGATATATGTATGTGCACTGGATGTGAGGAAGTGCTCTGGATATGTATATGTGCACTGGATGCGATGAAGTGCTCTGGATATGTATATGTGCACTGAATGTGATGAAGTGCTCTGGATATGTATATGTGCACTGGATGTGATGAAGTGCTCTGGATATGTATATGTGCACTGGATGTGATGAAGTGCTCTGGATATGTATATGTGCACTGGATGTGATGAAGTGCTCTGGATATATGTATGTGCACTGGATGTGATGAAGTGCTCTGGATATGTATATGTGCACTGGATGTGATGAAGTGCTCTGGATATGTATATGTGCACTGGATGTGATGAAGTGCTCTGGATATGTATATGTGCACTGGATGTGATGAAGTGCTCTGGATATGTAAATGTGCACTGGATGTGATGAAGTGCTCTGGATGTGATGAAGTGCTCTGGATATGTATATGAGCACTGGATGTGATGAAGTGCTCTGGATATGTATATGTGCACTGGATGTGATGAAGTGCTCTGGATGTGATGAAGTGCTCTGGATATGTATATGTGCACTGGATGTGATGAAGTGCTCTGGATATGTATATGTGCACTGGATGTGATGAAGTGCTCTGGATGTGATGAAGTGCTCTGGATATGTATATGAGCACTGGATGTGATGAAGTGCTCTGGATATGTATATGTGCACTGGATGTGATGAAGTGCTCTGGATGTGATGAAGTGCTCTGGATATGTATATGTGCACTGGATGTGATGAAGTGCTCTGGATATGTATATGTGCACTGGATGTGATGAAGTGCTCTGGATATGTATATGTGCACTGGATGTGATGAAGTGCTCTGGATATGTATATGAGCACTGGATGTGATGAAGTGCTCTGGATATGTATATGTGCACTGGATGTGATGAAGTGCTCTGGATGTGATGAAGTGCTCTGGATATGTATATGTGCACTGGATGTGATGAAGTGCTCTGGATATGTATATGTGCACTGGATGTGATGAAGTGCTCTGGATATGTATATGTGCACTGGATGTGATGAAGTGCTCTGGATGTGATGAAGTGCTCTGGATATGTATATGTGCACTGGATGTGATGAAGTGCTCTGGATGTGATGAAGTGCTCTGGATATGTATATGAGCACTGGATGTGATGAAGTGCTCTGGATATGTATATGTGCACTGGATGTGATGAAGTGCTCTGGATGTGATGAAGTGCTCTGGATATGTATATGTGCACTGGATGTGATGAAGTGCTCTGGATGTGATGAAGTGCTCTGGATATGTATATGAGCACTGGATGTGATGAAGTGCTCTGGATATGTATATGTGCACTGGATGTGATGAAGTGCTCTGGATGTGATGAAGTGCTCTGGATATGTATATGTGCACTGGATGTGATGAAGTGCTCTGGATATGTATATGTGCACTGGATGTGATGAAGTGCTCTGGATATGTATATGTGCACTGGATGTGATGAAGTCGCTAGATCTGACATCATTGTACAGATGATTTCATTCTGCACAAGCCTCAGTCCGCACCATCTATCGACAGAATAATATACAGTATGACTAGGTTTAAAGGGCGGTAGGAAGCATAAAGATATGCATTAGAATCAGTGGCAAATGCAGGATTTCTTGAGGGGATTTTCAAATGCAGCCCACAATCTCCCACGAGGTAGAACATTGGTGCAAGGGCGGGAGTCACTGGGGGAGCGGTAAAAGGGTTATGGTATAAATCATAGACTGACTCATGATAGACAGTCATATGCTCGACCACTAATGGTCGACAGTCACAAGGTCGACAGGGTCTAAAGGTCGACAGGTAAAAGGTCGACATTGTTAAAAAGTCAACATGAAAAAGGTCGACATGGTCAAAAGGTCAACGGTCTACAAGGTTAAAAGGTCAACATCAAAAAGGTCAACATGGTCAAAAGGTCGACAGCCAAAAGGTCGACATGGCAAAAGGTTGACATGAGTTTTTAATGTTTTTAGGGTATCTATGTCGACATAGGTCGACATGGACACTGTCTAAGTGTACCGCGTCCCCTCGCATGGCTCACTGCCCTCGCCATGCTTCCAGCTAGGTGCCTTGCTGCGCTCGGCACACTATTGTATTCTCCCTCCACGATCTAGTGGATAGTAGGGCATGAAATACCACCTGTCGGCACATGTCGGCTGAAAATTTAGTAACAAAATGCATATCGACCTTTCATTTTGACCTTTTGATCATGCCAAACTATTGCCTGGACCTTTAAACCCTGTCGACCTTTTGACTGTCGACCATATGACTGTCTATCATGAGTCAGTCTATGATCAGTCCGGATACCCGGTAAAAGAACGTAGTGTATTAACATTGGCCTTTTTATGCACTGAATACTATATGGAATACAGTAATAATATTCATCACTATAGATTTTCTATCAAATCTGTATCAATCATTTAAAAAATGTAAATAAGTTGCCAAGAAAAGGTTACCATTATAAATAAATACACAAACATAATAGAACCAGCACTGCATTTTCTAAGATAACATTCTCCCACCTCATGGTAAGGCTTCTGTCTCTTCTTCCTGGTAGCAACTCTCTGGTCCAGAGGACTGACCAATTGCCTATGAAAATCCCCCTTTTTCTAAACTGAAATGCATATTTTCGCTTACAATACTGCCCGACTGGGGCTTGTTTTTTTTACATATTCATATTTTTACATTGGACAAATTATTGACAGATCTTTTTCTTTAGCCATTTTGCAATTAACGAATGAGGGTCCATAGTTTAAAATCATCGCTGTCTGTACATTATCCAATTATCTTGCAATACTCTAAGGATTGTGACCTGTCCTCCACCAAATTTGTATGTGTGATAGATTACTAGTGATGTTTGAAAAGCGACATATATTGATACAAGAATGCTGACCTTTATTGTGCGTGGTAAACATATCCATGTTCCAATAAATGAGGCCCAGATCTCCCTTACTATGTTTCACAGTTTGATGACAGTTACTTGTTTTTAGCCAAGCAGCAAATAATTGATTTTTTGAGAATAACCTGGCAAGTAACCTTTATCCTTCTTGGTTTCATGGTCAAAGAACATAGATACTTTTTGGGCCAAGTTAGTGATCATAGACTTTGCTGACAGATGTTACAGATTGAAAGGAATACAGGCGATGGAATGCTGGGGTGAGTTTAATCTGTGGTGGATCTCTACTGACATCTTGTGGCACAAATTGAGATACATTTATTAAATGAATTTATTAAACGAATTCTCAATTGAGAATGTTAAAAGTCATACTTTGTGTTATTGCTAGGCTGCATATATTCAGAGCCTAGCAAGTATATTAATGCCCCTCCTCCGCCCCTAAGTTTATTAAATGGTCAATGACTTATGTTCATTTCAAATACTGTAAGCTATCATTTTATATTTTTGAATATAATGATCAAAGGGCCTAATTCAGTATTTTGATACTTGGTAATCTGCGTTATTCAGAAAATTGCGACCATAGTCTAAGGGTCAGTGATGGACAGCAACGGTAGTGGTGATACAGTGCACTCCATGGTGGAGGTTAGAGTTAGGATGTAGGGGGGGGGGGGGAGGGGGATTAGGTGGCAGGGTACAGGGGTTAGGTACTAGTGGGGATGGTCAGGATTAGTTTAGGGTAAGGGCCTTACTGTCCATGAGTCTCATTACGCTACAATAGTAAACACAGAATTATGCTACTGATTGAATGACATACAATACAAGGAGGCCAAACACGACCACCAAGCGGGATAAATAAAAGCCTACTGGGTTTGTGCCAGGGCTTCATGGGAGCCCACATCTATGGAGGTATCGACGGCATAGTTTACACCTGTGTAAGGGTACTGTTGTACATGAAAACACACAGACGCAAACTACTGTATGAATGACATACTGTATAGTACGAGCACGCCAGACTCGAGCACCAAGCGGGTTAACAAAATGGCTACTGGGTTTCAGCAAGGGCTTCATGGGAGCCCACATCTATGGAGCTTGTGACAGCATAATTTCCACTCGTGTAAGGGCACTGCTGTCACAAATGAAAACATACAAAACCAAACTACTGTATATATGACATAAAGTGCGAGTAGGCCAGACTAGAGCACCGAACGCATACCTCCCAACAATCACGATTTCAGCGGGACAGTCCCGATTACCGGGTCCTGTCCCGCTGTCCCACCCTGGCCGGAGGTGTCCCGCTGCGGGGGGGGGGGCAGTTCGGAGCCCCCCCAATTTGACAGAATAGATGCTGTGCGCACAGCGTCTATTCGCGGCCGAAAATGGGGACACGGCTCATTTGCATAAGCCGCGACCCTCATTTGCATCAGATGCGCCCCCTTTTTTGGGCGCTCGCCCTATTTCTGCAGCCGGAAAGTTGGGAGGTATGCCGAACGGGTTAACAAAATGGCTACCAGGTTTAAACCAGGGCTTCATGGGAGCCCACATCTATGGAGGTAGCGACGGCACTTGTGTAAGAGCACTGCTGAACATTCACATCTCATTGCGCTACGCTAGTTAAACACTAGAAGCCACAGGGGCCATGGGCCTCCTGCTGTGGAAAATATGTACAGTACTATACAGTACAGTAATACCTGTACGGTACAGTACATACAGTATTTTATGTTACAGCACAATGAGTGACTTACTGTACAGTAATCCATTTCTACAGTATGTCACCAATACACAATTCCTGTGGCCAAAAATGTACATTACTGTAAAAATTATATTTATAGTACAGTACAAGGAGCATTATTTTCGGTACTTATCAGGGCGCCCAATTTGCCTACGTACGCTGGCGTAGAGATCACATCGTATGCAATCACATGCGATGCCATGGTACTTGTTAAATTTCACGGCACCCCTGGCCGTGGATCGCATCGCACACAAATTGCATGCAATCGCATGTGATTTTATCACGTGCAATTGCATGCGATTTTATTACGTGCAATCGCATGCAATTTAGCACCCCCCGATTATCACGTGTGATGCAATGCAATGCGATTTAGCACCCCCCCACTTTCCACGTCACCCCCATGCGTGTCAACCAACAGCGTGCACTGCGGAAAGCGTCCTCCCGACCTTTTCATACCCCACTATTCACGACGGCACGGAGCTGATTTTATAAAGTGTGGCGAGCGCAGCGAGCCACTGAGCCTGAAGCGTGGCGAGCGGATTCATAATACATGTAAAGTAATCCGCGTCCCATCGCGGGGCACGCCATGCTTCAGGCTCGGTGGCTCACTGCATTCGCCACACTTTATAAAATCAACTCCGATGTGACATGGGTGTGTGCTAAATCGCATTGCATCGCATCAACGTGGATAGTGGGGGTGTGCTAAATCACAGTGCACGCAATAAAATTTAATGCGATCGCATGTGATTTGCGTGCGATGCGATCCGTGGCCAGGGGTGCAGTGAAAATGAACTAGTACCATCACATCGCATGCAAAATTGCGGATATGCTTTCCATCACAATTGGGGAAATTCCAAAGATCCTTGAAATCTTGGGCAATAGCTTGCCACTCCTCAGTAGTCGTAGGGAACTGAAATATAGAAGTAAAGAGGTTTTAAAAAACAAATCAGTGATTTTGTTGTTACAATATGTTTTACAGCCTTCTCTATTTGTGGAAGAGGAGTGTTCACCGACACTGGATGTGACGTCACAGCTGCCTTCACCCCTCCTCTGCTCTACGCCCACACCCAGCACGCCACGCAGCAGCCTGAAGCTCCATCAAGGAGAGGTCGTAAAAGGCCAAGGTAGACACCAGATACATCTGAGGTCATGACTCGCCAGACTCTGGAGTCTGCCAATCGACTGATGGCATTAGATGAAGATGAGCAGGACCATGTGGGGAGCACAAATGCCAAAAAACTCAGAAAACTTGATCCTGCAACAAGGGCAGAGGCTGAGCGGATCATCAGCGACACCCTATACCGGGCCAGTGTCGGGACCCTTACCCGACAAACTCGCCTTACAGATGACCCCCCCTATGTCACGGGTTTAATTCCAACCCATCAGCCCTGCCCCAGTCCCACAACACCACCAAATGTATCACCCTGGTCATTATCCCCACTATCCCCAGTTTGATATGCGCACACATCACACTTCTGCGCAACCACGGCAGCAACCGGCAGGAGGTTTAGCCAGTGGTCCCTTCCAGGGTTTGGGGGAAACCTCATCCCCCTCCCAAACTGCGATGGAGCAGGAGCAGTATCCTCAGGATACCATGACGTACCATCATATGTAAAAAATGTGTAGTTTTGTTTTCACTATTTATTATACAGTTTTTATATTTATATTCTAAATGTTTACAAGTTTGTTAAGTTTATAATAAAACATTTTACTTTTAAAATATTATTTGGTTTTCGTGTCTAAATTTTAGTCAGCCGGCAGGGTGACTATGGTCAGATATGGGTGGTAAGCGTCTAAATTTTAGTCAGCCGGCAGGGTGACTATGGTTAGATACGGGTGGTGAGTGTCTAAATGTTAGTCAGCCGACAGGGTGACTATGGTCAGATAGGGTCATCCATACGAAGATAATTCCTGAAGTCATCGGGGTTGTTCAGCCGTATCTCCTGTACCAATGGCATATTCCCCATGCGAACGGGTGCGGCCTACAGCCTTCCAGGGGTGAGCGGCTGACATCGCCCTGATCCCGTATCAGGGCGCCCCTAATCTAGGTCACTAGAGAGTGACTTAGATCAGCGTGTGCTACAGAAATCATTCAATGGTCTCCACCCATTAAATGATTTCGGGCACCCACACAAGGCTGTGAATGAATGTTTATGCAAAAAATCCATTTGCAGCGCTGCAGGGAAAAGTAGCGACTAGCGGGGGGGGGGGGGGGGCGGGCGTTCATATAGACGTGGGGCGGAGTAACACGTCTCACAAAGCAGCGAACCCAAGCTGCTTTGCGAGCCAACAAGAATTAGGCTCCAAGAGCAGTCATTTGGTATACGGTGCTCTCATACCTCCTAACTTTTTCAATTGAATAGGGACACTCGCGCGGCCACTGCACTGAAATTATGTCATACAGGGGAGGAGGGAGAACATTGGCACCCGTATGTGTTTGTACGTCTGTCTAGTCTCATCTACCTAATATACCATGAAACCAATACATAATAATAATGAGATATTAGCTGCTTATTCAAGGGCACATTTATCATTGATCGCATCTACAATGCGATCTGGGCGGAATATTACCGCATTGTAAAATGCGATCACATCACAGGGATGTAACAGGGACAGGGCTTCCTGCAAAGCGCTGACCCGGACCCCCCGGCGACCCCACTGACTGCGCGGCCGCCCGACAGTGCGATGTGTAGCCATTGGCTACAATAGTCTATCGCCATCCCAGAATGGCGATAGCCCAGGGTTCCAAAGCCGGGCTGCCCGATGTTGATACATGGGGCAGTTTCGCATCCCCCATAGAAACCTATGGGGGATGCGGCCGGCGGTGCTGCAGGGGGGATCGCAGCAGGGATCGGAGATTCCTACTGCGGTCCCCCTTTATTACAGTCAGGGGATACTTAATATTTGCAGTTAACCCCCCAAAAGGGTGTTTTCAGGGATCTAGCCGCAAATATTACTTGATAAATGGGGCCCTCTGTCTCCCCAAGTGAAGACATTAGATTTTGTACTACAGCAGGTATAGGAGTGCATACCGTATTCAACAAATACATGGAAAATGGAGGCTAGAGATGGACATTGCAGCGTGATGTTTCTCTACCACTGTGTGTGGAAAAGCTGTAGATCCCATACCAGCAGCTATCCAATTACTCTGCATTATCCCCATGGATGCTAGCATAAACATCCATTCACATGCCTGTGGGGAAATTGGCGTGCGACTAGGGGGAGGGGGCGTCCGTATGGGTGGGGGGCAGCCGTGTGGGCGGGGGAAAGCCGTGTGGGTGGGGGAAGCCGTGTGGGTGGCGTTTCCATGATGCAGCTTAGCTAGTCAATCAGAATGACCTCCAAAAAGAGAGTAGACAGCGCTACACAAATCATATAAGTTAGATAAATTGTACATAAATAAAATACTATTTATTTTGAAATGCTAAAATATGCATATAAATATAATAAACAATGTTAATAAAATAAATGATATGGACCCGCTCAGAGGATGTTCATGAATGTTTGGAATAGTCACTCCTTGGTCAATATAAAGTCCACAAACTGAGTTGTCATCGCTGGAGGCCGACATAATAAGGGCATAAATCCTCACTAGTTTGCGGGTAGGTGGATCCAGTCCAGGCGTTGAAGTCCCAAAAGGCAATGGGTTTGGGAGCAAGTTTCCCGATGGTGGTAGGCACCAGTGTGCATGCAGATGGGACCAGGCTGAACAGATTGAGTCCCAAAAGGCAATGGGTGAGGGAACATAGTAAATTATAAAGTTATATATTTTGTGTTTGATTAACCCGGATTTCCTGTTTATGGAACGCATATCCAGAGTGATTTCCGAGCCGTGGAATGCATCCTGGCATGGTAGGTCCATGGACCGCAGCTGGCCACACCGAGCACTGCATAAACACCGGAGATTAATTAGTTAAATATTTTACCTTCTATTAATAATTGGACGTTTATTTATTCATTATCAGATTGTGGGCCAGATGCAGTATGCTTCAAAAGTGACAAGATGGAGAGTGATAAACAGCCAGCCAATCAGCTCCTGCCTGATATTTTTCAAACACAGTCTGTGACATGGCAGGTAGGCAGGAGCTGATTGGCTGGCTGTTTATCACTCTCCATCTTGTCACTTTTTGAAGCTTAGTGCATCTGGCCCTGTTTTTGAATTGTTAATGTGAAGGCATCGAACTGAAGTGGGCATTTGCTGGGCTTGCTGTTGCACATTAGAAGTAGCGTGTTCAGTAAAAAAAACATAAAAAATAACCCCCCTGCACTTACTACAACAACCAACACCTTCCACCTCATTCAATTCACACCAGCCCCCCAAAAACCAACGCATGCATATGTTTTGCCTATTTGCAAAATGCAATGACCACTCCAGATTTACCCCTAGGTGGGGGGGGGGGGGGGGGAATTAGCAATGGGAAGTAGCTGGAGGCTGGCACATTTGCATATGTTGCTATGGGCGCTCCTACGCCGTTTTCACAGCTGTATATCGCCATAGGCGAATATAGAAATATGCTAATGGGTGGTCCCAGAATATACACTATGGGTTTGCGCACGGCGTGGCCTAATTTCAGGGGGTGTGGCCACTGTGATTACAGGGTGTGGGATCCTTACTCTTTAGCACAGCCGCCAGCCCTGCCCACTAGGATACACCAGCCCCAGCCAGCACCAGAGATGGGAGGCGCCATACTCTCCTCTGATTGTCCTGACACCGCTGATTTGCAGTGTAAGAATAAAGCAGTCAGTATTTACCCTGCGCAGAAACAAAATAACTCCCTAAAATCTAAATTCCCCGTACACAGAGGGCGATGGGAGAGCCGATGGTGAGCGACGTGCCTAGGCGCGGATCACTCAGCATACATACCAGCCGCAGCCAGCACCAGCAATGCCCCCGCTATATGTGCTGAGCAGCGTCTCACCTTTGCTAATAGACAAAATGCTGCGATATTAGCAGGAAAGACAGCGGATGCACTGTATCATTGTGGGCAATGGCGGGTGCGGGACTGCACATCGCGATCACTGGGGGGCATACACATGGAGCGGTCAGTGCTTCATTTCTAGTCAGATCACTTAGAAATGGGGCTGAAATCGCCCCATGTGTAGGCCCCTTAATGCTCTTTGCACATGTTACATCTGCCTCACCTGCAGTGCAGCATGGCTTGGTTCATTTTGAGAACAAATTTTTCCTGCGATCAGATCTGAATTAGGCCCAAAGCCCTGGAAGTAGCAGTAACCTTAAATGTCCTTTTACTGAGTCTGACTGACCCTTACGCAGGGCTGTGAGGAGAAATCCGGGGGGATATTGCCCCTAAATTCTGCTGTAGGGCCAGAGTACGAGCCTTACACCCCTATATGTGGGGGAACCGGCTGTCTCCTCCCCCTGTGCAGTGTGTGACATATGTAAATGATCTGATGCAGCATCCCAGTATTATGCTATGCTCACTCCCAGGTGGAGTCACCCCTACATGAGTGAAGGGAGCCACCCTGGAGTGAGTATAACTTATATGTGGCTGAAATAGGGAGTAGAGTCAGTTCAGGAACATACAGCACACTAATATATGTTATGCTCACTCCCGGGTGGAGTCACCCCTACTTGTGAGCCACCCTGGGGTGAGCATAACTTGTATGTGGCTGAATCGTTCAAAGATATATCGCGTTGGAGCATCGTGCTGTGTGTACGGGCGAGCCGCCAACTGCCCATACAGCCGTGGGAGCTATCAGTGATTGACAGCTCATGCTCCCACCTATTTGGGATGTCAGTCCTGATGGATAACACAGCCTGTATGGAGAACACACATTGCCTGATCCGTCTGTAGATGTACCTACCAGCGTGGGTACTTGTGTATTATCACGGCGCCCGTGAAATCGGGCGCAAATCGCATGCAAAAATTGGATGCGATTTAGCGGCCGATTTTCCACGATTTTCGGCCGATTGCATGCTATTCCATCCTTGCACACCCCCACTATCCAAGTTATCCCAAAGCGCGGCGAGCCCTGCGAGGCGACGTGGTACGCGTCCTCCTGACCTGTTCATACCCTCACTATCCACGTCGGCGTGGAGTTGATTTTATAAAGCGTGGCGAGCGCAGCGAGCCCCGCGCGGGGACACAGAAAACGATCCCGAAGCGTGGCGAGCCCAGCGAGCCCCGCGAGGGGACATGGATTACTTGACGTGTATTCCGCGTCCACTCGCCACGCTTCGGGATCGTTTTCCGCGTCCGCTCACTACGCTTCGGGCTCGGTGGCTTGCTGCGCTCACCATGCTTTATAAATTCAACTCCACGCCGACGTGGATAGTGGGGGTATGAAAAAGTCGGGAGGACGCGTACCGCCGCGCTTCGGGCTGTGGGTGTGCAAGGATGGAATAGCATGCAAATCGGCAGGAAATTGCGGAAAATTGGCCAAAAATCGGCAGCTAAATCGCATTTCGGATTGAATCGGCCGCAAATCTGCCGCTAAATCAAATGCGATATCGTATGCGATTTAGATGAAATCGGCCGCCCTGATAATACACAAGTACCCCAGCGTGTACCCAGCTTAAGCCTGAGGCTTCTACTAATCTGCGACTGACTATGACTGACAGTAGTCAGCGCCGATACAATATTTATCTATATACTGTATATATATGTGTGTGTGTGTGTGTGTGTGTGTATATCTATTACATATATGTATGAACTCATATATTTTTACAAATATTTATATATTAAAATATTATATATATATATATATATATATATATATATAGAAGAAAATAACTCACAACAGTGGCACTCTCAAGGAATTTTTCAGCGTGTATTGAAAACTAAATCCAACATTTCGGGGCTAGTGGGTTACCCACACCTTGACAAAGGGGCACCACTAGCCCCGAAACGTTGGAAATGGTTTTCAATACATGCTGAAAAATTCCTTGAGAGTGCCGCTGTTGTGAGTTATTTTCTTCTATTCACTGCGCCCAGAAGGCACCTAAGGTAGCGGTACCCTGTTGGGAGAGTGCCAGGCCGCCAACCCAGCCTATATATATTATATATATCCAGTATATAGTTAGTAGGGGTGTATCTTTTCTTCATGTGTTGATTAGTTATAAGCCGTTCATACACATGCAATATTACTAACAACCCTTAGACTGAGACTTCGTATGTGGAGCAGAGACGGCTTGTGAGGCCTTCCTCTGCTCCACCATGAGTATCAGGTTTTGCATGTAGTTTGGTCTGCCAATGTCACTGGAGATTGTGTGTGTGTGTATGTGTGTGTGGGGGGGGCAAAGCCAACTGCTGGGGGGGGGGGGACCCCGAAAGAACACTGGTAGGCTGCTGTAGTTAGGATAAAAAAATCCTGTCTACAGCAGCAGCACAGCAAATGCTGATGGGCCTATCTTGATGAGGGGCCTGGAGCTGCAGCTCCATCCACCCCATTGTTAATCTGGCCCTGTATAACATGGCGTTACATGTAAGTGTTCTCCCACCAAAAAAAAAAAAACACCAGCTTGCACTGTACATATTCTGAAAACATTTAGAAATACCTGAATACGCTAATACTGTGCCTCTCATTGGTGCATATTAACATCAATTTGTGCAAATATCAGATAAAATAAATGATATGCAAATGACCACAGTATCAGTTGGAGCCTATGTATTACTATGCTGCAGGCTGGTGAGTAATGATTTGGGATGGAGCAGATGTCAGGGGAAGCTGTGATAGCAATGGGACAGAGATGAGATTTTACCATGAGACATACCAGCCAACTGCCACTATTGCTGCCACACAGTCCCTATCTGTGGCCCCGCAGGGGAGGTGCTTATGGGGTAGTGGGTGGGGCTTTATTATAACATTTGTAGAAATATTGTGTAAATTACTTAATACATTAATGGGAATACTTATTCTCAATAGCTGGTTTTCTCTATGCCAGTAACAAATATGGCCGCCGGAGTGCAGTGCTGAGAGCTGATTGGCTATTTTGAATCCTTGGGACAGGTATAAAACCCATGCAGACTGGATCCTCAGTGGCATTTGATGAGTTGAAGTGGTTGATGCAGTTGATGCTGATGTGCTAAACTCTTGCCTCTGGAAGAGCGAACTAGACTGTTTCGGCATCTAGTGTGATACTTCCGGCTTTGGATCCTGATATACAGCGCACAATAAAATCTGTGCTTTCCCTGGATTTTTTTATTTTGTATTTTCCTTTCTAGCATCTAACATCTGGAGATGAGCAGAAGAGAGCTGAGGCGGCTCCTTCAGGACCAGAGAAGATGGAGGAGCCGTCATGAAGATCCTGGTAAGTGAGACATTAGGGCCAGTGATTCTATACTAAGGGGGCAATTTTTCAGAGCCTGGAGTGAGGTGAAGTACCAAACTATCAGCTTCTAACTGCCATCCAAAATGACAGTAAGGAGCTGACTGGCTGATGCTTTATCTCTCCCCACTGTACCTTTCTACATGCTGTGATAAATCTCCCCCTCTGTCCTCTCACCCTGTATGGCATGTGGGCGGCAGTTGGAGTTAGCTGCACATTAGTATATGTCCTACCTTATACTCTGGGGGAGATTCATGGCAGCTTGGAGAGAGATAAGATGGGGAGAGGTAAAGGAGACCATTTAGCAGCGAGTTTTTGAGATTTAAAACCCAATGTGTATGATAAGTATTGCTCCAGCCAATCAGCTCCTGTCATGTGTCTGAAAAATGACAGTTGGGGCTGATTGGCTGGATCACCATTTATCATACACATTGGGTTTTAAATAGCTAAAACTCATGATAGATGCGACCCCAAAGTGGTGTATGTACTAAAACTTGGAGAGAGATATAGTGGACAGAGAATGACTGCCAACTAACCAGCTGCCAACTGCCATTTATCAAATACATCATGTGACTTGGCATCTAGGAGCTGATTGGCTGGTGCTTAATCTCACTCTCCAAGCACTGAGAAATCTCCCCCCATGCCACCTTACCCTGTGTGGTATGCGGGTGGCATTTGGAGATGTGACCCCCATACATCTGTTATAAACTGGGGCGATTGGGCATTTTGCAGGTGATTGTGTAAACAAAATCTACAATGTACGGGGGGTCACAGATGGCAGATTCTGAGCACAAAGTGATTGGGATTGGTAACGTAGGTTTTCATACAATCTAATATATAAAAGCAAACATGTGTCTGTCCTTCTGTCTTCCCATACATATCCACAATTTAAAAGGGAAGATCGTGACATTTAACAAACGAGTGTATTAAAACATGGCTGAGGCAACTAAAAACATTCCAAATCAAAATGAATTACTGTTAATGTTTTATTAATTGAAAACCACAATTTTTGCTGTAAGCTCATATCTATGTTCAAGCAGAATGACTGCAGCAATTTACACCAAACTCGGTACACATATTACTTACAATCTGGGAACAAACACTGTGGGGGTAAGACACACCTAGCACCCCTAGGGGTGAGGCAGCAGCACAGAGTATTCCAGCAGCAGCATAACTCCAGAATCGCTGGAGCAATTTACACAAAACTTCGTTCACATATTACTTACAATCTGTGAACAAACGCTGTAGGGATAACACACCCCTAGGACTGAGGCAGTAGCACAGAGTATTTCAGCAGACAGCATAACTCTGGAATGGCTGGAGCAATTTACACCAGACGTGGTACACATATTACTTACAAACACTGTGGGGGTAACACAGCTCTAGCAGTAGCACCCCTAGGGGTGAGGCACCAGCACAAAGTATTTCAGCAGACAACATACAGATGGGGCCGGGCTCTTCTTTGCTGCCGAATCGCCAGAACGTCACCGCTGGCGATCCGCCAGCAGCCCGGCTCGCCATCTGACTGAGACGCACGTGCGTCTCACGCGCACGCGCGTCTCAATCTCCGTCGGTGGGGCGACGGGAACCCTGTCCGTCTCCGCTTCAGGGAGACGGACAGGGTTAGGAGGGGGTGCGGGCAGGTGGCGGGGACCCCGGGTGACCGCCGACAAGCCGGTGGTGACCCGGGGGAAGCACTGGAAGCGGGACGCGCGTGCCTCTCGTGCGCGCGCGTCCCCTTCTCGCTATACAGATGGCGGCTGGCGGGGGATGGCGGCTGGCGTCGCCATCGCCATCCCCTGCAAAGATGAGCCATGCCCCATCTGTAACTCCGGAATGACTGCAGCAATCTACACCAGACTTGGTACACATATTACTTACAATCTATGAACAAACACTGTGGGGGTAACACACCCCTAGCACCCGAGGGCTGAGGCACCTGAATGGCTGTAGCAATTTACACAAAACTTCGTACACATATTACTTACAATCTGTGAACAAACACTGTAGCGGAAACACACCCCTAGGGGTGAGACAGCAGCACAGAGTATTCCAGCAGCAACATAACTCTGGAATGGCTGCATACCTCCCAACTTGTGTCCGGATGAAAGGGGGCGGGGTGTATGCAAATGAGGGCGCGGCTTATGCTAATTAGCCGCGACCTCATTTTCATACGAGAATAGACCCTGTGCGCATGCGCACAGCGTCTATTCTACTAGATTGGGGGGTCTCCCAACTGCCACCCCCCCCGCAGCGGGACAATGCCTGCCGCGGGTGGGACAGCGGGACAGGACCCGAAAATCGGGACTGTCCCTCTAAAATCGTGACAGTTGGGAGGTATGTGGCTGGAGCTATTTACACCAGACTTAGTACATCTATAAATTGCCATGTGTGAACAAGTGCTGTGGGGGTAACACACCCCTAGCACCCCTAGGGGGTGAGGCACCATCACAGAGTATTTCAGCAGACAGCATAACTCCAGAATTACTACTGCAATTTACATCAAACTTGGTACACATATCACTTACAATCTGTGAACAAACACTGTGGGGGCAACACACCCCTAGCACTTCTAGGGCTGATGCAGCAGCACAGAGTATTTCAGCAGACATCATAACTCTGGAATGGCTGGATTAATTTACACCAAACTTGGTACACACACACATATATATATATATATATATATATATATATATATATATATATATATATATTACAATCTGTGAACAAATACTGTAGGGGTAACACACCCCTAGCACCCCTAGAGGTGGGGCAGCAGCACAGAGTTTATCAGGACATGCATGATATGTCAGTGATGACAGGGACAGTGACATGATGTGAGGAGGGGAATAGAGATAGCACAAACCCACACACTGAGTTATATAGTGGCAGTAGCAAGGTCCCCCAGCAGCACATAGGATAACAGGAGATGCATAATGTGCTGCGCTCCAATGTAAATGAATGAACAACTAATGCTAGTTATACTGTGTGCTTAATATTTAAATAGGTTTTTATTTATTTATATACAGTTTATTATATAGCGCAGCATATTCCGTTGTTTTGTAAACAAACATTCTTAAAATCCCGGGCAAAGCCGCCGGGAACACCAGCTAGTTGATAATAAAATTATGAGCTTTTCAAGAGTCTATGGGGGGAGGAGGGATATTGCACTGCACACCCTAATTATACACCCACACACACACACATCAAGAGGTGCTATCATGCTGGGACTTGTAGTGCTACAAAGAAAGGACTTATAATAAGCTTCGTTTTCTAACATTGAGTAATAACAAGGTTTTTGGTATATTAATACTAGTTTGGTATTTATGCAGATTTATGAACTGCTTTTTTGGGGTACAAACATAGTATTAGGGATCCACAAGAGACGATGTCACCTTTTAAGAGTCAGCAGATCTGTACTTGTTTAATTTGATCTGCAAATTAAGGAAATATATCCGTAATATATGGGCGCAGATTGTGGAATCTCTAAATGGGGGGGGATCACAGAATTTGTGAAATAGATTTTTTGTGGAGTCATTTCTTTGGGATGTATGGGGGCCACAGCGGTACATGGGGCTTGATACGGGTTCAGTTGTAGTTTTCCAAAAAATCGTAAAAATGTAACTGCTGACTCCAGCATGCGGAGGAGCGACCAGCACAGGACAAGGCCGCCCGCTGGCTGGGTCCCTCCATGCGATGAGATTGCAAACTATAAAAAAACCTTGTAAAAGTGCATTTTAATTTGAATTTATTATTTAACTTATTAAAATGTACAAATAACATATTGTATACATATATTGATGAACTGGATTATTGGCTATTTTGGATATGTGCTATTCTATCTTAGGAGCTGGGTTTTCATGTTTGGAAATTGCCAAGTTAGAAAATGGATAAATTCATATTAAAAAATAAATCAAAACACAAACCCCTAAATGTTATTGCTGTAATTATTTTGGCTACTACAGTAGGAGCAAGTTTCATCTTTGCTTCTTTGGCCATGGCTAGCCATGGCTAGCCATGGCTATTCTATTGTTCTCAGCTGCAATACGTATTGTATTGTCAAAGATGAAGCTTGCTCCTACTGTATATAATGTATATATTTTCAGATGACGCTTCGGAGACCGTGTTTGAGGAGAGGCTGCGGTCCGAGCGCAGAAGAGGAAGAACTCGCCAGCGACATACTGAGCAGCCTTCATCAGGAGAAGCATCTGCTCGTCTGCAGCGACCACAACGAGAGGACAGAAGCCGTTCTCCTCCACCTGCTTCTGCGAGGGACAGACCAGGCCCAGATCATCTCCCCGGGCCAAGCCATTGTCATCAACCCTGTCAGCAACCAGCAGAGAATGGGCCGAATCTCCCAGCCATCGTTTCGGAGATCAACTTCATCATCACATCGGCCATGGTGCTCGAGATCAGCGGGCGGAACCTCCCTGCCTTCATGTTGATGTTCGACGGACCAGGTGAGGATTTCCAGGTCATGGAGGCGGAGATCACCAGCAACAATCTTCCGGTTAGGTTGGTGGAGATCAGCGGGCCTAACAACCCTCCCATGGTGGCAGACATCTGCGGATTCCGAGCTCACCATGCTACGGAGGATGAAGCCGCAGAATCCTGTGTCATCTGTCTGACGGAGTTCGAGCCGGGAGAGCTGGTGGCCGTCCTGCCCTGCAGCCACATTTTCCACGCAAGCTGCATCTACGAGTGGACGGACACAAACCCCAGCTGTCCCGTGTGCCGAGGACCGTGCATCCCATCGCCGGTCATGTTTCGGATCTCCTGAGTACGGCAGGAGGATAAAGATCTACATCACCGTACAATCAGGTAATTCCTCCTATATAGATAAGATAAGATAAGATAAGATTTGTTTATTGTCATTGTAACACAATAAAAATTGTAAAACAACGAAATTATAATCTTGGACACAGAACAAGAACAAATTAACAGTTTTGATTAAAATCAGTAACTGCAGCCGGAAAGAAGCTTTTCTTCAAACGTGAGGTTCTAGTTCTAATACACCTCAGCCGTTTGTTAGATGGTAAAAAAGAGAAAACATGATTATAAGGGTGGTAACTATCTTGCATTATGCTGTACCTTTTTCGCCTAACATTATTAATATAAATATCTTCCATGGAAGATAAATCACGGCCAATAATGGCTTCAGCAGTGTGTATAACTCGATTCAATTTTTTTATATCTTTGTTTGAACTATTGCCGAACCACACTACAATGCAATATGACAGGATGCTTTCTATCACACATTTGTAAAACCTAATCAAATTCTCCTGGGAGAAGTTGGCTGCTCTAAGCTTACGCAAGAAAAATAAACGTTGTTGAGCTTTCTTAGCCATCACTGTGATGTTAGAGGACCAAGTGAAATCCTGCGAGATAATGACCCCCAATAATTTAAACTCCATCACCCTCTCCACCTCCAAGTTGTCAATAAATAGAGGCTCTAACTCAGATTTCCTACCTCTTCTAAAGTCAATAATAATTTCTTTTGTTTTGGTCAGGTTTAACAATAAATTATTTTCCCGGCCCCATTGTACTAAAGAGCTCACTTCATCTCTATAAGCAATCTCCTCCCCATTTGTAATAAGTCCTACCACTGTAGTGTCATCTGCAAACTTTATTATGAGATTAGTGTCCGCCTGCGGACAGCAGTCATGGGTAAACAAAGAAAATAATAATGGACTCAATACACAACCTTGGGGAGTGCCTGTACTAATCCTCAGAACTGTAGACACACAGTCACCGAGTTTAATTTGTTGAGGCCTGTTGATTAAAAAATCTAAGATCCAATTGCATAGCATAGCTGAATAACCTAGGCTCCGCAATTTAATTACTAAAATATTTGGGAGAATCGTATTGAATGCGGAGCTATAGTCAATAAAAAGCAACCTAACATAGGTATTAGGCTTTTCTAAGTGTGATAGTGAGGAGTGAACAACAGACAACAGCGCATCTTCCGTAGATCTTTTGGGCTTATAAGCATATTGGGTGTTGTCAAATCCAAGAGGTAAGTGTCTTTTTATGTGTGCTAAAACTAGCCTTTCAAAGCACTTCATAATGAGGGGGGTCAGGGCTATCGGGCGAAAGTCATTAAGACTTTCTATTTTCATTTTTTTGGGAATAGGGATGATTATAGTAGATTTGAATATTTCGGGAACAATACCGGTTAATAGCGACATATTAAAGATGTATGTGAAAATAGCGGCTAGTTCGCCAGCACAGCCCTTCAGGACCCTACCCGGAATTCCATCTGGGCCGGCAGCTTTCCTGGCATTTACCCCTAACAGACCTATTCTCACCTCATATTCCTCAAGGGTAAATATGGAATCATCTCCTGACAAGGGGAATTTACATGCAATTGACCTATTATCCCTATCGAATCTAGCATAAAATTGGCTTAGATCATCTACCAATGATGTCTCAGCCATATTGGACAGGGGACTACTCTCCTTATAATTAGTCAAAAAATGAATACCCTTCCACATACTTCTAGAATCGTGGTCATCCCTAAACTGTCGTTCAATTTTCTCAGAGTACTCCTTTTTGGCTTTACTAATTCCCTTCCTCAAGAGAATTCTAGCTTCCCGGTACACAACCAAATCCCCGCCTCTAAAAGCCTGATCCCTGCTCCGTAATAAAGAGCGCACTTCACCATTCATCCACGGCTTATCATTAGAAAATTGCTTAACATATTTCTGAACAGTGACATTACCAATGCACCACTTTATGTAAGACAGTACAGTAGAAGCCAGAGAGTCCACATCCACTAACGAGTCCTTAGTGGATTCCTGAATAAATAAATTCCAATCCGTACTGCCAAAACAGTCCTGTAGATCATCCACTGCTCCGTTCGGCCAGGTACAGACCAATTTTTTAACAGGTTTAACCCGTCTGACAACAGACTTGTACTTTGGTGCGAAAAATAATGATACATGATCTGAAAGACCTAAGTGAGAACGCACCACTGTTTTGTAAGCATCTTTGATATTACAATATAGTTGATCTAAAATATTCCCCCCACGAGTAGGAACAAAAACAGATTTGTACAGTTTGGGTAACACATTTTTTAAATTGGCTTTGTTAAAATCTCCCGCTATGAGAAAAAGACCATCAGGATGATTTGTTTGTTGCTTTGAGACAGCATTATGCAAAACCTCCAACGCAACCCTGGCGTCCACCTGGGGTGGGATGTAAACTGCCATTATAATGATAGCAGTGAACTCACGTGGCAGATAGAATGGCCGGCATTTTACTATTAAAAATTCCACCTCTGGAGAACAAAATTTTTCCAGGATGGAAGCATTGGTGCAGTATTTGTTGTTAACATAAATGCACAGGCCACCACCTCTGGTTTTGCCTGAACTAAGAGTTCTGTCAGCTCTGAACAATGTTCTATCTGGCAAAAGAACCCCACTGTCAGGTATACTTGAATTCAACCAGGTCTCAGAAAAGATGGCCACAGAGCAGGAATTTAAAAAGTTACAACTGGCCTTACTGAGCAGCAGCTCATCTATTTTATTGGCTAGAGAGCGGACATTGGCAAGGAATATGCTGGGCAAAGGGGGCCTGAATGGAGCGATCTTTAAGCCATCCAGCACCCCTGCCCTCTTACCCCGCTTCTGCTTCCTCTCTCTGCGGGGAACCCGCTTGTACTGCTGCTGCTTGTGACACCTGGCCTCCCCGGGCTCAGCGTTGCTCTCTCCGTTATGCTGCTGCTGCAGCCTGCGTCTCCCGGCTCCCTCCGGCTCAGCACTTTCCTTGCTGCCCGGCAACAGGCTCCAAGCTCTGCTGCCGCTGATGATGTCACTCGGCGCACTCGCTGGGCAGCCTCCCAGCATGCAACTGCGCGTCCCAGTCCCGGAACTTGCGTATCCGCCTCCACTGCCCGGGTGAGGATGCCAAACACCGGCTCTCCTGAAAGCCAGGAGCTCAAGCCGACTGTACCTCACCCGACCCGCCGCTTCCACGACCAGCATTGCAGCGATGGTAAGCACAAGCACCAGCCTCCCGTTAGTTCTCCCAGCCTTCTGTGTACCAAGAGCCGCAGCACCGAAGCGCGCCGCCATCTTGGAATCTCTCCTCTCTGCTGTTATCCTGTTTCCTTCTCTCTTCCCTCTTTTTCTCACTCTTTCCATATTTCTGTTTCTTTTACTTCTCTTCTTTACTTTCCATACTATCCCACCTCTCTGTGCAATTCCATCAGCCATCTTGTATCTCCCCTGCTCTCCCCTCCCTCCTGCGGCGTGGAGCAGATGTATTGGCAGACGCAGTCAGCATACTGGGCCTGACTCTTGCCCTGCGCTGTAGTGATGCACAGGGCCGGCGAGAGTGTGGGGGGGAGTGGGTACTAATTACCCAGGCCTGGGCTTGTTGGAGGGGCCCGCCGCTGACCCTGGTCCGACCACCCTCCGCCCCTCCTGGGCAGCAGCATGAGAGCTCATGCCGAGCCTGCTGTCAGCACAGCACATGCTGTAGGTGTGTGCTGTTGAGGGGGAGGGACGACAAAAACACTCCGTCCTCGACTTTAGAGTATTTTTTAACTCCCCCGAATCATTTTGAAGGCGTGGACTAATCGCGGGAGGTGACCACACCTCCCACGATTAGGCCACGCCCTAAAATGTTACCACGGTCTCCGCATACCTGTGATGCATGTAGCAAAGTACAGAGGTTTGGTACCTTGCACATGTGTCGGACCCATATTGCGCATGTGCACTACAGGTCCATTACTTTCGTCAGACTACGGCATTCCATTGTCAGCGGTTGACAGTCTGATGCTGTTTGGGGGTGGCAGGCGTGACACCTCCTGCTGCAATACCATATAAGTATTAGAATCAGTATCAGCTTCATTGGTCAGGTATATATGCGTGTACTAGGAATTTATTTCAGTGTACAATGCAGCAGCCGAGAGGTAACAAGCAAACAGGTGATGGTGGGGGCGTGGAGGGGGGGAGACGTACAGACTTCAGATATTATTACAGTAAGGGGACGCAGTGAAGATTAAGATTGCATGCAGATGATATAAACGACTAGTTAATCTGTTCAGGAATTAGGCAGGTGGACCGCTCGAGGGAAGAAGCTTCGGCAGCTTCTGTAGGACCTGGGGGAAACAGCTCTGTATCATCTGCCCGATGGCAGCAGGCTGAGCGTGCCGTGTCCAGGATGTTGCTTATCTGCTGCGTTCCTGATGATGGTATCAGCGTTGGATCCCCACTTGAGGTCCTGGGTGATTGTGGTCCCCAGGACAAGTCATCCCTGTCCTTGATGAGGCCAATGACTGTTGTGTCATCGGCAAATTTATTGATATGAACTGACTGAGATGGGTTTGTGTACTCTACAGAGGGGGGGGGGGGGGGGGTTGAATTATTAGTTACGCCACTGGGATGATGTAGTGAAGGCTGAGCTTAAGTCAACAACACGACCTTTGCATAGGTGCTGGGTATGTCCACATGCTGGTGAATGTAGTGTAGGCCCAGGTTGCCAGCATCCTCAACACACCGATTCGCGTGATAGTTGAACTGAAGGGGTTCTGTCACACTCACCCTCTGGTGATTAAGGGGAGGAGAGCAGGTGTAGTGAAGTTGCTTCAGTTGTAGATATCCACACGTAAGTATTGATTTAAGAATATTAAATCATGCATTTGGTAAGTATAATTGAACAAAAATACAGAATTTGACCAACAGAGTCAATATGAAATACACAACTATCACAGTACAATTTTTATTGTTCCGGAACATGCACTGACATCCAGTGATCTCGCTATCTCTCTCTCGGTTCCGTACTTCTAACCACAATTAATCTTACCTTTGTGGTTTGACAACAGCTTACAATATATAAGACTTAAAATTACTCTAACATATTATTGAGGGATAAACCTCTTCTGGATTGAATCAACTCAGAGGTGATAAGGTATTATTGCGCAATAATGAACATGCTACCCTCTATAAATGAATTAAATCCTATTCTATTCTTTTTCTGTTACAGGTTCCTATATTATTCGAAAACAACTACAAAAGGATGCTTGGTAAGTATATTCACCGTCACTGGCGACAATGTAACAAGTTATATGTTGCAACTGTATCTATTATAAAACTGTCCTACCGCTACTGTACTAAAGTAGTCCCTTGGGTTATGTCCCTATAAAGTACTTGGCAACTGAGCCGATACTGTTTGTGGATGACTGCGATTCTATTTGCTGGTGGAATGGGTTTCCCCAGGCGGTTGCGCCGGGTTTATCCCGTTATTCTGTTATCGTGGATCACAGTGGGTTTCCCCAGGCAATTGAGCCGGGTTTATCCCTACTCCTCAGTTCACTCGCTTTGGGTTTCCCCTGGCTTCCGTGCCGGGTTTATCCCTTCTCTTTGCTCTCCTACTCTCGAGCTGATCTCCTCTCTGCACTGTAAGATGAGTAGACTGCCTGCACTTGCAATGTATCTGTAGGTGGCGGGACCTCCCCTGACACTCTGGGTCGGGTTTAGCCCGGTTGGCAGATATGCGACAGTCACCGATAATTGCTTAATGGTGCCTTACTAGGTATAGGGTCAGGCTACACTCCCTGCGGCTCTCCCTCAATAAGGTTAATCAGTTTTTGCCTTTCCCTACTGTTTTTTCTGCAAATGTAGTGGTGCTGGGTGTGACAAATTACACTCACCACTTCCCTCCGGGACTGCTGACAGCTCCTGGACCTGACACTGCACACAGACGCCCCTCCGTGTATTAGCGCCGCCTCCGTAACAACTCCGGACGGCCTCTCCGGAATGGCGCCGCCTTCTGCGATGACGCACCAAGCCGGCCGCGCCTCTCTGCACTGGTGCCGCCTCTTCAGCCTGGACGATCACCGGACACCTCAGTCTCACTGCTCACCGTCTCACGATCCCGCTGAACAAAAACACGGATCTCCGGTAAGGTCACTTCGGTATTTTGGGTCAGCGCCGTTATCCTCAATCAGCTGCGCAGCTCTGCAGTTTGTCGTTTCTCTCTCCTAACTACGCCACAGCCGTTACTCCTGGCCCCTTTTATCTCCTTCTCCTCGAGGCTCTTACTCTCCCCTCGCTCCACGAGGCAGCCAACTTTATTTACAAGGAGCTAACGGGCATAAGTTCTCTCCCCCCGCTGTACGGGGTATATAGATGAGTCCAATGATATAGTTCCTGGGGTGACTAGTCCATTCTCCCCTCTGAAGGGGCGCAATGTTTTAACCATAAAGTCACTGGGTTGTGCCATTTATATACAATATACAGCCCACTAAGCCTTCCTTGTATTCTCCCAGGCTTATCAGGTTTCATACATTTCTCCAATTATGTCATATTTACATATATACAATGGTATGCAAGTAGAGGCTGCCACATTTTTCCCTGCTAAACTTTTGCATGTCCCCATGCATCACATCACAATTTACACTTAACCAGTGGCGGCCTATTCTTCTTATTCCACGAATGGCTAATCTCGATACCTATGAGGTAATACCCCTTTGGTACTTCTTTCGGAACGACGAAGGTTCGGGAGGCCGGCTTCAGAGGAGGCAGATCCTGACCTTTCAGACAGTGGCTCTTTCACCGGAATAGCATCCTCCTTAGATTGGTTCGTAACTATGTTTGAAGACGAATCAGTGTCCAACACAACCCGGCCACTCAGGGGCCAGAATAACATCATTAGATGATCGAAGGATTCCCATGAAGATCTCGCGGAATCGGACATCTGGTTTGAAGTTGGTTCACCAGTGTCTCTCTCCGGAACCGGCAGTTCTTCAGGTCTTCCCTGTGACCCAGAGAATTTCTTTAGCTGGCTGCGATGTACCAACCACACCCCCGCTACGCCAGATCTGGAGATTTGATACGTATCCACCTCCGGGTGAGGTATACCCACGATTTGGTAAGGCTGTATTTCCCAAAAGGGCTCCAGTTTGGACTGACGGCGATTTTTTTCTTCGCCAAACGAGATCTCCTATCTGCAACGGTTCGGCTCTGGCATCTGCATTATAATAGTCAGTTTGTCTCTGCTGGGCCCGTTTCATATTGTCCGTAACTGCCCGATACGCCACTTTCAATTTTCTCTTGTGCTCCAGTACCCACGGGCTTTGATAATTATCTTCCACCAACATATTCATGGGCAATTCTACCTGCACATCTGCCGGTATGGCTCCCTCCCTTCCAAACATTAGGTAAAATGGAGTGTATCCGGTGGAGCTGTGAATCGAATTATTATACAGGTACGTAAGTTCGGGTAGTACGGCGGGCCAACTGTTTCGATCGGTAACTGGGAGGGCCCGAAGCATTCTAATAATGGTTTGGTTCGCTCGTTCGCAGAGTCCATTACATTGCGGGTGATACGCCGTGGTTCTTAGCTTCTTACAATGATACAGCGTACAAAGTTCTTGGAACAGACCAGATTCAAAGGCAGGACCTTGGTCCGTAAGTATGTGCTCAGGGAAACCGTATAGCCGAATAAAGGCCTTCCACAAAGTTTCAGCTGTCACTCGGGCGGTCACATCTCGGACAGGGACAACCACCAGGAATTTTGAGAAATGATCTACTATTGTGAGAGCGTAATGATGTCCCGAGCTACTTTGCTCTAACTTCACGTGATCCACGGTCACGATTTCCAAAGGCCTCTGAGTAACTATGGAATGCATTGGAGCGCGTTGTTGAAGCGTAGGGGGATTCTTTATGGCGCAACTAGAGCACCGAGAGCACCAGTCCTCAATATCGGCCGCCATGTCCACCCAATAAAACCGCCTCCTCAGGAATGCTTCCGTCCTTTGCACCCCAAAGTGCCCCGAGTTGTCATGATAGGCTTGTAGAAGACTGTTCTGATTGTATTATAATCTGAGTCATGGGGCTATGGGTATGCGGATTGGTGCTACAACGCACCAGTAGGCCTTTATGAATTCGAAGTTTCTGTCTCTGTCGAATCAATTTAATCACCTCCGCCGGAGCCTGTTCCCGCTCCTCTTTCCCAAGCACCTTGTTAGCCACTAGGAGTTCCTTTACGCTCCTGATGATGGAGCTTTCTACTTGTATTTGTTTCCACTTATGCTCTGGTTCCTGATCCACCATTTGTGGAGCGACTGAGTGAACGTTAGTGGAGGACTGACTCTTGAGCTTCTCATGTGGTTTAGTGAATGCAGCTTGAAACATTGGCATCTCCACCTCCTCCCACTCATCCAGGTCCTCAGTGACCTCCGGTTCGGCAGTGGGCATTCTGGATAACGCGTCGGCATTGACATTCATTCTTCCGCTTCGGTACTTAATGCTGAAGTTGAAGTTTGACAGTCTGGAGGCCCATCTTTGCTCAATGGCGCCCAACTGGGCCGTACTTAAATGGGCTAACGGGTTATTGTCCGTGTAAGCCACGAAGGCCTGACCCAACAGATAATTTTTGAACCTTTCAGTAATTGCCCAAACTAAAGCCAGAAACTCTAATTTGAATGCACTGTAGTTCGAGTCATTACGTTCAGACGTTCTTAAACTCCTACTTGCATAGGCTATAACCTTCTCTGTTCCTTGCTGGTTCTGAGAGAGCACGGCACCCAAGCCCTGGTGGCTGGCGTCGGTGTACAAGATAAAAGGGCAGTCATAGTTCGGATACGCCAGCACAGGCGCTTGGATTAGTAACTGTTTTAATAGGTCGAACGAGTGCTGCTGCTGTTCAGTCCACCTAATAGGTAAGTTCTTTCTCATGTTCAATCTGGTAACGCCCCTGAGGGTTTCATGCAGTGGGGCGGCAATTTGGGCAAAGTTCCTGATGAAACGGCGATAATATCCCACAAATCCCAAGAATTTCCTCACTTCGGTCAGATTAGTCGGGATGGGCCATTCCCGGACAGCGGAAGTTTTGTCCGGATCCGGGAGCACTCCTTCGGCCCCTACTATATGTCCCAGATATTTTACTCGGGTTTTCAGGAGGTGGCACTTGGAGGGCTTTACTTTGAGTCCATAGACAGCCAACCTCTGAAAGACTTCGTTCAAGTGTTCCAAGTGATCGTGATATGTTTGCGAATAAACAATTATATCGTCCAGATACAGTAGCACGATATGGAAATTCTTGTCGCCCAAGCAGTGTTCCATAACGCGTTGAAACGTAGCTGGGGCATTCGTTAGACCGAAGGGCATTCTTTCCCATTCATATAAACCCATTGGGGTAGTGAAGGCAGTTTTCTCCTGGTCATTCGGATCCACCTGCACCTGCCAGTATCCACTCGTGAGATCAAGAGTAGAAAAATACGTGGCTTGTCTCAGAGCCGTGAGTGATTCCTCTATCCTTGGGAGCGGATATGCATCGCGGTGGGTAACTTGATTCAGACGCCGATAATCCACGCAGAATCTAAGCGTGCCATCTTTCTTCCGGACCAGCACTATAGGGGATGCCCATGGACTGTAGCTCTTTCGCACCACTCCGGCAGTCTCCATCTCCTCCAACATGTCCCTCACTGGTTGGTATAAGCTGGGAGCCAGTGGGCGATATCTCTGTTTTATGGGAGGGGCATCTCCAGTGATGATACGATGTTGAATTCGGGAAACTCGTCCGATGTCTAAGGCGCTTTGGCTAAAGGTGCCAGCATTCTGCTGGACCACCCGCAGGACTCCAGCTTTTAATTCCTCCGGGGTGTCCTCCTCCCCGATTTTGATTTCATCCCACCATGTCGTGGGGCTTCCCGGCTGACTTGATTCTTTTACGGACTCTTCTTCCCTCTCGGATTCTTCCGTATCACAACTCTCCGTCATTATAGGAACCCATACTAAGGTAGCGAGAACCTGGTTCCGGTAGAGGGTGATCGAATGATTATGTGGATTCATCACCCGGATGGTTACTCGGCCATTCTGTACTGTAACCAGAGTGCGCGCGATTAGAATATCTTTTCTTACTCGATGCATGTAGGGTTCCACCATGGCATCATACGGCCTTTCTAGGATACCACACTTGGTCTTTCCCCACACGAGAAGTTCTGAATTAGGTTTCACTTCAATCGGCTGGCGATCCATCACTTTCACTCGGCCGATGGGACCGGGGCTATTCATCAACTGTTGCTGTCCCTGGATGACTTTAATGGTCTTACACAAAGCACTTTGGACCATGGGAGAGGTCTTAGACAGTTCTAACTTTAGAGCAATGATCAGTTCTTCTGGGCAGTATCTTAAGACATTCATTCCCACGATGACAGCAGGAACTAGGGGATCGTCTACATCGGTGATTAAACAGCCCTGCTTGAGCATAATGGCCTGTCCAACTTGTAAATCTAAGTCACAATAGCCCACACAAGTAATGTCTTGCCCGTTACTGGCCAATAATTTTAACCACGTAGGAGTAGCAGCGAGACTGCCTTTTGAGGGCCAGCAGTGGTGAAAAAGTCGTTGTTGGATGGTGGTCACTGGAGACCCCGTATCTAGCAAGGCTGAAACTTCTTGACCCTCAATTTTAATGCGTATTACGGGACAATGTCCAATGTACTGTGGAGACCATTCTTCGGGGACCGGGTCCTGATCATTCAGTTCCCCCGAGGGTCGGTCTCTGTCCTCGGGGGTCTCTGGTTTAACGCCTCCTCACTTCTGCAAAATCTTTCGACATGACCACACTGGCCGCATCTCCGACAGATTGGACGTCCCTGTGGGTCAAACCGATCGGTGGCACGCCGTCCTCGGCCTGATGAACCATCACGCCACTCGCTCCGTCCTTGTCGGTCATTCATTCGTCTCCCACCTCCACTGGAGGGTGATACGCTTCTCTGCGCCAGTTTTTGTAAGTCACGCTTAATCTGGTTGACGCTAACAGCCAGGTCCTCTACTTGTCCCTTCAAGGTGTACGTTAGATCAGATGCGGGGTTTTGCACGCTTTGTGTAAGTGCCGGCCGCATCTTAATATCTTCTCCGGGCACAACCCCCTCCATTTCACCGCTGCTCCCTTCTGGATACCCGGGGTATTCGGAAAAGGTCACTTCCTTATTTTTCTTGGTTCCCATCACTTTAATAGCGGTTTCTTTAAACTCTGCAAAAGTTTTGGGGCCATTTTGTAATTTTAACATTTTTAACTGGATTTTTATCCCCTCGTGATAAGCTCCTTCGATAAACTGTGTGATTAATGTATCATCGTCCTCTTCTCTTCCTTCCACATGCCCTTCTCCATTAATATCACGTAACGCCTCTTGCAGTCCCAACGCAAAGTCTCGGAGCGTTTCCCCTGCCCTTTGCTTCCGGCTATAAAAGCGACTTTTACACTCTGGCAGTGTACTTGTGTCAAAGGTCGTGGCTAATTTTTGAAAAATTTGCTCCGCCGTCTGTTTCTGTTTGGATGGCCAAGATGCCACCTCTCTGGCAGCTGCTCCTTTGAGCTGACCCAGTAATATTTCTATTTGTTGTTCACTTCCAGGTTTATACAATTTAAACATCGACCTGATCCTTTTCCTGAAGGCCTTGAACACGCTTCCATCTCCATCTGTCTCTTCCCCCGAATACATGGGAAGCCATGGTGCTCCGAAATAATAGGGCAGAGTGATGGGATTCGTGCCCGTTTCTGTCGGTTCTGTTTGTGCACTAGATGATACACCACTTTCCTGTTCCCCCAACACTTCCTCCTGCTCGTCTGCAGACATATTCTCACTTTGTCCTTATCCTGTTCGTGGACGCCAAATGTCACACTCACCCTCTGGTGATTAAGGGGAGGAGAGCAGGTGTAGTGAAGTTGCTTCAGTTGTAGATATCCACACGTAAGTATTGATTTAAGAATATTTAATCATGCATTTGGTAAGTATAATTGAACAAAAATACAGAATTTGACCAACAGAGTCAATATGAAATACACAACTATCACAGTACAATTTTTATTGTTCCGGAACATGCACTGACATCCAGTGATCTCGCTATCTCTCTCTCGGTTCCGTACTTCTAACCACAATTAATCTTACCTTTGTGGTTTGACAACAGCTTACAATATATAAGACTTAAAATTACTCTAACATATTATTGAGGGATAAACCTCTTCTGGATTGAATCAACTCAGAGGTGATAAGGTATTATTGCGCAATAATGAACATGCTACCCTCTATAAATGAATTAAATCCTATTCTATTCTTTTTCTGTTATAGGTTCCTATATTATTCGAAAACAACTACAAAAGGATGCTTGGTAAGTATATTCACCGTCACTGGCGACAATGTAACAAGTTATATGTTGCAACTGTATCTATTATAAAACTGTCCTACCGCTACTGTACTAAAGTAGTCCCTTGGGTTATGTCCCTATAAAGTACTTGGCAACTGAGCCGATACTGTTTGTGGATGACTGCGATCTCTATTTGCTGGTGGAATGGGTTTCCCAAGGCGGTTGCGCCGGGTTTATCCCGTTATTCTGTTATCGTGGATCACAGTGGGTTTCCCCAGGCAATTGAGCCGGGTTTATCCCTTCTCCTCAGTTCACTCGCTTTGGGTTTCCCCTGGCTTCCGTGCCGGGTTTATCCCTTCTCTTTGCTCTCCTACTCTCGAGCTGATCTCCTCTCTGCACTGTAAGACGAGTAGACTGCCTGCACTTGCAATGTATCTGTAGGTGGCGGGACCTCCCCTGACACTCTGGGTCGGGTTTTGCCCGGTTGGCAGATGAGCGACAGTCACCGATAATTGCTTAATGGTGCCTTACTAGGTATAGGGTCAGGCTACACTCCCTGCGGCTCTCCCTCAATAAGGTTAATCAGTTTTTGCCTTTCCCTACTGTTTTTTCTGCAAATGTAGTGGTGCTGGGTGTGACAAATTACACTCACCACTTCCCTCCGGGACTGCTGACAGCTCCTGGACCTGACACTGCACACAGACGCCCCTCCGTGTATTAGCGCCGCCTCCGTAACAACTCCGGACGGCCTCTCCGGAATGGCGCCGCCTTCTGCGATGACGCACCAAGCCGGCCGCACCTCTCTGCACTGGTGCCGCCTCTTCAGCCTGGACGATCACCGGACACCTCAGTCTCACTGCTCACCGTCTCACGATCCCGCTGAACAAAAACACGGATCTCCGGTAAGGTCACTTCGGTATTTTGGGTCAGCGCCGTTATCCTCAATCAGCTGCGCAGCTCTGCAGTTTGTCGTTTCTCTCTCCTAACTACGCCACAGCCGTTACTCCTGGCCCCTTTTATCTCCTTCTCCTCGAGGCTCTTACTCTCCCCTCGCTCCACGAGGCAGCCAACTTTATTTACAAGGAGCTAACGGGCATAAGTTCTCTCCCCCCGCTGTACGGGGTATATAGATGAGTCCAATGATATAGTTCCTGGGGTGACTAGTCCATTCTCCCCTCTGAAGGGGCGCAATGTTTTAACCATAAAGTCACCGGGTTGTGCCATTTATATACAATATACAGCCCACTAAGCCTTCCTTGTATTCTCCCAGGCTTATCAGGTTTCATACATTTCTCCAATTATGTCATATTTACATATATACAATGGTATGCAAGTAGAGGCTGCCACAGTTCTAGCTGGGGGTCATGTGTCTGTGGGTGCAGATGTTCCTGGGTCATGGCTCGTGCATATGGACTGTACTCCGCTCACAAAGTATCAGTTTGGGTGGTTTTTTTAAGCATTGGGTTTTGAGTGTCGACCACTCATCTTGGGATGTCAGAGCGCACGCATTGCGGATTGGCGCAGCTACTTCAGCAGCAGCAGGTTTTACGGTTCCAGAAATTAGGTAAATTTAGATTGGAGTTCTATTGAAGATGGGATGTTGCCCATAGCAACTAATCAGATTCTACTTTTTATTTAGTTTGCACCATCTAGAAGATAATAGATATAATCTGATTGGTTGCTATGGGCAACATGCCATCTTCAATATAACTCCCATCTTAGTACATTTACTCCCTAAGGCCTTGGGCTGATGGAGATCGGTTTTGTGTTCATCTTTCAGTCTGTTACTGGGGTGTTATGCCCAGCGGCAGCTCCGTGCTGGAGGGGGACTGCCACTGGCTGTGATGCCAGCCCCCCCACTGCCCCCGCTGTGGTCATGGGACTGGTGCATGCGCAGTATCGTCCTTGGTATTACACATGCACATACCCTGGATTTTATGGGCTGCAGCCAAAGCAGCCAATAGAGGCATCCTGGAGGGAGGGAACACCTCCCAATGGGACTGCCTTGGGTGACTGGCAGGTGGGACTTCCAATAGGAAGTCACTACCAGTCACAGTGCAGCCAGTACAGTCTCACAGGCTGCATCTGGCTCCACTTGTCAGAGCACAGTGGTGGATTTTACCTGGGGGGGCTGCAGTCCTGCAACCCATAGGTAAAATCCACCACTGGTCATGTCCAATGTCGTTTGTCTTGTGTTTGTCTTGTCTGTTCCCCTGTCCGTCCTACTCGGAGATTAGCTACTCGCCATTGTTGGCAATGGGAGTCTTGAGGGATTTACAATTTTTGCCTGTACTGACGGACTAATTCGGCTATTTACAATTACACAATCTGGTCTTAGGTCTGTCCCTCAGCAGGTTTTTATTTTACCTCTTGCCGAGTTCACTTGTGTTTCCCTAAATACCCCCCCCCCCCCTATATTCCCCTCTGTGTCTTCATGTTTGTTGAGGCCACTTTAGCTGAGTTGCCAATACAATTACTAGCATTTTTTCTTTTGGCAGATCCTCCGATATATCAATAATCATTTGTATATTAATAAACAGCTGACGCCTCTCTGCCAAATCTACGTCTCTGTGTCTTTATTCCATTACAGTATAAGGGTAAGTGATCTGCACCCATGACACCCCTCGTCCGATAGAAGGTTTAGGGACCAGAAAACCTCCATAGGTCTTATGCACAACTTTACATTATGGGCAACCCGTGTTTCCACAGCAATTCTAGAACTACAAGTCCCAGCATGCTACAGAACATAAATAAATAAATCTGCTTTCTGATGCACAAAGTCACGGTTATCTGTGCTTTGCGCATGTGTAGGACCCGTTCCTGTGGGTCCTGTGGTGTAGGGTGCCAGACTGTCAGTGACTGACAGGGGCCTGATTCAGACCTGCTTGCTAAGCAGCGTTCTTTCGCAAACGTTCTTTCGAGCAAACGCTGCCCGCTGGGGGAACGACCACCTGCCTACCTTTATCGACCCAAAGTCTGCGCCTGCATGCAAATGAATGTGTACGGTTACACCGACATTCGCATGCAGCGGCACAGGCTAAAAATCATTCGATGGTCGCCGACCATCGAATGATTTTCGCCCTCTCGCAGATGAAAGTCAGTCTGAACTGAGATGGACGAAAAGGGGGCGGGCGCTGATGTCATGTGAAGTCATGTGACATCAGCCACCCACCCCGAACAGGCATTGGCCCATCTGTGTTCCCAGCATTTTCATGGGGGCGCCCATAAAACGATGGGTGTTCCCCTGCCCAAGGCCACTCTCTGCCCCTTCCCTCCCTTCAGTGTGTGAATGCCTGGTGTTCGCACATCGGGTCTGCACATGCGTATTCTCGCCCATACGCATGTACAGACCCGCAACATTGAACCGGCCTGAATCATCCCCACAATGCAATTTCCACGGAGTGTACGCGGGGGGACAGGACGGGGGTGAGGGCTAGGAGAAAGGGGTCTCTGTTTGCAAAGACATGTCATGTCGATGCTTTTTAGGTGGGGGGAAGAGGTCGGGATGTAAAGGTGTCCATACACTTAGGCGGTATCTCTGGCGGGAGGTACCCGGGCGGCAGAACTGCGTATAATACCCATTATGCCGTCCTTATGCATACGATGTAGCGTATGCAATCCCAGCCAATCCTGCTGAGATGCGATAAATCTATCGTGCATCAGATGCAATCTTCAGGCTCTGATGCAATATACACGGGACAGCGCATTGCTAAGGATTTTGGGGCGCTGGGCTCTTTGGGCTGCTGTTGCTGGGCTGCTCCATGGCATCATATCGTACACTTTCAATCACCCCTTTAGTTTGTTTAATATATATGTAGCACCCTTCACATTTATTATTACTTCTTACCTAGGTAAGTCCTATCACATATAATTTCCCCTATCCCTTTTACTATCACTTTAATTTCACACTAATGTGATGCCATGGGGTGGTTCTGCTGGGCTGGCCTGGGGGGCCCTGTGCCCTGGACCTGTCCCAGAGTAGTGTTAGGGACTTGTCCTATTGAGGTAACCTGGATGCGGTGGTCAAGCCCATACTAATGGCCATTACTATGCTAATAACCTCAAATGCAATATAGCAAGATATTAAAAGGTCTAGCATATATATTTAGTGTGCACCTGCAAACTCCTCCTCCTGCTTGCTGCACTACAAGTCTCAGCAGGTAGCACCTCATATGTCCAGGGTGTGCAGTTTAGGGCCCCTCCCCCTATGTACTATATATTGTGTATTCATACACACTGGAAGGAACTAGAGACGCCTTCCTCCTTAACTAGCACCCCACCCACCTGTCCCAGATTGATTTTAATTAGGTTGGAGTCCCAACATTCAAGACTGCACACCTCAGCTTGGCACTATGAGGGTAAGTCCTACTATACATATATGCTGAGTGTTAGTCTGTGGGACTGTGTTTGGGGCGCTGGGCTCTTTGGGCTGCTGTTGCTGGGCTGCTCCATGGCATCATATAGTATACTTTCAATCACCCCTTTAGTTTGTTTAATATATATGTAGCACCCTTCACATTTATTATTACTTCTTACCTAGGTAAGTCCTATCACATATAATTTCCCCTATCCCTTTTACTATCACTTTAATTTCACACTAATGTGATGCCATGGGGTGGTTCTGCTGGGCTGACCTGGGGGGCCCTGTGCCCTGGACCTGTCCCAGAGTAGTGTTAGGGACTTGTCCTATTGAGGTAACCTGGATGCGGTGGACAAGCCGATACTAATGGCCATTACTATGCTAATAACCTCAAATGCAATATAGCAAGAGATTAAAAGGTCTAGCATATATATTTAGTGTGCACCTGCAAACTCCTCCTCCTGCTTGCTGCACTACAAGTCTCAGCAGGTAGCACCTCATATGTCCAGGGTGTGCAGTTTAGGGCCCCTCCCCCTACGCCCTGCTAGGAAACAAGTACCTGCGTGTATTTCATGTGTTTGATGTGTTTTTACAACATAAATGCAAGATACCTCAAGATACATGATAGAAATATAAAAATATTCTGAAATACGGAATAATCCGTTATCCAAAATTCTTCTGATCCCGAGCATTTTGGATAAGGGATAATCAACCTGTATTTACAACAGGAATAAATATCCATTTTCAAGAAGACTAGATTGAATTTACATTCAGTAGGTTCATTTTTCCCACTGTTCCGACAGATTCTGACAGTCGTAAAGACTGGGGATCACCGAAAGCAGCCACCAATAGTCCAAAACAGACACGGATTCCACAATCCAGCGTCCATTTTTGACAAATCAGATTAGAATTTTTAACAAGTCAATCTGCATCGTCGAGTCCTGGCTGAAAATGTCCAGGATTGAATACCGACGATGACAGCCAATATTTCTGACTGTCGGAAATCAGAGCCGGCCCTAGCCTAAATGACACCCTAGGCAAGATTTTGGCTGGTGCCCCCTAGCACAGCCACTAGTTCCGCCTCTGACCCTGCTCCCCTTTCCCAGCACCATCAACCCTCATCATAGCAGTCATCATTTTGGTGCTCCTACCTGCATTATTTTCATTAGAAACAGTGCACACATTCGGTGCGCAGCCCAAACAGGGGTGTGTTCTTGCTGGGAAGGGGCATTGCTACACAATAGTACCCCCAATTCAAATTATGCCACACAGTAGTGCAATTTTATTCACATTATACAGATGGGGCAGGCCTCTTCTTTGCTGGCGAATCGCCAGAACGTCAGCGCTTGCGATCCGCCAGCAGCCTGGCTCACCATCTGACTGAGACGCGCGTGCGTCTCACGCGCACGTGCGTCTCAATCTCCATCGGCGGGGCGACAGGAACCCTGTCCGTCTCCGCTTCAGGGAGACGGACAGGGTTAGGGGGGGGGGGGGGTGTGTGTGTGTGCGGGCAGGCGGCAGGGACCCCGGGTGACCGCCGACAAGCCGGCAGTGACCTGCTAACACTGTGACCTCTGCCTCTGCTTGGATACAGATGTTTCCTCATACATCTTGACCCAATAAGCCATGCAGCTCCTGGCCAGTTCTGCTAATGTTGGCTGCCTTTTTTGCTGAAAATTCGTCTTATTTGCATTGTTATGACCAGCATACACAAGGAGCTTCCGATAATTAAAATGATATGTGGCATGCCTATATTCTGTGAGCGACTGTGGCTGTACCTGCATACTGAATGCTATGTTACAGTGATTTCCATGAATACACTATTTCCTATGCAGATACAGTCTCATTAGCACACTGAATATAGGCATGCTGCATATCATTTTAATCAGCAGAAGCTGCTGATGCCCCTTGGCATTCCAGATGCCCTAGGCAATTGCCTAGTTTGCCTATGCCTAAGGCCGTCTCTGTCGGAAATATTGGCCAAGATTGAATTCCCCCCACAGACATTGTGTGTGACTCAGAAGCAGGCTCTTTTGGCATGCATATTTAGCCTCATGGTATTGGTTATGTAGAGTTTGATTTGGATTTGAAATATAGAAATCTGCTTTGAATCTATTCACTTGTCATCAGTGTACCTTCAGTATTTTCTGTTACTGCATGAAACATTCAAGTCATTTAATCATAATGGTTTCACCACTAGAGGCCAGCACATTACAAGAATTCACATATCTCATTTGTGTGCTACCGAAATGTATCTTTTCATCACTCCTGCTTTAGTATTTATTTATATATATATATACATATATATATATTTATATATATGCTGTATATATATTTATTAAGCAGCACACAGGCTGACAGCCTTTCTTGGTATCATTATAGATGATCTGAAAGGATCTTAGCAAATATTTTTATATTTGAATTTAAATGGGTGATGGGCCTATATGATCCCATTTGTTGAGGATCCTGATTAGGTTTAGGAATAAGTATAGTATGGGCATTATTGAAGTGAAGGAAAGGTGTATGTTGTTTCATTATGTTGGTAAAATATTCTAATAAGGTAGGTACAAGGTTGAAGTATTTTGTACAAGGTTGAAGTATTTTGTACAATTCAGCAGGTATGCCAGCAGGCCCTGGTATATTTATGTAAGTGAAGTTTAGAGATCGTACCATATATTTAATCAAAGGTGATAGGGTTGCTGAGTATCTAGGCTTGGGAGCGAGAAATTGTGGGTATATTAACTTTTTTGATTAGCCGTTCATGAGCCTCTTTGTCGAATGGTAAATCTGAATATAAACTTTTGATGCGAAACAGTTCACTATTTGGAGTGACTTTGTAAGTAATTCGCCTGTATGCTGTTGTTTAAGTGCTGTAATAGGACGGCGTGAGGTGTGTTTTCTGGTCATATTGGCCATCAAACGACCTATCTTATTACCCCATCTATAATATTTAAAACTACCGAAGGTGAAATCTTTCTTGTCCTGGGTCAATAAGAAGTTATTTCTTTGTTATACTTCCTAAGATTGTGTAATTACATTTTTTAATCTGATTGATTCAGTGTGTAATACAGTATTTATACATTGATTATACATAATTTTTGCTATTAAGATATCAATGTAAGGCAGTGGTTCCCAAACTGTGGGCTGTGGCACCCAGGGGTGCCCTGGATTGGTGATCCGGGAACATTTTTAATTATTCATGGTGAGTGTAATATTCAAAACCCGTATTTGTGGCTTTCAGTCATAAAATATATGGACAAACATAAGTGAATCCTGTCCCTTACTACATAACTGAGCCTAAGAATGACATACAGTATAAACACAATTTACTTAAGTTAATATTTTTTCTAAATGACTCAATAAGAAACTTTTGGCCTAGGGATGCTACAAAAAATGACCACTGATGTAAGGAGTAAGCACCAATTGTGATGTAGCACGCTGAACAGCATCAGTGATTGACAGTGTGGTTCCATTTGGGGGCAGGAGGGGGCCACATCGCTGCTATTTTGGGGAAGGGAAAAGGCCAGTATTTCCTGTTGTCTTCCAAGGTTCTGCGATGGCTAGCTTGCATGACCCCATGGGTGCTGCAAGCCGCCCAATGGTGTCTCAGTGATCCAATGCTGAGTCCTAGGAGGCAATGCCAGTGCCATATTTATAATGGGTGCAGTGTCCGTGGTGCACACGGGCCCCTGCATCCCAGGGGGCCCACATCACACGCTGCACCTTTTTTTTAATACTTACCCTGACAAGTCCATCGGTGGCAGCAGTAGTGCTGTCCAAATTGTCAGAAAATGGCATTGTGGCCCTTTTTTCTGGCAATCTGTGCATGTACAGTGGGGTATAAATGCTCTAGAGGGCAGACTACACAATGTTGGCAGTAGCAGAGATTCAAAAATGGGCAAAAAGATGGCCACCAAGCCATTATTCCAGAGATCTACTCTGCTGATTAGACCCTACTACACAGCGATGTCCCGGGCAGAGGAGGAGCACAGCCAGAGAAGGGTGCACATGGACCTCCTCCTCTCTTAGAACTCCCCTCGCAGCTTGTATCACTACTGCAGTACGAGGTGTCTGCTTGTAATAGACACCTCCCTCTGCATTTACTTCCAGGGAACCAGCAGTGACAGCAACTCTGGCTACATCCAAATTAGCCCCATGTGACTCTACCTGAATCCTTAGAGGCTTCACGGGTAATGACCATGTCTTCTGTCCACCAGAGACTGAATCTGTCCCAACACCTGTAACATATTTTTTTTAAACCAATCTAAAACTCTGGGTCTGATTCAGATGTGGTTGGAGTTGCTAGCAGTGCTGTTTTTTGGAACATCTTCTGTGCCATAAAAATCTGGACGGTTCCGAGAATTGGGCGGAGCTAAATGGCAGATGGGCATGGTTTTGGGCATAAGGAGCATGGCCTAGTGCCGCAACCACAAGTTTTTGTCAGGTTTGGGGGTGTGCCAATCACTCCCCCAGGAGCTGGGCCACACCAAACTCTCTCCCTGCAGTGAAGAGATGCCATGTACAGTACATGCCCTTGGTATCTTTTCAATGATCAACAGTTTGGACACCCGCACCAGCTTGGTCTCACATACTGCAAAAAGGGGTGTATTCTATCAGACAGTCCTGTGGCATCACAAGAGTATTGGAACTGCCCTTTCTCCAATAACCCATTCTGTGTGCATTTAGGGAGCCTGCGATATAATAACGGTAATAGAAATATTTATTTAATGATATAAATTATTAGAAAACTTCCGTTAGAAAAATGTAAATACAAATTTGATAAGAGATCATAATTCTTGAATCTCACAGAAAGACTCTGTATCTGCTCTGTATCTGAGAACTGCTCCCTTACATATATCTGTTGCATATTTATAAATAGCGATCAGTATTCATGTGTCTCCTACAAATGTCATTGAATGAATATTTTATAAGTTGTTCTAGACTTGCTAAAGAGATTTCCTAATGTAAAATATTGTTCTGTATATAAAATATTGTACTGATAATAAATTGTAGTTTTTGTATATTCGTTTCTACTTTATTTACATACAAACCTCTGTTGAGAGCTCAAGTTTAAAGTGGTATATATGTTACAATGCGTTCGTGGTGGGAGCCCTGTCATGTCATCTAAAAGAATTAAAGACACGGGTGCTTACTACGAATTGACTGCTAAATAGAGAATTAGAAAATGTAGCGATTATTGAAAAGCAATGGTTGGAAATACACAGGTGTGCCCCTGTGTTTTTGAGGGTCTAACATGTCAGAAATGTCCACCTCCACCCAGTCTCAGTTGCAGATTGGTGGAAGCCCCAGACCTACAGATGTAGCAGGCCTCGTCTAGTGTGGTCTGGCTGTTGGATCGCCAACCACCAGCCCCGGAAGGGGACGTGCGAGCACCCCCTTCCGACGGAGCCCACCTCCACCCTCCGCTGCCTCCATGCCGCTCCCCCATCGGTGCCCCCAGCCTCCCCCACCCACCCCCCAACCCTGCCCATCTCCCTGAAGCGGAGGGGGGCAGGGTTTCTATCCAGCCGAAAAACTGGGACGTGCTCGTAAGACACTCGTGCATCCCAGTCAGATGGAGCGCCTCTCCACCAGCAATCACCAGCGTGGGCATTCTGGCAATCCCAGCGCTGAATGAGAGCCGCTCCATCTTTTTTCACAATTGCACGGATGGCACAAAATATCCCATAGTTCAGGAATTGCATATGGATATTATTTATTAACAGTTTCTTATATAGCGCAGCATATTTCGTTGCGCTTTATAAAAGGAGACAGTGATACAACAAACAGGGAATTTACGGACAATCAAAAGGTAGGAGGGCCCTGCTCACAAGCTTACAACCTATAGGGATATGCGAGTGGATAGCGATTACCGATCCATACGCAATTCTCTTGCAATTTACCAAGAAGCCCTGCACAGTCCGGTCCGGCTGCCAGTAACCAGTGTAGTTCCTCTATACTGCCCTTAGACGCTATCAGCGACCATCACATTACACCTTGGCGATTGTGGTCCGCCCAGTGGCGTAACTAGAAATTTTGCCCCCCCCCTGCCAACAAAAATTTTGGGCGCCCCCCCCCATACATTAATTATAATATTTTCATACATATCCTTACTCCCCCCCCCTACATCACTATTGTCCCTCCTATCATAATTATCTCCCCTGTCTCTCCCATCAAAGTTCTCCCTCCTGTGCCTGTTCTCCACTGAACATATCATTAGAGAAGTTTCAGACCTGGGGTGGCAGGCAGGCAGGATCCAGGAGCAGGTAGGTATCCAGACAATGTGCTGACATATGGTACTTAAACCTACCCTCCGTCTTGGGGCATATAAGCTGGTATACAACAAAATTAGTATTACAATTAACACTGTGACGGATATCAATCTGTTTACCAGTTTGTGGGTGTTTAAAGTGACTTCCGGCAAGCATATATTGGCAGGATACACAGCCACATCTGGTACAGCCCAAACCTTTGGAATTTAAGAATGAAGAATTTGCGGCTTGGGTTTCAATTTTTAAGCGAGATAAATCTATTTTAACTAGCCAATCTTTTAAGTTCTTACCCCTGGAATAACAGGGCATGAGAGAAGTGTTGACAAAAGGTAAGTTACTGTCCATATTTAGAATGGGCCAGTGTTTTTTAGAAATAGCATTAATTTGTGGCGATAGATGGATAAACTTGTTAACCCATGGCAATTTATTATTATTCTTAGGATCTCATGTTCTTCTCACAAATTAAGTAGATCTATCTAATTCAAGTACTTTTTGTTTGGCCTCAGTTAAAATATTGGTGGGATAACCCCGTTGTGCAAATCTGTCCATAAGATCATTGATATGGTTTATGGCTGTTGAACGGTCACTATTTATTCTCAGTATGCGTACCATCTGAGAATATGGTAGGCCTCGTTTGAGGATTGAAGGATGACAACTAGTAATGGCCAAGGGTTGGTTACGATCTGTGGGTTTTTTGTAAACTGCTAAGAGATTTATCATTAATCAAGATTTTAACGTCCAAAAAATTAATCTCACTAGTGCTCATAGAATAAGTCAATTTGATTGGACAATCAGACTCATTATGATTATTAATAAGTGACTTAAAGGCAACATCTGTGGAGGACCATAAAAGGAATAAGATGTCTATATAGCGCCCAAAACAGGCCAGATGTTGTCTGGTTTCTGGGTCACATTAAAACAAACATCTATGAAATACATGACAATATTTGCATAGCTCGGGGCTGCGCTAGAACCCTTTGGGGCTGCGCTAGAACCCTTCGCATAGCCCCGAGCCTGCATGTAAAACTGTCTATCATACAAGAAAAAATTATTACAGAGAACCAACTCCAAAAGAGCAATAATGGCTTCCATTTGAGCAGTTGAGTATCTTCCGCAACTTATTCAAAAAGCTACCAGTATCCAACAGAAAGCTGGATTCAGCCTGTATATACGGCTGAATAGATAGAATAGAATCCCCCAAAAATTGCAGTAGGTTGAAAAAGAGAGTCACAAGCTGCTATGACGGGACGTCCTGGTGGAGTAGTCAAACTTTTAGAATTTTTGGAATGGTATAAAAAAAAAAACGGGATCACCGGAAATTCAGGAACTAGTAAATCAGCTGCTTCTTTGCTGCTTGTACAGTCTGTTGTAAAGATGTTTGTAGAGCTCATGTAAAACAAGGAGTAGGATCCTTGGAGAGAGGTACAGTACATAACTTCTCGATCCGATAACTGAGATTCAGCCTCATTGCGGTAATCACATAAGTCCTGGAGAACAATTCCTCCCCCTTTATCCACTTCATGGATAATAAGATTATGATTATCGGACAAACATTTCAAAGCCGAATGCTCTAAGGGAGAGAGATTTGGGTGTTTCTCTGGTAATGGATGAATTAAAGAGGATATATCCTCGTCCACCATGCATGTATAGGTCTTTATGCTGGAATTGAAAGACGTGAGTTCAAACGTGGATGCTGCATGAAATAGCTTCAGACATGGGGGAATGGTATCCTCTTGAGTACTTGTATGTATAGGTGGATGCAAATGAAATAATTATTTTAGTTTCAAACTCCTCTAGAATATATAACGCTCCACATTCCACTGTAAATGATCAAAAGTGACTGTAGGTATATAGGAAAGGCCCCTTGACAGCAACTGAGACTCACTATTAGATAGTTTTAGTGAAGAGAGATTGAAAATGATGGATTCTTGGCAATTGGAGCTTTTGTTGCCTGGATGGTACCGCCTTTTTTGGCCCCTTCTCCTTGTGTAACTGCGCGTGGATGGCCTCTCCCTCTGTGAGGAGCCTTTAAAGGAAAGCTTGACCGTGGTACTGTATCTTCCGTATTTTAACTCCCTGTATCTTGGGAAGATTCTGTGTCAAACTGTGTGTTGACTGGTCTATTGCAGCTGAATTTAGGGCGGCGTCTCTTTTGACTTTGCTGGTTGGATAACCATTTGTAAACTGCGTGATGTTCATAGTCCATCTCCACTTTATGTAATTTTTCTTTTTTGAATTTAATAAAGTCTCTTTTATATTGAGAGATCTGCGTGTTCAGTTTGTCCATCCAATTTTGGTCAGTATCTGCTTCCAAAGTAGAACTGTGGGCTGTTTCAAAGACTGTGATCCTGCTTTGGATCGATTCCAATTCTTTTGCAGACTTTGCGATGACTAATAAAATAAGATCGAATGCACATTTATTTAATATCGCGATCCATCTCCTGCCAACTTGGGGATCTTGTATCCCTATAGTGGGGCACTCACGCACCCTGAACCCTGACGGGATTTTTTTCATTTTGAAATAATCGCTAAGGGATAAGCGATGTAAGTGGAAATCGATTTCTTTCTTTTTCAGTCTTAACAAATCTCTGTATAGGGTTTCTGGTGATGCAGCTTTGTTCTCATCGTCTATCCCCGCATTACAGAGAATAGCCTCAGCTTCTGACTCTGAGTAGGAGAACATGTCTCCTATAGGGAATGACATATCTGCAGCTGTACCACCTTCAGCCATGTCAAACAACGGTTGCATATATACTGTATGTATACTGCATGCTCTGCTTTTGTCAGTCTGGACAAAGGCAGAGCATGCCGAAATGGATTCGTCGACTGCCACATGCTAATTTTTGTGTACCACTTTAGATGTGCTGCAAATATTGATTATTGAATTGCCTCAAACTGGTGGCTCATTTGAGCAATAAAGGATTTGTAAATTACTCTATGAAAGGAGTGCTGCCCTATCTGTACCGTCAAGGATACACAGTTTCTTTATATACAGTATATGTATATATATATATATATATATATATATATACAGATGCCAAAGCAGGTACCAGCACTCATGGGACCATCCTAAGATGGTCGCCTAGCAACCGGCTCGGAGCTCCGGACGCATCGGCAGGTGCGCGTCTCGAACTGATGACGTCAGAGGATCCGGTGCCACGGACGGAGGCTGGCGACTATCCCACGGGGGTTGAAAAGGTAATGGTTTCATTATGTATATATATCTGTACTTGTGCACTGCTTAGATGAGCTTGAAAAAGGTTGTAATAAACCGAAACGTCGCTTCACGGACATCTGAGTTTGTCTGTTTCTTAACAAAGTCCCATGAGTGCTGGTACCTGCTTTGGCATCTGTATATTTGTGTGTATACACATTACATGGCACCGGGGCATTTTGCAACTTATATCTCTACGGAAGAGTGCCGACTGGAACTTCTTTACTATATATATACATATATACTGTATAGCTTGATTCCACACTAGGCAGAAAGTGGTCCTCACACCAGTTTGCTCAGAAGCTTTTTTTTATAGAGAAAAACAGCAAAGAAAAGTTCAACTGCACATGGCAACATATTAGATTGTTCAAATGGAAGGTACAGGTACTTATCAGTTGTCCATCACTGCAGAAATAGTGTTGTAAGGACACCCGTCACCGACTTTCAGCAAGGTACCCGACAGCCTGTTTCGGTGGTGCTACCACCTTTGTCAAGGATGCAATAAAAAAAGTTTTTTTTCACCTACTTCTACAAAGACTCAAGAGTGCCGCTTATTCTACAAACCTAGATATATATATATATATATATATATATATATATATATATACAGGGTGAAAGAGCCGGCACTCGCACTTAACAAGAGCAAACGCCTCTGGGTGTCCTCTGCAGCAAGTAAACACAACAGGAGGAAGGCGGAGGCACTCCAAGAGGTCTTTGTAGAAAGATAAATTTATTTTCAGCAAAAGTGGACACAAACGCCTATGTCGACGTTTCAAAGCAACAGCTTTTTCCTCAAGACGGCGCGTGGCCAAGCAAACAATAGCATGTACAAAAATGACAGCATTTATACTCACTTATCCACTCGTGGGTCCGTCCTGCCGCCGAGTGTGTCTGGACTTCCCCTCAGCTGTGTGGGCGGTCGCTCAGTCACTGACGGCATCCACAGCGCGTCCGTTGCTTGGAAACGCTCAGGACGCTAGATGCCGTCCTCGGCAGCAGGACTTCTCCTGCACAGACGTGGAACCTGAAAATAACAATAATAGTAAACACACTGGATTACTAACAAAAGAATGGCTAAATAGCGTATATAACATTATTACGTGTACACATAAACAGGATGAACTGTAATAGCCTAATCAGATGCAGTTGCACGGAAGGTTATAAAAATACATTCCAGTTCAAACGTTCGTTCAGACCATGTGGTCTAGTGGTAGAAAGTTGATAAATCCATTTGGATTCAAGCTTCAATAAAAGACCATCCCTGTCACCCCCACGTTTGAGGGGGGGCACATGGTCAATCAAGATGAAGCGCATCTGACTGACTGTATGGCCGGCTTCAAGCCAATGTCTGGCTACCGGCTGGTCAGCAGTTCTGGTTTTTAAAGCAGAGTTTATGGAAGACCGGTGCAGAGCCATACGTTCCCGTATGGTTCGCACCGTTTTGCCCACGTAATGCAGTTTACAAGGACAGAACATAAGGTAGATAACATGCGTGGTAAGGCATGACAAAACATGTTTAATAGATATTGTCGACATGTTGGTTGGATGTTGAAACTGTCGACACACTACCAAGTTCTTGCACGTCGTACAGTTAAGGCACCGGTAGCACCCTGGAGGCTTGTGTAAAAAAGTTCCTGTAGACGGGCCCTGAGGGGCATCGAAGCCAGTAATATCAGTGTGGACCACTCTGTCCTTAATATTCCTCCCGCGTGTGTAACAAGGCATCGGACGAATATTTTTAAAGCAAGGCAATGTACTGTCTGTTTTAACAATAGGCCATAAGGCCTTAGTGGCCCTCTGTACCACCGGGCTGGATGTTGAAAATTCCTGCTTCCAGGGTAGAATGTCCATATTTGAACGGATTTTAGGGACCAGTAAAGACTCCCGAGGTAAGGACAGTATTTCAGTTTGAAGATTTCTCAGATGGGTGAGATCATATCCCCTGCTGGCAAAGCGAGCTACCACTTGGTTGGTGCTGTTTCGTGCCGCTTCCTCCGTACTCGATATACGGGCCACTCTAAGTAGCTGGGACTTGGGAAGCCCCTTTTTGAGAGGTTTTGGATGATGACTCAAGGCTAGGAGGAGGGTATTGCGATCGGTCGCTTTATTGAATACCGATGTGGATAACTTACCCTGATTAATCGATACCAGTACATCCAGATAATTGATCATATCTTTCTGGATATTCATGGTGTACTTTATACTGGAATTGCTGGAGTTGATGGCATCGACGTGTTGTTCCAGCAGGTCAATGGGTCCAGACCACAGGCAGAACAGGTCATCTATAAATCGCACGTATAACAGTGCATGTTGTTGAAAGATGGGGTGGTCGAGAAATTTCGTAGATTCCTCCGCAAACATATAGATGTTTGCGAAGCTGGGGGCCACCGGGCTCCCCATTGCACACCCGCTAGTTTGCAAAAAATACTTCCCATTGTATAGGAAGTAATTCCGTTCAAGGGTTAAGGACAACAGCTTCAAAAAGAGGGGGTGGTCCATTTCATCGATGTGATTCTGTTGCATAAAATTAGCCACAGCCTCCACCCCTGCCTGTTGGGGGATGGAGGTGTACAGGCTGCTTACATCTAGGGTAACGAGATATGTATTTTCAGGAACAGATGAAAAAGCTTGTAAACGCCCCAGAAATGCAGAGGTGTCTTTGATGTAGGTTGACTGTTTTTGGATATAGGGTTGGAGGATAATGTCGAGAAATTTGGATATCGGTTGGTACAATGAATTATTGGCACTGATGATTGGACGGCCCGGTGGATGGGAGACAGATTTGTGGATTTTTGGGACCGTGTATATTATAGGGGTGACTGGATGTTTCTGGAACAATGCTTGTGCCAGGTCCATATTCATCACCCGATTTTGTACTGCCTCCTGTAGAATAGCTTCTAATTCATTCTGGTACTGCCGTGTTGGATCACCGGCAAGGGGGAGGTACGTGTTGGTATCACTCAGTTGGGATTCGAGCTCAATTTTGTAATCTGTTAGGTCTTGTATTACAATTGCTCCACCCTTGTCCGCTGGTCGTATGATGATATTGCGGTATTTGGACAAGGAGGATAACGCGTCCTGCTCTGCTCGGGATAAGTTGTAATGCATCACCGGAGCTGCCGCATTGTATTTCGAGACTGAATTATCCACCAGTCTGGCAAATGTGGGTATTGATTTATTCATGGAAGGGGGATCAAAAGTAGAACGAACACGAGAACGGATGAACTCCTGGATGGCTGACTTATCCCTTTCATCTTTTTTGTTTTGAAAGTGTTCGCGCAGTCTAAGGTTTCGATGGAACCTGTGTTGGTCGATCTGCCACTGTAGGTCATTGTGAGGATTGGTAGGGACGAATGAAAGTCCTTTGTTTAGTACGGAAATTTCAGAATCTGAAAGCACATGAGATGATAGATTGTAAATTAAGTTCTCAGAGCCTTCAGTTCGCGCAATCCTCTGGTTTTGGTGCCCCCGGCGGGTGGACGCCCTCCGCCTCTTCCTTTTTTGGCCTGTGTGGCCGGATCTTGGACTAAAGGGGGTAGCCCCGATGATTGGGGATCGTCTGAGTCTTGGACCCGAAAATCGCTATCAGAGTTTGAGGTGGGGGTTTCGCGACTGCGGTATTCTCTTCTCCGCCTGTAGTTAGTAGAACCGCTTCGTTGGTAATATGCTGGTTTAGAGTCGCCTCCCATCAACCACCTATACACACGATTATCTTCATAATCTCTGGTCACGATATTGAATTTGTTGGCCTTAAATTGTAAGAGTTCCTTTTTATATGACGCAACTTTAGACGCCAGCTGTTGTGGCCAATCGGGATTTTCCTCAATAATTTTGGGTACGTTGTGCTGAGACTCCATATTGGCGATTTTTTCTTTGACTAAAGCCAATTCCCTGGAAGACTCCTCAATGACGAGCAGCATCAAGTCATTGCTGCACTTGTTGAGGATGCCTACCCATTTGGCACAAAAATCAGGGTTAAACCGACCAATGGTAGGGGTGTTCCTAATACGGAAGCCCCTAGGTATCATCTGCATGCGAAAATATTTGGATAAACTGGATCCATGTAGATTGTAATCGACTTCTCGTTTTTTCAAGTGATATAATTGATGGGTGATGTCATCCAAAGTAACGTCAATGGAAGCTTCATCATCTGTGGCATCAAACAGAATGTCCTGTGCCTGTGTATCGTTGTAGCTGTGTAATAGCCCTCTGGTGGGTGGCATGGTGCGACACCCGGTGTTCACAGCAGGTTCCATGTCACGTGCAGTCGTGGATAAACGTGACAACATTAGTTGAGGGGTGCCTTGGTCCGGGTGACCTGTATGCACAGGTCTGGCGATACAGGGTGAAAGAGCCGGCACTCGCACTTAACAAGAGCAAGAGCAAACGCCTCTGGGTGTCCTCTGCAGCAAGTAAACACAACAGGAGGAAGGCGGAGGCACTCCAAGAGGTCTTTGTAGAAAGATAAATTTATTTTCAGCAAAAGTGGACACAAACGCCTATGTCGACGTTTCAAAGCAACAGCTTTTTCCTCAAGACGGCGCGTGGCCAAGCAAACAATAGCATGTACAAAAATGACAGCATTTATACTCACTTATCCACTCGTGGGTCCGTCCTGCCGCCGAGTGTGTCTGGACTTCCCCTCAGCTGTGTGGGCGGTCGCTCAGTCACTGACGGCATCCACAGCGCGTCCGTTGCTTGGAAACGCTCAGGACGCTAGATGCCGTCCTCGGCAGCAGGACTTCTCCTGCACAGACGTGGAACCTGAAAATAACAATAATAGTAAACACACTGGATTACTAACAAAAGAATGGCTAAATAGCGTATATAACATTATTACGTGTACACATAAACAGGATGAACTGTAATAGCCTAATCAGATGCAGTTGCACGGAAGGTTATAAAAATACATTCCAGTTCAAACGTTCGTTCAGACCATGTGGTCTAGTGGTAGAAAGTTGATAAATCCATTTGGATTCAAGCTTCAATAAAAGACCATCCCTGTCACCCCCACGTTTGAGGGGGGGCACATGGTCAATCAAGATGAAGCGCATCTGACTGACTGTATGGCCGGCTTCAAGCCAATGTCTGGCTACCGGCTGGTCAGCAGTTCTGGTTTTTAAAGCAGAGTTTATGGAAGACCGGTGCAGAGCCATACGTTCCCGTATGGTTCGCACCGTTTTGCCCACGTAATGCAGTTTACAAGGACAGAACATAAGGTAGATAACGTGCGTGGTAAGGCATGACAAAACATGTTTAATAGATATTGTCGACATGTTGGTTGGATGTTGAAACTGTCGACACACTACCAAGTTCTTGCACGTCGTACAGTTAAGGCACCGGTAGCACCCTGGAGGCTACTATTATTGTTATTTTCAGGTTCCACATCTGTGCAGGAGAAGTCCTGCTGCCGAGGACGGCATCTAGCGTCCTGAGCGTTTCCAAGCAACGGACGCGCTGTGGATGCCGTCAGTGACTGAGCGACCGCCCACACAGCTGAGGGGAAGTCCAGACACACTCGGCGGCAGGACGGACCCACGAGTGGATAAGTGAGTATAAATGCTGTCATTTTTGTACATGCTATTGTTTGCTTGGCCACGTGCCGTCTTGAGGAAAAAGCTGTTGCTTTGAAACGTCGACATAGGCGTTTGTGTCCACTTTTGCTGAAAATAAATTTATCTTTCTACAAAGACCTCTTGGAGTGCCTCCGCCTTCCTCCTGTTGTGTTTACTTGCTGCAGAGGACACCCAGAGGCGTTTGCTCTTGTTAAGTGCGAGTGCCGGCTCTTTCACCCTGTATCGCCAGACCTGTGCATACAGGTCACCCGGACCAAGGCACCCCTCAACTAATGTTGTCACGTTTATCCACGACTGCACGTGACATGGAACCTGCTGTGAACCCCGGGTGTCGCACCATGCCACCCACCAGAGGGCTATTACACAGCTACAACGATACACAGGCACAGGACATTCTGTTTGATGCCACAGATGATGAAGCTTCCATTGACGTTACTTTGGATGACATCACCCATCAATTATATCACTTGAAAAAACGAGAAGTCGATTACAATCTACATGGATCCAGTTTATCCAAATATTTTCGCATGCAGATGATACCTAGGGGCTTCCGTATTAGGAACACCCCTACCATTGGTCGGTTTAACCCTGATTTTTGTGCCAAATGGGTAGGCATCCTTAAACAAGTGCAGCAATGACTTGATGCTGCTCGTCATTGAGGAGTCTTCCAGGGAATTGGCTTTAGTCAAAGAAAAAATCGCCAATATGGAGTCTCAGCACAACGTACCCAAAATTATTGAGGAAAATCCCGATTGGCCACAACAGCTGGCGTCTAAAGTTGCGTCATATAAAAAGGAACTCTTACAATTTAAGGCCAACAAATTCAATATCGTGACCAGAGATTATGAAGATAATCGTGTGTATAGGTGGTTGATGGGAGGCGACTCTAAACCAGCATATTACCAACGAAGCGGTTCTACTAACTACAGGCGGAGAAGAGAATACCGCAGTCGCGAAACCCCCACCTCAAACTCTGATAGCGATTTTCGGGTCCAAGACTCAGACGATCCCCAATCATCGGGGCTACCCCCTTTAGTCCAAGATCCGGCCACACAGGCCAAAAAAGGAAGAGGCGGAGGGCGTCCACCCGCCGGGGGCACCAAAACCAGAGGATTGCGCGAACTGAAGGCTCTGAGAACTTAATTTACAATCTATCATCTCATGTGCTTTCAGATTCTGAAATTTCCGTACTAAACAAAGGACTTTCATTCGTCCCTACCAATCCTCACAATGACCTACAGTGGCAGATCGACCAACACAGGTTCCATCGAAACCTTAGACTGCGCGAACACTTTCAAAACAAAAAAGATGAAAGGGATAAGTCAGCCATCCAGGAGTTCATCCGTTCTCGTGTTCGTTCTACTTTTGATCCCCCTTCCATGAATAAATCAATACCCACATTTGCCAGACTGGTGGATAATTCAGTCTCGAAATACAATGCGGCAGCTCCGGTGATGCATTACAACTTATCCCGAGCAGAGCAGGACGCGTTATCCTCCTTGTCCAAATACCGCAATATCATCATACGACCAGCGGACAAGGGTGGAGCAATTGTAATACAAGACCTAACAGATTACAAAATTGAGCTCGAATCCCAACTGAGTGATACCAACACGTACCTCCCCCTTGCCGGTGATCCAACACGGCAGTACCAGAATGAATTAGAAGCTATTCTACAGGAGGCAGTACAAAATCGGGTGATGAATATGGACCTGGCACAAGCATTGTTCCAGAAACATCCAGTCACCCCTATAATATACACGGTCCCAAAAATCCACAAATCTGTCTCCCATCCACCGGGCCGTCCAATCATCAGTGCCAATAATTCATTGTACCAACCGATATCCAAATTTCTCGACATTATCCTCCAACCCTATATCCAAAAACAGTCAACCTACATCAAAGACACCTCTGCATTTCTGGGGCGTTTACAAGCTTTTTCATCTGTTCCTGAAAATACATATCTCGTTACCCTAGATGTAAGCAGCCTGTACACCTCCATCCCCCAACAGGCAGGGGTGGAGGCTGTGGCTAATTTTATGCAACAGAATCACATCGATGAAATGGACCACCCCCTCTTTTTGAAGCTGTTGTCCTTAACCCTTGAACGGAATTACTTCCTATACAATGGGAAGTATTTTTTGCAAACTAGCGGGTGTGCAATGGGGAGCCCGGTGGCCCCCAGCTTCGCAAACATCTATATGTTTGCGGAGGAATCTACGAAATTTCTCGACCACCCCATCTTTCAACAACATGCACTGTTATACGTGCGATTTATAGATGACCTGTTCTGCCTGTGGTCTGGACCCATTGACCTGCTGGAACAACACGTCGATGCCATCAACTCCAGCAATTCCAGTATAAAGTACACCATGAATATCCAGAAAGATATGATCAATTATCTGGATGTACTGGTATCGATTAATCAGGGTAAGTTATCCACATCGGTATTCAATAAAGTGACCGATCGCAATACCCTCCTCCTAGCCTCGAGTCATCATCCAAAACCTCTCAAAAAGGGGCTTCCCAAGTCCCAGCTACTTAGAGTGGCCCGTATATCGAGTACGGAGGAAGCGGCACGAAACAGCACCAACCAAGTGGTAGCTCGCTTTGCCAGCAGGGGATATGATCTCACCCATCTGAGAAATCTTCAAACTGAAATACTGTCCTTACCTCGGGAGTCTTTACTGGTCCCTAAAATCTGTTCAAATATGGACATTCTACCCTGGAAGCAGGAATTTTCAACATCCAGCCCGGTGGTACAGAGGGCCACTAAGGCCTTATGGCCTATTGTTAAAACAGACAGTACTGTACATTGCCTTGCTTTAAAAATATTCGTCCGATGCCTTGTTACACACGCGGGAGGAATATTAAGGACAGAGTGGTCCACACTGATATTACTGGCTTCGATGCCCCTCAGGGCCCGTCTACAGGAACTTTTTTACACAAGCCTCCAGGGTGCTACCGGTGCCTTAACTGTACGACGTGCAAGAACTTGGTAGTGTGTCGACAGTTTCAACATCCAACCAACATGTCGACAATATCTATTAAACATGTTTTGTCATGCCTTACCACGCACGTTATCTACCTTATGTTCTGTCCTTGTAAACTGCATTACGTGGGCAAAACGGTGCGAACCATACGGGAACGTATGGCTCTGCACCGGTCTTCCATAAACTCTGCTTTAAAAACCAGAACTGCTGACCAGCCGGTAGCCAGACATTGGCTTGAAGCCGGCCATACAGTCAGTCAGATGCGCTTCATCTTGATTGACCATGTGCCCCCCCTCAAACGTGGGGGTGACAGGGATGGTCTTTTATTGAAGCTTGAATCCAAATGGATTTATCAACTTTCTACCACTAGACCACATGGTCTGAACGAACGTTTGAACTGGAATGTATTTTTATAACCTTCCGTGCAACTGCATCTGATTAGGCTATTACAGTTCATCCTGTTTATGTGTACACGTAATAATGTTATATACGCTATTTAGCCATTCTTTTGTTAGTAATCCAGTGTGTTTACTATTATTGTTATTTTCAGGTTCCACGTCTGTGCAGGAGAAGTCCTGCTGCCGAGGACGGCATCTAGCGTCCTGAGCGTTTCCAAGCAACGGACGCGCTGTGGATGCCGTCAGTGACTGAGCGACCGCCCACACAGCTGAGGGGAAGTCCAGACACACTCGGCGGCAGGACGGACCCACGAGTGGATAAGTGAGTATAAATGCTGTCATTTTTGTACATGCTATTGTTTGCTTGGCCACGCGCCGTCTTGAGGAAAAAGCTGTTGCTTTGAAACGTCGACATAGGCGTTTGTGTCCACTTTTGCTGAAAATAAATTTATCTTTCTACAAAGACCTCTTGGAGTGCCTCCGCCTTCCTCCTGTTGTATATATATATATATATATATATATATATATCATTGGTACGGCCCGGCACTCTCCCTGCTACAGTAAGTCAGCTGCCCCGGTGCCCGTCCTGGACAATGTCGACGTGCAAAAGAAGAGACTGGCACTCCGGGGACTTGGTGCAAAACACAACTTGTATTTGACTCTGACCTTGCACTGGCAAAAGTTGGTATGTGTCCAATAAATCTGTAGCAGCAACGCATTTTTGGAGACAAACCGGTCTCCTTTTTCAAGGTTGATGCACTTTATCTGGACACTTGGACACTTTATCTGGAACACTGCTTGCACCTTGCACTTTACCTTGGGGACTTACATCAAACAAGCCATCTGCGGTGGTGCCGCAGAACTTCAGCTGAAGTATAGCCCACCGCAGCACCGTGTAATGGTGAGATGACCCATTGTTATTCCCTAAGATGAAATGAAATATGCGATCCAGTTGATGTCAATAAGTATTTGTTATATGTAATTCTTTTTGTGAAAAATAAAAAATGTTCTTGTGTTGTTTTAATTGATTTCCAATATACCCTTGTGAATTACACTAATTGTATTCTATTAGGAGGTGGTGTACCTCCTTTTTCTGTTACAGTGGGCAGCACCTTCTTAATGCGCTATTTCTACTCCACAAATCCTTCTTTTGAAAAGTTCTAGTATTATTATTGTGCAAGGCATAATGTAGTGCAGTGGGTAATGCGCGTGGGGTAATATGATGCATTAGGTATTCTTGTGCTGGGCGTAATGTGGTGCAGTGGCAATTACTGTGCAGGGCATAATGTGGCACATTGGGTATTACTATGCAGGGCTTAATGTGGCACCGTGGGTATTATTGTGTGCAGCATGATGTGGTGAAGTGGTTATTATTATTTAGTGCAAAATGTTGTGCAGTGGGTAATATTGTGTGGGACATAATGTGGCACAGTGGGTATTATTGTGTGGACATAATGTGGTGCAGTGGGTAATATTGTACGGGACATAATGTGGCACAGTTGGTATTATTGTGTGGACATAATGTGGTGCAGTGGGTAATATTGTACGGAACATAATGTGGCACAGTGGGTATTATTGTGTGGCCATAATGTGGTGCAGTAGGTATTATTGTGCAATGCGTAATGTGGCACAGTGGGAATTATTGTGTGGGTTGCAATGTGTCACAATGGGTAATATTGTATGGGGTGTAATATGGGACAGTGGGCATTACTGTGTCGGCTGTAATGATGGGAAATGCCCATTTCTGTGTGGAGTGTAATGTGTAGTGTGGCACAGTGGGCATTAGTATGTGAGGTGCCAGTGGTTCATAATGTGGCACAATGGCCCTTATTCAGATCTGATCACAGTACAAATATGTTCTCAAAATGGACAAAACCATGTGCACTGCAGGTGGGGCAGATGTAACATGTATAGAGAGAGTTAGATTTATGTGAGTTATTTTTTTTCTGTGCAGGGTAAATACTGGCTGCATTATTTTTACACTGCCATTTAGATTTCAGTTTCAACACACTCCACCCAAATTTAACTCTCTCTGCACATGTTACATCTGCCCCACCTGCAGTCACCTGGTTTTGTACATTTTGAGAACAATTTTTTACTGCGATCAGATCTGAATAAGGGCCAATGTGCATAATTGTGCAGGATATAATGTGGCATAATGGACACACAATATTACCCATTGTGCCACATTGTGCCCCACACAATAATGTGTGTTGCACAATGTGACACACTGGGTAATATTGTGTGGGGCATAAAGTGGCACAGTGGGCATTTTTGAATGGGGCGTAATGTGGTGCAAGGGCATTAGTGTGTGGGGCATAATGTGGTGTAAAAGTTAATACCATGTGTGTGTGATCTGTAATGTGGTGCTTAATGTGGTCTTGCAATTCCATGAAAGAACAGTGCATTATATACATCAAAGTATGTTAAGTGCATTACTTTCATGGAATTGCAAGACTCTGAGTGCCGCCTTCATTCCTATTTCTGTTTACACCGCCATGTACTGTCAGGCCCCACCTATGCTTTTTTGATCCTTGCTATGGGGCCCACAAAGGTCTTGTTACGCCCCTGGCCCAGATTGCATATAAATGCAGTCATATTACAATTCTGTCATTTCTTTGTATCAGCATAGACCCTGACATACAGTGATTGTGATCATAAAATCTGTATAAACCGGTGGCAGCTCCACAGTAAAAATTCAAATAAAAGGAAACACCAACTGCCGGTGAGTCAGTTTGAAATGGCAGTTGGTGGCACTTGGTGTGGATCCTCTAGATCTCTCCCCCCACCCCCTCCCTGGAGCCTCCCCAGTATAAACATTTCATTCTCTAAGGCAGGGCTGGGCAATTGCGGCCCTCCAGATGTTGATGAACTACACATCCCAGGATGCTTTGCATTAGTTTTGCTATGTGGCCATGCTGAAACTGATGCAAGGCATCCTGGGATGTGTAGCATACTTGCCTACTTTTGAAAACTAGGTTCAGGGAGATTATAGTTTTTAGTAGAATTTTTTCACAGAGACCCATTGAGGGGCGTGTCATGCTCCTCCCAAAGGGCGTGTCTAGTTCCATATATGGAGACATTGTGTAAAGAGATTGTGAATGTTGCACCTAGAAGCGTGGGTGTGCACTGCTACATCTGAGACTAATCTATTAAAATTACGGTACTTGTTTCCTAGCACGGCCACAATCTTCTTGGTCGTGTGCCTTAACTTTAAGGCACACGATGCCCACGATGGACCCGATTTTCTTTCAAATCAGGTCCATTTTACCGGCAAATGGAAAATCGGGTCCATCGCGTCGGTCGCGTCGTGTGCCTTAACATGGCACACGACGCGACCGACGCGATGGACCCGATTTCTCCATAGGCTTCAATGTTAAAATATTTTTAACATTGAAATCGCGTCGGTCGTGTCGGTCTTGTGCCATTATAATGGCACAAGATAAGATGGACTTGATTAAGTCCATCTTAACATAGTAATCAATGGGAAAGGGGCCAATATGGGCCATTTCTCATTGTATATGGCCCCGTCATGCCCCCACATTTTAAACGCCACCCCACTATTGACGCCAACCCGAAGCGTGGCGAGCGGCGGCGGTGCGCGTCCTCCGACCTTTTCATACCCCTACTATCCACGTCGGCGTGGAGTTGAGAATAGAATAGTGTGGCGAGCGCAGCGAGCCACCGAGCCCGAAGCGTGGCGAGCGCAGCGAGCCGAGCGAGGGGACGCGTATAACTTCACAGGTATACGCGTCCCCTCGCGGGGCTCGCTGCGCTCGCCACGCTTCGGGCTCGGTGGCTCGCTGCGCTCGCCACACTATTCTATTCTCAACTCCACGCCGACGTGGATAGTAGGGGAATGAAAAGGTCGGAGGACGCGCACCGCCGCCCCTCGCGGGCTCGCTGCGCTCGCCACGCTTCGGGTTGGCGTCTATCGTGGGGTGGGGTGTACGCCGTGACATTTGGGGGGGTTGGGAATATTTTACATTGAATCCAATGTAAAATCGGGTCCCAGGGACCCGATTTACATTTGATTCAAAAAAAAAATCGGGTCCAAAATCGGTTGGTCGCGTCGATCGCATCGCATGCGACCAAATCGCATGCGATGCGATCGACCCGATTTTTCCGACACGACCACCCGATGTAAATCGGTGTGGCCGTGCTAGGAAACAAGTACCAAAATTACTTATATCCAAATGTAGATGATCCCAAAGCCGTTAGTAAGAGCTACTATACTTGGTAAAGTGCTGGGAAATGGCGCTGATGATTCAATGTAAATGTATCTATCGCTTATTCCTTTTTCCCAAAAAAATTTAACAGTGTAATGTGGGCTAGGTGACATGAGGGAGATTGCTAGACTAATGAGGGAGAGAGGGAGATTTCCGCTATTTCAGGGAGTCTCCTGCCGAATGCAGGAGGGTAGGCAGCTATGTGTGTAGTTCATCAACATCTGGAGGGCTGCAATTGCCCAGCCCTGCTCTAAGGCATTTCTAAGCGGCAGTGGGTTTATACTTGCATTAATTGTTCTTAGTTCCACATGAACAAGTGCGTTTAGAATGTTTGTACTGTATGCTCAGACCTATCCATTACAATATACGTTTGCTGTAATGTTATGAACACACTGCATTAAATTGAATTTTAAAGACAGAACGGCACTGCCAAGTAACAAGAATGACACCCACCGCTTAGCATCTGTTTTCCCAGATTTCTTAGCTCTTATAATGGTTCAGTCACTGAGAGAAAATAAGATTATAGCTATCGCATAGCACAAGAATAAGTGTTTTCACATGTTTTGCCCAGAAGACAAAGGCTGCTTGGCTGCTTAGACCAGGGCGCTTACATTTTCACAGCTACAAGTGTGTTTCGGAAGAAAAGTGTCTTTAGAAAATGTGAGGTCTCATACGAGCAATCAGCCAACAACACAGCTGCGCTCACAGTGGGAGTCATCCATCCATTATGTAAGGAGGGAGGTGAGTCATCTAAAATTAGACAGCGCAAACCTAGAATTGAGCTGCACTGAGCTAATCTGGTTACTGTGGCTGAATATGAGATGTAGTAGAAGATTGTACTATAATGAACATGTACTATCCAAGCCATGACAGCAATATGGGTTTTGCTGTACTCCTATAGGGCTTTCTGTCACAAAGCACCTGAAATGTATTCTTAGAAACCGCAACTCCTCCTACAGGGTAGCTGCTAATGTATCTTCCTGTCTACTCATCCACATACTGTAAGGCTGCACCGATAATTGCCAGCGAGGCAATGTGCAGCCATGGGATTCATTTATTGGGTTTTATTTTTAGCATCGCACCCGTTTCATTGACTGCACCGGCACTTTACAACGACACAATACTAGATACCATTTATACAGTATTTAATTGTTTTTCTTTACTATAGAAAATAATAGATCATTATTATTTGGGAATGTAGAAGCATTTTTGAATGTAATCACAGATATATCTGAGCATACAGGCAAGACCGGAGATTTATGCCCCATACACACTAGAGGATATTGTGAACAATATCGCGCTGAAAGAGGCTTCTAATTGATATTGTTCACAATATTCTCTAAACTAAAAATGCAGTAAAAACCCCGTTATCGGGGTTTTTACCGCATTTTGGGATGCTCTAATCATCCCCCCCCCCGGGTTACCGCAGCGGGGGGGCATCGCCAGAAAAATCTGGCGATGCCCCATAGAAGCCTATGGGCTTCTAACGCGAACACCCGCCCCCCCCGTACCGACCCACAGCTGCCCTGCACGACCCCCTCTCACCTGTGTCCGGGCAGCACAGAGCTGTTAACAAATTGTTAACAATACTGAAAGTACACACTAAAAGAGATACTAAAATATATCACTCAGAAAGCCCAGATATCTTTTACTACATCCTCTAGTGTGTATGGGGCTTTAGGTGCAGATTCACAAAGTGAATCTGCTGCACATGACCAGTGGTAGCAGCTTCTTTTACCAAGTTTGCAGTGTGTATGAATCTGAGTCCTTGATCTGTCAACTGGAACACAGACTAGGTACCAGGAAGAAGAGACAGGAGCCTTGCCATGAGGTGGGAGAATGTGAGCTTAGAAAGTGCAGTACTGGTGTTCTTTTGTTTTTATTTATTTATTATGATATGATTAAACTTTTGCTGATATTATTGAAATAATTGATACAGCCTATACTATAGACCATCTATAATGTTAGATCTAAGTATTTTATTACATATAGTATCCAGTGTATAAAAAGACCAAGGGAGGCTCCAGGGTGTGGGCTGCAACACAGTTAAAAATTCAAATAGGGGTTCCACACCAACTGCAATCAACCGCCATTACAAACTGACTCACTGGCAGGGGTGTGGCTTACCTATTTGAATTAAAAACTGTGCTGTAGCCACACTTCTAGATCAGCCAGTGAAAAAGACTAATGTTTACATTAATATCCAGCCCTACCCCTTCATTTTGACCCGCAATTCACGGTTTTATGTGCCTATCCTGCATGAGACGCAGGACGAGAATACACTCTTCCGGGGGTTTGAGAACTACTTAAAAATTTTTGATTCTTCTGCAAATTGCTGGAGAGTAGGCAAGTAAGATTTACTTATTGCCGAGGAAATAAGAATTGATTTTTTCATTAATATTCAAATTATAGGCTATCATGGCTAAAAGCTAAAGTATAAAGATTGCGATCAATTTATTGCTAGCTAGTATACTAGTATGCTAGCACAGATGCATATGAAAAATGCAATATAGGAGCCAACCTGCATTTGGTATTCCATTTATAGTGGCTGGTCCTTGCCAACAGACTGACAGATGCCGGAACCGGCACATGCACAGTAGCGCTGACTGTACTGCACATGTGTAAACCCCCAGCTTCTATGGAATGCATTGGTTTCAGCAATTGAAGCCGTCAAGGAATGACGGTATGGCAGGGATTGTCATGCGGGTGACTTCCAACCACAGTCTCACATGCGGAATCTGGCTCACTGACATGAACGGAGGTGGTGGATTTAACCGGTATGGGGTGGGGATTTGTTGGGGGGGGCTGCTTTCCTGCACTCTGAGCTCTAATCTTCAAGCACAACAGTAGAAAAATAGATACTAATCAATGCATTCAGTTCTATCATTATGATTGGCCTGTTTATCCATATTTTCAAAGTGTTGATTGATTATAATTTATTAATTGAAACAAATACATACAGATGTAGCACCTCTCAGCCAGCACAGGGAATCACCAGATCGCTGGCGGAGAGGCGATGCATCTGAGGGGGACATGCGAGCGTCTCGCGTGAACGCGCGTCCCCTTCATGCAGCGGTGAATGGTGGAATCCCTGCCCGTCTTCACTTCAGGGAGATGGGCAGGGTTAGTGGGGGGGAGGGGGGGTGGGAAGTGGCGGGGGGAGCGGTGGGGAGGCAGCGGCGGGCTCTGTCACGCACCCCCTTCTGGTGGCTGGCGAGCGGTGGCAGATGGTTATTCTATCTCCAGGAGCAGCTCTAATGAGATTTAGCTACAGTAATTTACACCAGGCTAAATGATCCCCCTTAGCTATTACTCAATTAGTCCCTGAAGACATCCTACAGTCTGCAGTTAATGCGGATTTCTTTAATAATAACATTTCGGTAATAATTATTTGTTAAATATCCCGTATTCGGGCGTACATTAACATACTGTACCTCTTCAATCTCTTGACCTTGTGATTTTTTGGAGGAAATTCAGTTAGCCGTGGTAATTTTCTACAGCTAATTGAACCCCCAGGGGCTATTCATTTAGCTCTAACACCGGCATTTATCAGGGATTTGTTTTTGGTACATGCTGAGGTCAGATAACAAAATCCCCAATAAGTGTTGTTTTTTTGCAAACTGCAAAAAGATCCACGAAAGTACTCTGGATCCAATGTGTTTTTACACAAAAAAAATGTGAATGGTAGAAACAGGGGTGTAGTTGAATTACCCTGAAAAAAAATTGGGTAAATAAAAAAAAATCTCGGTAAGGTTCTGTTTTCACCATGCTAAAAATTTCCATGAACAATTGAATCCCCCCTTTGCCTTGTTTCATTTACTAATGCAGGAAAAGATGAAATATATTTTGTGATCTAAGTGAGATAGAAATCCACTCTTGCCATCAGAAAATAATTACCTTGAATTATATTACTCTTGTTAAACTCCTGAATACAAAAGCAATTAAATGATGAAAAACTCGAACATTACTTAATTCTCATTTAATTAAAATGAAGTTAAGAAATATATTAATACATATCTATACATTTTAAAGCATTTTTAAATCTAATGGGGACATTGTAATAAACTTTCAAAAGAGAAAAAGTGGAGGCGTTACTCCTACCAACCAATCCGCTTTAGGCTGTCTTTTTTAAATGGTGCATCAGTAAATCAGTGATAGCTAGAGGCTGATTGATTGCTATGGAAACTTCTCCATTTTATTTTTAGAAGGTTTAATACATGGTTACAAATTTCACTCTATCAGCACTTTAACTTGGAAACAACTTCAATGAACTTTAAACAATTTATTTAAGTGAATGTGCGCTGTAAAATAGATTTAATTCAACTCGGTTACATTGATTTAACAATAGACCACTTAACCAGCTCCCAACTGCCATTTTTCAAACATAGCATGTAACATGGCAGTTAGAAGTTGATTGGCTGGTACTACATCTCTCTCCCCTTTTCCCTCTCTGGGGCTCAGTTAATAGACCACTGTATTGATTATATGTCTTTTAAGACTAATGTTCTGTTTAATAAAATTCTAATCAATGTGGAATTTTGAGTCAATCACAAGTTACATTTGTGCCACATTAGGGGCATTATTCTGATCGGAGCGGCCAAACGTGCGTACGTTCGCCATTACCGCACGCTAGCCGTACGCGGCCGTTAGGGTTAAGTCCACCCACAAATCAGCCGCTTACGTACGGCCAGAAATACCGTAGAAGGGGAGTGCCGTACAAATGAGCGTACGGCAACATACGCGGACGGCCCAGCCCTTGCACTCCGACAACAGGCGTACAACTGAGCGTACGGCGCCGTCTACGGCCGTCTTTCCTCCGTCTCCCCACCGCCTTCTTGCGGAGATCTGAGCGTACGCCAGTTTGCACGGACGGGTCCCTATTGTTTTCAATGGAAAACTCAGCTTATGTCACCGCTCGTGAGAGTGAGCGTACGTCCGTGCACGCTGGCATACCCTTCACATATATGGACCTGCAAATCTTGCCTCTCAACTACTAATCTGACAATTGATTAATTAATCTATTTGTTATTCACTTATTGTTTTCTATTAACTCAATTGTCTACCTTAATAAAGACCTAATAAAACTACATTTTAACCCACATTACATGTATATTTGTTATGTTCTAATGTGGCATTTTAATCACTATCTATGTGTCCCCATATTGCTGTTACTTTTAAATCAAGTTATGTTGGTGTTTCTGTATATGTACTAAATTATGTACGTAATTACTTTGTCCAAAATGTGTAACATGTATACCTACCCTGATGTTATGTGTGATGTTTTAATCGAACAACATTAAACATTCATGCATTTTCACTATGTGTTATTTTACTCAAAAACACACACATTCACACATCAATCATTACCCCTCACCTCAAATTACAAGTATAACTTACAGTACACATCTGTATGTACCTACCCTTACACGCCCTCTAACATATTTATTATTAAAAACACAGGCAATTTCGAACTGTAATCAAACTTTTATTGGATACAAAAATAAAAAGGGGGGGGGGATAAATAAAAAATTAAAGGCGGGCCACCAGAAGCCCAAAAAGGAGCTGCAGGTACACCATGGTGACCATTATTTCCCACATTATTGCGGCCACCTCCTCCTGCTGCTGTTCAGTGTCTGTAATGAAGGGATAAAACAAAAAATTAATATACACAAATGTTTGTTGTATTTGTACATAATAAAAAGTTCAGAGTTATGTGTGAAGGCCACATACATTTAGAAACTACATTGAAGATGGGTCTGCTGTAAACACAGTACTAAAAAAAAATATGTTAACACACACATACTGTACATAGTAAATAACATTAATTCAATTACTCCTTCATCAATGAATGTATGCTGTATCCCAATTGGTACTTTGGTTTTGGGTGACTCTCCTCTAACCTCACAATTAGCCTGTGCTATTTAAGGGTTATGACATTGTTGTGGCTTAAGCACTCCTTACTATTTTAAATTTAGGACATTGCTGTACAAATTATAGGCCTACAGCTATGTTTCGGGGTGGGGGTTGTGGAGGGGGTGGGGGTTGTGGGGGGGGGGGGGGGTTGTGGAGGGGGTGGGGGTTGTGGAGGGGGTGGGGGTTGTGGAGGGGGAAGGGGATGGGGAAATTGTGTGGGTCCAAACTGCACCCTGGGTCTCCTCTTCTTCCTCCTCCTCTTCTTCCTCCTCCTCTTCTTCCTCCTCCTCCTCTTCCTCCTCCTCCTCTTCCTCCTCCTCTTTCTTCTCCTCCTCCTCCTCCTCCTCTTCCTCCTCCTCCTCTTCCTCTTCCTCTTCTTCCTCCTCCTCTTCCTCCTCCTCCTCGGCTGCCTGGTCCCGGGCTGCCTGCTCCCGGGCTTCAATGCGTGCCCTTGCCCGTGCTGAAATGTTCATGTTGATGGCATAGAAATCGAAGATTGGGTTTCATAAAAAAGGGGGAAAGAAAAATTCACATTAGTCATGCTCATAACCTTCAAAATTATCATTGCTGTGAAATTTCAGACATTTATCATGCAAACTATTTGATATCCTACACCCAAAAACTGATCAACTACTTAAACCCCCCCCTATACACCCCCTATACACCCATATACACCCATATACACCCATATACACCCCCATATACACCCACATACCCCCCATATACACCCATATACACCCCCATATACACCCATATACACCCCCTATACACCCACATACCCCCCATATACACCCATATACACCCATATACACCCCCATATACACCCACATACCCCCCATATACACCCATATACACCCCCATATACACCCATATACACCCATATACACCCCCTATACACCCATATACACCCCATATACACCCACATACCCCCCATATACACCCATATACACCCCCATATACACCCATATACACCCCCTATACACCCACATACCCCCCATATACACCCATATACACCCCCATATACACCCATATACACCCCCTATACACCCATATACACCCCCTATACACCCATATACACCCACATACTCAGGGACACATTTATAAAAAGTACAGAAAACATTTGCAAAATAACGCAGGCATACTAGTAAATAAAAACTTACATCGGGCAATATGGCGGCGAAGTGTGCTGAGCAACACTGGCTGCCGCTGGCGCAGGTCCGACCAGCGCCGCTCCAGTTGAGCAAGGCTCCTATCCACGCCGGTCCTGGCGAAAATTAGCCGGCGGGCAGCATTGTATGCCCGCCGCTTTTCTCGATTAGATACATAAGGGCCCCTGGGCCCCAGGCGGCGGTCCATGACCTCAACCAAGGCCAATAGCTCCTGGGTAGAAAACGCCCTAGCCCTGGTTGAAGTCATGGTGGCAATGGCGCAGTTATTAATTGCAGGTACATATATCACTTTTGGTGCTTGCTGATTGGTGTAAAAAATTGTTTGTTTGGTATTAACTTTATTAATCCTTCTTACATTAACAAACTGGATGCGAATAGAAACTTACGCGGACCGTTCCGATATACACACACCACAACCAACAGCATGCATTCAATGAAGAGAGAAGTACTGTATTTACAGTGTGCGGAAAATAATACACGCAACCCTCTACTTATAACTACGCTGCTTAAAGGGGGCACGATACACCGATATCCATGGAGAGGAGTACTGTATATACAGTAGGCGGAAAATAATACACGCAACCCTCTACTTATAACTACGCTGCCTAAAGGGCCACAATGCAACATGTTGCTGTATGACAATTTCATACACATTACATATGCAAGGCAAGCATGATAACGTGATGTTTTGAAATGTGACTCACAAAGCATACACGAACTCTAACAGATACCAGCTGACAACACTCATCATTGGAATGACAGGTGCACACATTTCACGATGTAGCCCACAATGCTCCACAACCTGTGTATATACATATACGGGTGATTGATCAGGTGCATTGAGACCTGCGTAATTTAAGCGGCAATTATCGGCGGGAAATATCGGCGTAAATTTGCATCTACCTTGCGTGAAAATATATACGCCCCCTTGTTCGTGGCGGGAGATTAACATATAAATATTCAGTCAGATGCAGCCCACAATTGCTGCAAACATGTCTGACTCTGACGATTCAGCAGCAGAGGACGCTCTGCAGAGAGCACAAGCAGAATCCCTGCTTCAAGCATTACAGAAGAGGGAACAGGAGCGGAGAAGGAGGGCCCAAGAGAGGAGTCGCCTGCAAGATCAAGCGGGCCCCTCAGTAACAGGCCCTGGTGAACCTCCACCAGCTCCACAAGGGCCAAGCAACCAGCCAGAACAAGAGGTTGCATCTCTCCAAACAGGTGTGACCCAGCAGGTGCATGGTGAGAGAGCTGGGGCCACCAGAAAACGTGCTGCAACATCTAGGGTGATGACTGAGCAGGATACCACCACCAGAAGGAGAAACCCTGCATTTGTAGAGGCCGAAATGCGAATTCTCGTGCCCAGGGCACGCGAATGGATTGAATTGGCAACCAGGAAGCCGGGTGCCAGTGCAAGGAGAAACCTTTGGGACAAGATCACAGAGGAAGTGAACCAGGTGTCACCAGTGGTCAGAACTTGGGACGCGGTGAAGAAAAGGTTAGTGTGTTTGTCAGGGCAACTTTTCAGCAGTCTCCAGCAGGAACTGAGGCCCTTATTCTAGTTCACTCTTTCTGCCCAAATATTTCTTAGATGGACAAAACCATGTGCACTGCAGGTGAGGCAGGTGTTACTTGTGCAGAGATAATCCGATTTGGGTGGGGTTTTACACCTGCCTCACCTGCAGTGCACATGGTTTTGTCCATCAAAGAATTATTTGGCCACACATGGCAAAAAAACATAAGATCACCCACACTAGGAAATGTCACGTAGCTAGGGGTACCACCTAGTCCCTTTAATTCCGGACACATATTAATTACACAGGTTCTGTGGCTGGCTGACTTCAAGACTCCACTTCACCTAATTTTAAACTGCCACAGAACCTGTGTAAGTAACATGTGTCCGGAATTAAAGGGACTAGGTGGTAACCCTACACGTAGCACAGTGGTGCACATATCTCATGGTGATATTTGTATTTTTAAACTTGTAGGTGGACTGACTTCAAAAGTGCCCTGAAGAGGAAGATGACTGACCGGTACAACCACAGCATGTCCACCGGGAGCGGTCCTATGCCTGACCATTTGGAGTTTACCCCCCTGGAGCTGGACTCCTGTGATGTCATCGATGTGGGGGAGATCAGGGGAATCTCCAATATGGACAGTGAGCTCCCGGCGGAGGTCTTTGCTGCTGCTTTTGATGGTAAGTCACAGTAATGCATTGTATTTAGAAAGATATTTTTTATTGCGTATGTGATGGTGACATTGTTTTCAATTCTTATCCTAGCAGAAGCAGAAAGTCAGGATGTACCGGCAGCATCTTCCTCTGCAGAGCCACAGGTGGAGCAGGTGGTCCAGCCTCCACCAAGACGTCGCCCCCAGCCCCAGCCACAGGAGACATGGAGTGAGAGCCTGTTGGTGACGCTGGACAGGATCGAGCAGCAAGGGGTGGATGCTGCGATCCGTCAGCAGCAGGTGGGGGATTTTCTGGCGGAGTGGAAGGCCACAAACCAGCTGCAGGTTGAGGCGTTGAACCGCATTAATGAAACTCTGGCGGCTGGCATGCTAAGCATTGGCCAACACCTCAGCCGCCAGAATGAACTTATTGCGGAGCAGCTGTCCACCGCCAGGTCCCTAAGGGACAATCCCCCATCTGCTGCCCCACCCCAAGCTGCTCCCCAACCTTCCACCTCGGCTGACCCTCCTGTGTCGACTAGGGGAAGACGCCGAAAGCCAGCTGAGCCAAAGGCCCCTGTCCCCAAGGCCCCATCTAAAAGGGGCAAAAAAGGGCCCAAATGAGACCTGGTTCACTTCCTCTGTGATTGGAGGCCAAAGGTTTAAATTGCACTGGACATCCGCTCCCTGAGTTGCCCATCGATCCATTTGCGTGCCATGGGCATGAAAGTTCGTATTTTGACCTCTACAAATGCAGGATTTTTTTTTTTGGTGGTGTGTATCTTGCTTAGTATTCACCCTGGTTGTTGCAGTACGTATTCTGGTGTCCCCATTTCTTTCACCATTGCATTTGCAGGGTAACACATGTTTGGAGATATGCAACCTCTTGTTCTGGCTGTTTTATTATTTGTGTGTCTATTTTATTTGTTTATTTGATTTGTCACATTAAAGTGTCAAGCTGTGATGCTGAACAGCAAATAAATTTATTTTACAAATTAAAACAAAATTGTGGTATGTGTAATTTCTTGTGTGAAACAAATACTAGATTTATGTGTACTTACTGACCAGGGTATTTTTGAACATTTGTGGAAGTGTGGTGGAAGTTTCCCATGTGTAACCCTCTCCATGGCCATTCCCATGTTCCTATCCAACTTTTCCCTGCTAATTAGTTTGTGTCAGCACATGTGCAGAGCAACTTATTAGGTGAGAAAGCAGTTTGTGTGCAGGTGAGGTAGCTCCTACAGTAGTAGGTAAAAGCAGGTCCAGAACAATGCTTTCCTCATGGAGTGGGTGAGGCAGACAAACAAGGGTGAAAAGGTACATTTGTGTAGGAATGCATATGTGTCCTCCCTAAAAAAAGATGTGTGAATGGGCCAAACATGATAAATTAGCTTGTGAACAAACATGCATAACTTTTTAAATATATATGATTTGACAGTGTCATAAGCAGATGTAGGAATCCTTTGTTAGAGAGATGAGAGTGCAATAATGTGATTGGTGGCATCTTACATCCAGAGTGTAGTGAAATCCAAATCATAGCAGATGAGATAGTGGTACAGGTCATAATTTTGGGTACTATACAAAGATTGTGTGGAAAATAGTGGTCATGGGCTTCAAACATTGCAGAAACATCCTTTGTAGGTGTTAGATGTGGTTTATGTTATTGTATCCTAAATACAAAACCTATGTTAGTATTAGAGTGTACACGTTGACACATGTCGACTTGTGTAGATTGAGTGTGCTACTGCGTAAAGTCTATGAAAGCAGGTAGTGAATGTGTCTGTTTATCAAATACCTACCTTAGCGTATAAAAAGATTCTTACCTTAAATTAAACAAACCTTTAAATGTGGAGAAGTATAGAAACATAAGCTTCCAATGTGTTTGCGTGCTGCATGTGTGGCTTGCAGGCAGTGAAATCATGGTTTGGAGTTAATAGACTGCAGCATTGCTTATTACATTCAGGTGTATGTGTTTGAGTACTAATCAGCGTTAATTAGCCAACTCAGGCGCACGCTGGCAAGCGGTATCTGTAGGGGTGGTTTTAGCTGGCGGTTGGCGGCCGCCTGTTTGGTGTCCGAAACGAACGGTGCCTTAGTCGATCGTGCGGTAGTAGCACCGCTCATTTTGGGTGCACACCCCCGTGTACGCCCATATTTACGCCCATTTTCCCTCATTATTTCGGCCGCTCCCATCAACACGCCCCTATGCCGCCCCATTACCCGTACGCTCGCGTACAGGTTTTTTCGCTTGTTGTGACACCGGCCGTAAGCGTTGTGGAGTGTTCGCGCCGGCGCATTCGCGTATCTGCACATGCGCAGATCGTAAAAAACCCCGGGACGTACGCGTACGGCCCGGCCGCTCCAACCAGAATAAGGCCCTAGGACTGGAAAGGAAATTTGGAATTATTCAAGTACAACCGATCTGCAGTAAGTAGGGCTGGGGTTGGGGTGGGGAGGACAAACTTGTTATGGTGGCACCTGTCCAGATTTGAGCGGGAAAGACAGCTGTAGCTCCCGCCAAACCGTCTTTAGCTGATTTCCGCTTCAGTGATCGCTATTGGCTCTAGACTAATCAGCAGAGTGTATGCAAAGGGACTGGGATCATCCAGCTTAATACAGTTTTTTCCAACTCCACACATGCTGAAGAACAGTGTTTGGGTGCCAAAAAGAGGCCTACACACAGGAAGATTTGCTGAGCATTCTTAGCATTGCTAGATCGCTCAGAAAGCTCAGCAAGATCGCTCAGCACCCAGCGATGTGTCAGTGGCATGCATTGCTATCACTATGGCCCCATACACACGGAGCAATGTAGGGACATTTTCAAAGCGATCTAGTGAAATCAGTTAGAAAATCCCCTTAAATCGCTCTATGTGTATGCCCCATTAGACTTGCAGCAATCCCTAGCAATCATCAATGGATGCTTGTAGAACTATGAGGTAATGCTTGGAGTACTGCAAGAACCATCATGCCCTGTTCCCATTGGTACCCCTTATTTCTTACAGAAATCTTATAGTTAATAAACACACAACATACAATAAAGACTATATCATATTAGCAGCCAATAATTCCCTTTGTAACCATCTTTATTGCACATGCGTAAATCTCTGGCAACATAGTGGCAGTGCCTTGTTCTCAGGAACATTAACGTATGCCCAAATCACTCGGCAGCCATTTTCCTAGTGATTTGTGTTTGCAGTCTAGAGATGTTGCCGCAGGACTCCGGAGGGGTAAGTATAACATATGGGTACAGGTTATGTGGTGTGGGACCCTGGGGCACATGTGCACAGCACACCTTGCACTTATTATAGAAATGCCTATGAAGTAACGCAATGGATAAAGAAAATAATAAGGGCTAGATGCACTAAGCGTCAAAAATGGAGAGTGATAAACAACCAACCAATCAGTTCCTGCCTGACATATTTCCAACACAGTCTGTTACATGGTAGGTAGTAGCTGATTGGCTGGTTGTTTATCACTCTCCTTTTTATCACTTTTTGAAGCTTAGTGCATCTGGCCCTAAGCCTTGTAAAACTATGTGTTATGAATCTTACTCCTAGTGGAACCATGCAGTGAATAAATGAGAATGGGCCTGTCCGAAAGCAGCCAATCAGAGTAAGTTGCTACAAATTCGCTGGTGTAAATAAAAATTGCTCTGATTGGCTACTGAATGAACTTTATTGTAGATTGTACATTGTAGCAATGTACTAATAACCCTCAGTCCTCGGCAGTGCAAGGGTTAACCGAATACAGCATATTTATTGACATAATTCCTTTTGATGGTTTAAAATAACCGGTTACTTATTAAAATATATTGAAATGAGAAAACTTGTAAGATGTTAACTTGATTTTAATGTTAATGTTATTATTATTTTAATAATGCCCATCATTATTATCAATAATATATATTGCTTTGAATTATGAATCATTGCATTCCCTGGCAATAATTTTTTTCATTAAAATGTAATTGCATTTACTCTCTCTTATCAAATTTACAATGTGACATGCATAGTTACATATATCAAATGTCCAAAAAGCTTTAAGCTATGGAGATAGCCATTGGAATTTTGTAGGGTGACACTGCAACACTAGGATCACTCTCAAAATATATGTTTGTTTGTATGTCAATAATAAAAGATCTGTGGTCATTTGAATAATCTGAAAATGTCTTCTAGTATCTCCTGATAGGGGCTTTAAAAATTTTGACTTTACACCTCCCATCGCTTGGTGTTATTTATAAAGTTATGAACACACTCTATGATCGCTGCAGAAGCAGATATTGGCGGCCAGGGGGTGACAGCAATAACAAGTTGGGAGTATGGGCCGTACTCCATACTGCAGCATGAACCACGGTAACAATCAGCTCCGTCATCTGTAAATCACATACGATGGAAGGAGTTGTTAATGACCCACAGGAGCACGCATTGGCTATCGGTGTGTGCCTATTCTGTCATTCTTGGTGACTTTAATATCCCTTTGGATAACCCTGCTGATCCTGGCACCTCCAAACTCCTCTTTCTCTGCTCCTCTCTTGGCCTATCTCAGTGGACTACCTCTCCCACCCACATCCAAGGACACTTCCTCGATCTCGTCTTCTCTTGCTCTTGTTCCCTTACCGACTACACTATCTCGGCTTTTCCTCTTTCTGACCATCACCTCATCTCCTTCTTCCTCACTACTTCCCCCTCTCCCACCCCCCCTCTCAAGTGCACTGTCTCACGGCATAATGTCAACACACTTGATATTGCTGCCTTCTCGGACACGCTGTGTCCTCTTCTCGCCCCAATCGCCGCCATGTCCAGCCCGAACCTCGCCGCCTCCCTCAATAACGACCCCCTATCTTCAGCATTGGACTCTGCCTGCTCTCCCTCCTCTATCCCCCTTCAATGCTCCAACCCCCAACCGTGGCACTCGCCTATCACCCGATTCCTTAAAAAGGAAGAAATCACGCTCCCTCGCGGATTATCTCCATTTCAAATTAATTCTTTCCTCCTTCAGCTCTGCCCTTGCTCTGGCCAAGGAATCCTACTTTAAGTCCCTCATCCTTTCCCAATCATTTAACCCCTGCAGGCTCTTCGCCATCTTCAACTCCTTGCTCTCCCCCCCCCTCCTCCAGCTCTTCCGTCCTCCGTCATAGCCGCTGATTTTGCTACCTACTTTTCAACTAAAATCTCCTCTCTCAGGACTGCCATCACTGCTGCTATGACCTCACCCTCTCCCTCCTCCCCTCCAACATCTCCACTCCCCTCCTTCCCACCCCTGTCCTCATTTTGCCCCACCACTGCCGCTGAAGTCCACTCTATCCTTCAATCCGCTTCTCCCTCCACCTGCCCGCTCGATCCTATACCCGCCAATATTATCCGTCGTCTCAGTCCGTCGGTCTGCTCTCACCTGGCTCACCTCTTTAATCTTTCCCTATCCTCTGGGATCTTCCCCTCCTCCTTCAAACATGCTCATGTCTCCCCAATTCTCAAAAAAACAAATCTAGACCCCAACTCTCCGTCCAACTACAAGCCCTTCTCCCTCCTCCCTTTTGCCTCCAAGCTCCTAGAACATCTTGCCTATAATCGTCTCCTAAGTCACATTACTGCTAACTCCATTCAAGACCCCCTCCAATCCGGGTTCCACCCTTTACATTCCACTGAAACTGCCCTGACCAAAGTCACTAACGATCTACTATCGGCTAAATCCAAAGGCCTCTTCTTTATCCTCATCCAGCTTGATCTGTCGGCTGCCTTTGACACTGTTGACCACCCTCTCCTGCTCAACACCCTCCGCTCCTTTGGCATCACTGGCATGGTCTTCTCCTGGTTCACCTCATACCTCTCCGATTGCTCCTTCTCTGTTTCCACGCCGAGCTCCTCCTCTCCTACTACCCCGCAGCCAGTCGGTGTTCCCCAAGGGTCAGTCCTTGGCCCTCTCCTCTTCTCCCTCTACACCACCTCTGTGGGCACCCTCATCAGCTCCTACGGCTTCCATTACCACCTTTATGCTGATGATACCCTAATCTATCTCTCCTCCCCTGACCTATCCTTATCACTCCTGTCCAAGGTCTCCGAATGCCTCACGGCCATCTCAGCCTGGGTGACCCAACGCTTCCTGAAACTAAACATGGCCAAAACTGAACTTCTAATCTTCCCTCCCCCGAACATCCCCTCTTCTCCCACTATCTACATCAGCATTGGTGAAACCGAGATCACCTCCACCAACCAAACACGCTGCCTCGTGTCATCATTGACTCCTCCCACTCTTTCACCCCCCAAATTTGGGCTCTCTTACAGTCTTGCCGCTTTCACCTCCACAACATCTCGCGCATCAGACCATTCCTGTCCACTGATGCAACCAAAATTCTCATTCACTCTCTTGTCATCTCCCGCCTTGACTACTGCAAAATCCTTCTCTCTGGGCTACCTCTCGCCCCTCTCCAATCCATTCTTAACGCCGCTGCTAGGCTCATCTTCCTCTCCCGCCGCTCTACCTGTGCCTCCTCCCTCTGTCTATCTCTTCACTGGCTCCCCATTCTTTCTGAGTTCTCTTTAAACTCCTCACCACCACCTCCACCGCTCCTTACCTCTCTTCACTGATCTCTATCCACACTCCCTCGCGTCCTCTTCGCTCCGCCGTCGACCGTCACCTGACCTCTCACCTAATCACCTCCTCCCACTCCCGTGTCCAAGACTTCTCTCAGGCTTCCCCCCTGCACTGGAACAACCTCCTGCCACCCACCAGGCTTTCTGATTCCCTTACCTCTTTCAAGCGCTCCCTCAAAACCCACTTCTTCTGACTAGCCTATCCCTCCTCCTCCTAACCTCTTTTGCTCCTCCTATCCTGCCTACCCCACCCCTACATCCATTCCTACTTATCCTATTGTTTTTCGTTCATCCACCCACCTCCTTTTAGTCTGTTAACTCTTATGAGTAGGGCCCTCCTTCCTCACGTACTCACCCTACATCTTTACCTCACCAACGCTCCTGCCCTGTTCTTCTCTTCCTCTACTTCATCTTCAGTCTCCTCGACAATTTCGACACCTACTTCAGAACTGATCCTGATTTTAGTTCTACCAGCTATACCCCTATTTATGCTGTATTTTATCAATACACCCTGTACGTTACCTTGTAATTTGTTTTTGTTTGCTATGTACGGCACTGCAGACACTTTGTGGCGCCTTATAAATAAACAAACTACTACTACTATGGACGATATAATGAGCAATATCGCTCAGAAGGGCTAAAATGAGCGATACCGCTAATTCTATTGCCCTGTGTGTACGGGGATTTACATCACCGCTGCCAGTTTCATATAGGTCTAGAAATCCCTTTAATCCCTAGCTTGATTGTAAATGCCAAGTAGAGATGCATTATAGCTAAGGGAGATTTTTGTTGTACGAAATGAAAAGTAAAAAACATCTAGTACTTTTCATGCTATTCATATACTGTGGCCCTTATTCTAGTTCACTCACAGAGGCAAATTCCTTCTCGAATGGACAAAACGTGTGCACTGCAGGAGGGGCAGATGTAACTTGTGCAGAGAGAATTAGATTTGGATGAGTTATTTTGTTTCTGTGCAGGGTAAATACTGGCTACTTTATTTTTACACTGCAATATAGATCTCACTTTGAAGTAAAACCCCACCCAAATCTAACTCTCTCTGCACATGTAACATCTGCCCCACCTGCAGTGCACATGGTTTTGTCCATTTGAGAAGGAATTTGCCTCTGAGAGTGAACCAGAATAAGGCCCTATATCTATATATATATATATATATATATATGGGGTGTTACAGTTGTTTCAACTGCATCACCTGCAAATTTATAATTCCCTGTAAAACGTTCAAACACCCTCATGTGGATAAAATCTACAATATTAGGTTTGTCCTCACATGTGATACCACGCATGTGGTGTACATTGTTAAATGCCCGTGTGGCTTACTGTATGTTGGCCAAACTACCTGCAAATTTAAACAAAGGATGGCGGGACATAGGTCTTCAATCTCCCTGGCCCTACAAGGCAGGGAGTTGGATCAACCTGTAGCCAGGCACTTCAGGGAGGCTGGCCACTCCCTGGAGTCGGTGAGATATTTTATCATAGACCATATCCCTATGTCACCTCGAGGTGGAGACAGAGCCAAGGCTCTACTCCTGAAGGAATCACAATGGATTATCCGCCTTGGGACTACTAGCCCAGGCGGGTTAAATGAAAAAATAAACTGGAATAGTTTACTTTGAGAATGTATTTCAGGTTATTTACCTCCACACTTGTACTTTTGGGGGTGTCACTTAGTCTTGTGTAGACATCCAGTTGTCAGCCCTCCCGTTTATGCTGTTTTTATACTTGTGAATATAGGGCTGTTATATACTAATATGTCGTTCTTTCCGTGTTATGTTATTTTTATTCTTTATTTTTCATGTTTTATTTTACTTTCTGTAATGTTTCTATATCTTCTGGTAACTGTCTCCCGTTTTTTCAGCAGGATGTATCTTTAGTGATCTTCGATATATCTGTAATGTGTTGCTTAACTGTGGACAATTATGTCAAGGTCCTTAGTTGCTGCACGTATATTTACTTGTATTATTTGTCTCTTATCCAGGCTGGACTCCGCCTGACCTGAGGGTGTCGCTACATCTCTGCGGCTGCCTGAACGGGGCTTACTGATCGGGTGAACCGCAAGGAAGTCTCCGCTGGAACGCAGATGATGCGCTTCCAGTGAGACTGTCTGCGCAACCCGGAAGTGGGTGCCCTGGACGCTCGTGGATGGAGGCGGCGACGCCCGGCGTGGGGGAGACGCCTCAGGTAAGAGATGGGGTATTTAGGGGGGTAAGTACTGTGAGTAGGTGCTTCTTTCCTGTGTATTGATGCCCTGAGGACGGGGTGATTCCCCAAAAGCGCTTGGCGCTAGAATACACGTTTTTCTTCCATTTATGATTGCCTGACTGCGTGATTATTTCTTCTGGAGTGCCGCCCCTCCCCCACTGGACTCTGTATTACCTACTTGGGAAGGCACCCACCCGTTGTTCTACCTATCCGAGTGCCGGCATATCGTTGCTGGATATATATATATATAGATATATCTATATATCTATATAGATATATCTATATATATATATATATATATATATATATATATATATATAGATATATATATATATATATATATAGATAGATAGATAGATATCTATATCTATCTATATATATATAGATATATATATATATAGATATATATATATATATATATATATATATCTATATATATATATATCTATATATATATAGTTCCAGGGGCTGATCTAAATAAATTAACCAAGCAAGCAAACCTGTAGTATGTCCAAACCTGCCGACACTCACCATAAATATAACACATGATCCCGGTGCCAGAATACAAAATGACATGCAGTCCAAACCAATGGCAGTCCAGAGGCACAGAAAAATCGTGTATTCAAAGTCAACTTTTTGGGAACTGAAGACCCCTTTATCCCTTTAATGTTGTATAGTAGGTGTATCTTGATAAAGGGGTCTTCATTCCCAGAAACATTGACTTTGAATACACATGCAGTATCTCAAAAATATATTTTTGTCAATATCAGCCTGGAGTAATATAGTCTCCAAACTACTAGTGCCCAATCAGATAAGACTGCGGATCCACATTTCCTACAGAAAGGTGCATTTATGTTGAAACCATGTTCTCAAAACTCCAATTTCCTGGACCAGTGAGTGTTTATCCATCCTAACCCCTGAGTATTATCCTGCAACACATGCCTTAGGGGCATCCTGCACTATGATCTTCAGAACAGATTTTTATTGATTTCCCAAAAGAACATAAATCAATTGGTCCTGGGTCACCCATTAATGAAAAATCTAATACTGTAGATGCTGGACTTCCATAGCAGAACCTTGGCAGGTGCATTAGGTTGTAGTGTTGGAGTTAGGCGGCGAGCATGACCTCTGATAGATTTCTTATTGTATCATTTATAGGCAGAACATCAGATGGTATTAAATCAATGGGCAGTTCTAGAATGCTGTATGTGGGACAGAAGAGTGGGGCAGACTGGGTGCTTCCATCAGCTCCTGTCATTTTTTAAACTAGGGGCCAGATTCTCTAAGCTTCAAAAGTTATAAAATGCAGAGTGATAAACAGCCAGCCAATCAGCTCCTGCCTGACATTTTTCAAACACAGTCTATGACATGGCAGGTAGGAGCTGATTGGCTGGCTGTTTATCACTCTCCATTTTATCACTTGTGAAGCTTAGAGAATCAGACCCAAAGTCTGTAACAAGGCTGATAGGATTGAACTGTGCCAATTTTATCCCTTCAAGGCTTAGTACATCTCCCTTGTAACCAACTACCCTAAATTTTCCATCCATTATACCAATACTATACTGTATGCTGAATACCAACTTGCAGAGAATTCATAACAGCTTACATATACTACTGTTATGTATAGAAATATGATCTGAAGAAAGGATAAATGTGAAGGGGGAACTTGACTAAAATGTCGTATTTCATTCGATTTCTTTAATTTTTGTTTACAGTTGAGATTGAATGACATCGGTTGTACTGTGTTTTTTTTTTAGATTTAAATCACATTATTTACAGAGATGAAGAGTATCCCTAATTCATATTTAGTGATGCAATAGCCATTCGTTGTCATTCGTAATTCTATTGTACTGTACTGTATTTATATATACAGTACGTACGTGTTTTGCTTCGGTTTGTATATTTTAAATGCGAACATATTGTTGTTAAACTCGGCCGGTGTGTTATCATGCATACTTCTTATTTGTGATTGGTTGAAAGTTTCACACATGGGAGGGACATTACAAAGGCTTATACAGTATATACCCCCCTCCATGTCCCTGCTCCTTGTGGGATTAGATAGGTGTGGAGAGGAGAGGTGTGCTGGGTTGCTGGAGTGATTACAGTGATTTTTGGTGAGTTACTGAGTTCTGGTTTTTGTTTTGCAAGTTGTCCTGTGGTTATTGTTTTTGTCTCCTTTACAGTTTTTGTAAAAAAAATGTCCCTGTCCTCTGTCAGTATTTGTGTGCGGGTGTGTGTGAAGGCGAGTTGTGTGTTTTGTGTTTGTACAGTATGTTCTTTATTTTGTGTCTGTCCCTGTGTATGTCATGTCAGACACTTTGCGCAGAGTTCTTGAATAATTGGGAATCCCATCAGGCAGCAATGCAAACAGCATTACACCCAAAGTCACGCCCATCAAACGTATAGGCTGTTCCACACCACTAGCCGCCTCACTGGACATATGGGCAACATTGAGCACAATCAGCAAGCAATGTGGAATGACAATGTTCAGTTTCAAACTAGATTTCTGACATTATTGAAGGACCTTGTGACATACAGTATCATAGCACCATAATACAGCTCCTGGAGAGCCAGGGCCATGCAGATAGAGAACTCAACACCCTATTAACACACCTGTTAGAAGCACATGGTACTGCTGCATCTCAGACTTCTGGAGCCACCACACCAATTTCATATTCAAAGAAGGTGATGACAGACTAATAGAAGCTAATGAGGGACTGAGGGGCTAGGGAAGGTGTTGAGAGGCTGAGGTGATGAGGGCTGAAGACGGTGATGAGGTGCTGAGGGCCTTAGGACGGTAGAGAATGGGACCAGCTTTCAACTCACTGGCCTGGCCTGGACTCCCCTAAGGAAGACATTTAATGACTGGCTCTACAGCTATCTGTGACAGCCCAGCAGGTGAGGTCAGTCACTTGGAGAGGGCTGTTTTTTTTCCACGTAGGAGCCAATGTGTATGTGCTTTATTTCATGGGAAACATTGTATGTGTGTGTGTTTCCCCAATGAGGCTATTGTGTGTTTTTTGGTGGTCAATATTTGCTTTTCCCTGTCATTTATAATGTGCCTGTGTATATATGTAGGCCCTGAAATGAGCTTGCTCCAAGTGTAATGCCGCTATGCTTCACCTCTAGATTTTAATATGTGTAATATATCTATAACTACTACATGATGCGCTGGCATATTTGTTTACAGTATTTGCTGTTTGAAGTATCTTTATATGAGACAACAGTATGTGTTAGGAACATGCTTTATACTGTAATGTACTGTACAGCAGGGGCTATATTATATTCAGGTTCATAAATAAGACCAAATAACAGTATATCAGCCTTCCATACCCTTTCAGTATTCCTCCCACCAGTTTTTCCCTCAGCACCTACGGAGTTGTCCATAATGAAACTTTCTCTACAATGCACCCGCCACATGGGCCTGAAGAAAAGATCCCAATATGCAATGCATTCTGGGACACTGTACTTTCACTAATGCCAGAGACACTACATTTTTCTGCATTATTTGCAAGCTACTGTACAATGATGAATTGGCATTTCCATATAGCCAAGTGCCTTTGGCTATGTAATAGTAGTATATCATACAGTAGGAGTAAAATGTAATAGGATGAGAGATTCAGAAATTGATTCAGAAATTGAGAGATTTGGTAAAAAATCTCCAGTTTTTTTAAAGCGGCAATCATTTACACTGCAAAATAAAACTGGTTTTGCACAGTATACAGAATGCATTCAAGTTTTATACTAACCGTATCAAAACACACACATCCATTACCTGAACTTTTTTTTTTTTTTTACTGAAAATATCATTTAGAAGTAGGAAGAAAATTTATCTGATGTACCCAGGGATTTCTTAATAAATGTCATGATTAAAAATGAATGTCATTTATACTTCATCACATTTTGTCTCTGGCTTTGTAGTATAAAGTAGAAGTATACGTTGACAAGTGCAGTCTGAAGTAAATTGCTAAGACTTCGGAAGGATGTTTCATCCTTAGATTGTGACTATCTCTGATTTCCTAAGTAGGTAATTTAAGAACACGCTGTACTGTGCCACATCTGTGATGTCCAGTTGATGTTCTTGTTGACATGGAAGATCACAATACAGGGAATTTATTAGGGGCAATGAGTCACCTATACTTGTAGTTCAGTGAATTTATCTACGATATTTCCTTTGCAAGCTGTTAACCATTTGGCTCTTGGTGACCTTTGCTGTGAAGATTCATTTTAAGCGATATGACAGCTTATTGTTATCCCCATTTTAGTGCTGAAACCAAAGGTAACTGTGTGTGTTTTCGTGGTGTTAGAAAAAGGAAGGAAGTAAAAAAACATTTGTGAATTGATGTTGGTGGGTGATTAATTCATGGCTTATCTACAGAGGAGTGTGTTTCCTAATGTTAATTGTGAATGAAGAATGTCCCTCTTTCAGGCTAGTGCTGGGAGCTTAAGGTGCACCAGTGGTGTAAGTTCAGCCCAGTTGCCCGGAGGCAAGATACATGTTGGTGCCCCCACACCCCATGCCTGATTTAAAGGTTTCTGTCCCTTCCCAGACCTGACTTCTCCCCTTCCCAGTTTCTACTCTTCCCCTTCCCAGTCCCCTCTTACATTAGCTTGCGGATTAGACAATGAAAAATACTTATTAGTGTGAGTAGTATGGTAGGTGATGTGTGTGTGTCAGTATTGTCCCCAGTGTGTGACCAGTGCCCCAGGGATGAGACTGGACTGGGAGTTACAGCAGGTACAGTCACTCCCTGATCAGAGCTCAGTGGTAGTTTGGTCCCCGCTCCCTCACGGAGCCCCACTAATCGTAATGCCCCTTCACTGAGCCCAATTAGCCCTGCTCTCCTAAGCGGTCAGTCACAGAAGTGCCTGTGACTGAGCCGCTGCCTGACACCTGTCGGCTGTCAGGTGATCCTTCCTGGCCACATGTGGCCCTAGTGCTGCATAAATCTACTGCCCAGGGGCAAATGGCACCCTGTCCCCTGGCCCAGCCCGCCACTGCCCATATACCGCAGCTGGCCAATCACCAGGTTTCTCAGCCCCATATAAATACCGGGACTCGTGCGGTAGAGAGTATAACCCATCTGTGCGATCGCACCCCCTCTGTCCCTGTGCTCATTGCTGCCTGCGGGTCGCCGTTCAAGCATTGCTAATGAGCGGCAATCTGGCGCAGTGCATATCTAGTGAGCTGGTCCCCACTCATTATATATGCACTGCACTGGGTCCTCACTCATTAGATATGCACAAACGGCGACCCGCAGCGTACACTAAGTGGGTCCTGTTTGTGTTGGGGCTCGGGGGGCAGTTAGTCTGACCCACACAGACTGGAAGACTGGCATACTCCCAGCTCAGGTGGCAATGGAGTCAGCAAATGCCCCCTTTAAAGCTGGTGCCTGGCGGCAGATGACTCCATTTCCTCCGGGAGTTCCACCACTGAGGTGCACACACATGGTGCGATCCTGCTGTGCAAGGTATGTGCTGCGATCTAGTTCAAAATGCACGCTGCTTTAGCACATAGCATGTTTTGAACTAGATGTGGGCACCTTTACTCACAGGCTGAAGAGAAAATGGCCCAGTCAGTGGGTAAAGGGGGGGAAACTTTTTTTAGGTATATAAGTGAAAGGAGAAAAACAAAAAGTGGAATAATTAGACTGAAGACAGAGAGTGGAAGTTTTCTTGAGGGGGACAATGTAATAGCAGATAATATTAATAATTATTTCTGCTCAGTATTCACTGCTGAAAGAGAGGGAAAGGGGCCACAGTTAAGTTGCAAGTATAGTCAGAAAACTGAGGGAGAGAGGAGAAAGTCCTCGCAGAACTCTCAAAACTGAAAGTGGATAAATCAATGGGGCCAGATGGGATACATCCAAGGATACTAAAAGAGCTTAAACGGGAGCTGGTAAAACCAATAACAGAATTATTCAACCAGTCACTAGCTACTGGAGTAATCCCAGAGGACTGGAAAACAGCTAATGTAGTCCCACTGCACAAAAGTGGAAGTAAGGAAGAGGTAAGCAACTATCGACCAGTGAGCCTTACAACAGCAGTAGGGAAATTGATGGAAACACTCTTAAAACAAAGAGTTGTAGAATATCTCAAAACCAGCAATTTACAGGATCCAAAACAGCATGGGTTTACTCGGGGAAGATCATGTCAAACAAATCTTATTGACTTTTTTGACTGGGTGACTAAAGTAATAGATCAAGGTGGGGCTGTAGATGTAGCTTATCTAGACTTTAGTAAAGCTTTCGACACTGTCCCACAGCGCAGACTGTTAAATAAACTTGAAAGCTTGGGATTGGATTCTAAGATAGTTGAATGGATAAGAGCGTGGTTGCAGGACAGAAAACAGAGAGTTGTAGTAAACGGAGTACAGTCAAAGGAGGGAAAGGTTACAAGTGGAGTACCCCAGGGATCTGTACTTGGACCGGTGCTTTTTAATATCTTTATTGGTGATATTGCAAATGGAATTGAGGGTAAAATGTGCCTTTTTGCAGATGACACAAAGGTATGAAACAGGGTAGACACACCAGGAGGGGTAAAACAAATGATTGAGGATCTAGGTAGATTAGAGGAATGGTCAAGAGCATGGCAACTACAGTTTAATGCCAAAAAATGCAAAATCATGCACTTGGGTCTCAGAAATCTAAAGACTAAATATAGTATAAATGGCACTATAATGGAAACTACTGAGGAAGAGAGGGATCTAGGTGTCACTATTTCAGGGGACTTAAAAGCAGGTAGGCAATGTAACAAAGCAATGAAGAAGGCAAGTCAGATGCTTTGTTGCATAGGGAGAGGTATCAGCAGTAGAAAGAAAGAAGTAATAATACCACTGTATAGGTCATTGGTACGACCTCACCTAGAGTATTGTGTTCAGTTCTGGAGGCCATATCTCCAGAAGGATATAAATACATTAGAGACTGTACAAAGAAGGGCAACTAAAATGGTGCATGGCCTACATCACAAAACGTACAAGGAAAGACTAAAATATCTTAATATGTATACATTAGAGCAGAGAAGGGAAAGGGGGGACATGATAGAAACTTTCATATATATCAAGGGTTTTAACAAGGTACAGGTGGGAGACATTCTTCACAGGAAGAGGAGCAGCAGAACACGAGGATAGGCACTGACACTAGAGGGAGGAAGATTCAGGGGAAATGTGAGGAAGAATTACTTCACAGAAAGAGTAGTAGATAAGTGGAAGAGCCTCCCATCAGAGGTGGTAGACGCAAATACAGTAGAACAATTTAAACATGCTTGGGATAAGCATATTGATATCCTTACAAAAAAATAAGGATCAAATATGGTTTGAGGTAACATGTTTAAAAAAGGGGCAGACTAGATGACTAAGCGGTTCTTATCTGCCGTCAAATTCTATGTTTCTATGTTTCTATGTAATATATTATACATGTAGCCAGTGGTGTAAGTTCATCACAGATGCCCGGAGGCAAGATAAATATTGTTGCCCCCCCCCATTACATATATATATGTATGCATGTATTTCAGAACAAGTATATGTAATCTCTCTCTCTCTATCTATATATATATATAGATCTCAGAAGAAATGGCGCCACTCGTAGGCTTTGTACAAGATCTTTTTTTATATAAACATTGAAATGGTGCAAAGGTAAACCGACGTTTCTGGGAAACTCCCCGTTTTCAAGGTGCAGATCTTCTTCTGAGATCTACAGATTTATTGGAAGGCACCGCAGCAAATATTTCTGTGGGACTGAGTGCCGGTCTGTTCCTTGGTCTATATATATATATACAGTATATACAACGTTTCAAGACCTGCTGGGTGTTTTCATCAGGTCCAGTAAATATAGAAATACAGTGTACAGGCAATAAACAGCTGTTTATTGCCTGTACACTGTATTTCTATATTTACTGGACCTGATGAAAAGACCCAGCGGGTCTTGAAACGTTTCCTCTTCTTTCATGCATTTAATATAAATTGAATTTATCACAAAAGCCGGTGGAGTGCCGCCTATTCATCTCTTCGCCTTTTGGGGATAACGGTGGGTGCCATTGTATATACCTGTTTATACCTTGACAAAGGGGTGTAAGCACCCCGAAACGTTGGTCATCTTCCTGTGAATACACGAGTTGTTTTTGAAAGTCCTACGAGTGCCTTTGTCTTTTTCCAAGTATATAAATATATATATATGGTGGTATTCATTGCCACTGTCGAGGTGGTTTCTGCGGTGAGGGTGGCTTGTTTTCGGCAAGGATTGCAGAAAAACAAGCCATCCTTGCCGTCTAACCCACTTGGCGGCCGCTCGCTGTATTCTATGTTCTGGGGAAATCCACCCCATCAAAGGACGGCAAGGATTCCCCGGAACGGCAAGGTTTGCCACAAATGCATCAAGCCTACTGCATATATTGTCGAGCCTCGCCGTTTTGGCTGTACCCCCCTGTTGGTGGCTCTGTCTCCCACCAGTGTTAACCCTGTCACTCCTTACCTCCCAAACAGGCTACGCCTAGGGCCAGATGCACTAAGCTTCAAAAGTGATAAAATAGAGAGTGATAAACAACCAGCCAATCAGCTCCTGTCTGACATTTTTCAAACACAGTCTGTGACATGGCAAGTAGGAGCTGATTGGCTGGCTGTGTATCACTCTACATTTTATGACTTTTGAAGCTTAGTGCATCTGGCATATGACATTATGAGTGTTCATTTTTTTTATTGTCATTGTTTTGACTACATCCCTTTTGATCACATTGTGTGAACGGATACAGAAAGGATCTGTATGTGGTTACATTTTGTTTCCTACTTACAAAGCTTGAAATTAACAGCTCGATAGTGTCTGATAAGCTTCAACCTGTGCATAACGTCACGTGCGCAGCCTCAAATAAATGGTCTCTTTACTCTTCGCTGCGTAAATAGTAGAGTGTGCTCCACCAGCCTATGTCATATATCAGGAATGCTTTTAGGTACATTGCAGGATCAGATAATTAGAACCGAGCTGTAAACTGGAAAAAAATACACAATAAATGAATAGCTATTTTTCCACAACATTTTTTTTACAAACAAAGAGAATTTTCTTTACTATGAATAAACCCATGAATCTGGGAAGCAGTCATCACATTAAGGGCAAACGTTCTCCCCCCCCCCTCCTCCCGCAGTTGCTTGTTGCAACCCAGCATTGGCAAGTGTGAATGCTTTTGATGATGCCTGCTACCTTGCTAGGTCCAGTCTCTCCTGACATCTCGTTGGTTACACATGGTCTAATGTGCACCCAGCTTCACACCCCTCCTTCCAGAAATCTCCCCCCACAGTCAGAGCCGGATTAAGGGGGAGGGGGGCCCAGGGGCTACGTACAGGGCTGCCAAGAAGGTACAAATTACCCGGGCTTGCTGGAGGGGCCCGGCGGGGGCCCTAGTCCAACCCCCCCCTGTGTGCTATATGTACTGTATGCTGCATGTATGTATATGCTGTGTGCAGTGTGTGTTGTGTTTATCATGCAACGTGTATGTTTATAGATATGCTGCATGTGTGTATACTATGTGTGTGTGTTGTGTTTATCATGCTATATGTATGAAACATAATTGTAGGATGGCGCCCCTTGTGTGAATCTGACAATTAGACCAATGTAGCCTTAGACATTTACTTTCTCAGAAGCATAAAATGGAAGTCCATATAAATTTCAAATATATATTAAAAAGTCTATTTTTCAAGCATTGATAGTGGTATTCCAGACAGTATTGTCTTTCTGGTGTTTATACATGAAGAATAAGTGCGCAGAAGGACCCAACGCATTTCGTCCCTTTATCGGACTTCATCAGGGGCATGCAGATAAAAAAATCACTTCGGTGTGTTTTCACAAGGTAAGTACAATCAAATGACTTTGATTACAGGATCTTCCGACAGGAAAACGTGCCTGAAAAAAGGGAGGGGTTCAAATGTCCTATTCTTCAAAAGGGTGGTGTGGTTTCTGGGGAGACCTTACATTTAATAGACCACTTCTCAGTATCAGTGCAAATTCCCATCCAAGTTCGGGTAGGGTCTTCTTGGACACCTTATATGGTGGAAGTGGGGTATTGTTTGTGGTATGGTCGGTTAGGGATCAGTGGATTATATAACCATTCAGTGACCCTCTACTGAACTGTAGTAAATATACCCTACGTCACTGTGTGTGTTGATATAGGACCTTCTATCTGAGAATACTCAGGCCAATATGGCCGCCTTTTAGAGATACAACACGTAGTGAAACTCTGGTTAATTCTATACAGATCAGAAAGTGCAGGAAAACCTGTCTCACTCTGGAGATGTGACCCTGTGTACTGCTCTGTAAGAGTGTTTGCTATATGTATATTTAGGTATGCTGCAGGAGTGTATATGCTATGCGTGTGTGTTATATGCTATGTGTGTGTGTGTGTTGTGTTTTATGTTTGCAGAGTATATAGCGGTGCTTGTGGTGTTGTTAGATGTCACACATTTTTGGAAGCTTAACCAGGAATTGTGGGTTTATTGTAGTAATGAGCACAGAGTTAACATGCATCAAAGGGTTAACGTGCAGTATGCAGTATATACTGTAGCAGATATAATATCACAGGCAGGTGTACACACATGTATTGGTACAGGGGTATGATGCATGTACTTATCATTATCCTGCAGCAGCTGGATTTGCAGTAGATGGATGGTGGGTAATGGTGGTCTCATTGTGGGCTGTAGAAGAAATCTATGCCAGGGTTGCCGACCCTCCCGGATTTTGTGGGAGTCTCCCGAAAATCGGGTCCCCCTCCTGGCCCCCCGGAAGGGTGGGCAACCCTCCCGGAATCAGTGGGACCTCCACTGAGCTCCCCCGATCGTGGCATATAAATGCTGCAATCCGCGGGTCTCAGAGGAGGGGGTGGAGCTAAAATGGCACAATCGTGTCATTTTAGCCCCGCCCCTCCACGGAGATCAGTTATTTCGGCTATTTGTCGTAATGGGGGTGGGGCTTAATGATGTCACTATTAAGCCCCGCCACCAAACTCATAATGAAAGATTCCTCTCCGGGCAAGTCTGCAACCCTGATCTATGCACAGCATGCAGACTTGTAGCAGGTCTCTGAGGGTGACAGCAGGGGCTAGCACTGAAAGCGCTATGTGCAGAAACTCTCTGAGGAGGTGATTGACAGCTCTCCCCGCTGGGTAATGCTGACGCACACGATGAGGCGTGCTGACAGTCTTCTCAGTACAGCGCAAGCTTCTCCTCACAGAGCGCGCAACCAGGAGGAGTGACAGCGTGCGGGGACACTGGGGACTGCTCACTGGGAGGACAAGGAGCGCTGGGGTATTCATCAGCCGGGAGGCGGGTGCTGGTGCTGCTTGCAAAAGGAGATCCTGTAGATGCAGAGCGCATCTCTCCAGCATTTTATGCATGCTGTATATGTGTATATGATATGCTGCATGTGGGTTTTGTGTGTATGCATGCTATTTGTATATTTGGAGGTTTGCTGTATGTATGTTGTGTGTGTGCCCTTATGCTTTGTGTATATGTAGTTATGTATGTATCTTGTTTGTGTATGTACAGATGGAGCCACTGTCATCTATCCCTATAATAGGATTATATGAGTAATTGGATTACTCTGCTAATCCCCTACTGTATTGTTCTATGTATTGTATTGCAGCTGAGAACAATAGGATAGCCATGGCTAGCCATGCTGAGCCATGGCCTAAGGAAGATAGATAAGAGGGGCTCCTACTGTATGCAGGGGAAGACTGGGTCTTTATTCCGGCCCGGGAGCTGGGGGGGTGGGTGGGGTGCGGCCGTATGTAAAGTGCGCGGGGGGTGGGCTGGTGGCGGTATGTAACGCGTGGGGGTGCTTGGTGCGGCAGTATGCAACGCGCGCGTGGGGGGGGGGGGGGCAGATCACCAGCTGCTGCATCTTTCTGGGAGCCTGATGCTGTGCCGCTTGAAGGCCCTGGGCGGTGCTGTGCACGCATGCGCAGCAGCCTCCCACGGCCATTTTGGATTTGGGCAAAGGGCTGCCCGCGGCCCAGCCAGCCCAGGGGGATTGCGGACGGCTCCTTTTTAAAGAGTTTTAGGCCGGCCCACCAGGAAATGGCCCGGTTTCCCGGTGGGCCAATCAGCCCCTGACTGTATGTATGTACAGTATGTATGTATGTATGTATGTATCTATCTATCTTCTGTATACAGTATGTATGTATCGGCTACTGACTGCCCAACGACATTAAAGGTTTGCGCGAGGTCCCGCACACCTAATCACGGTGAATCTCCCGGTTTCCTGCTGGACCAGTCCGAGCTAGCTGCTAAAATTGTGTTTTTAAGCAAATTTATGCCCAGAAGATGTAATTCCAAACTGTCAAGGCCTTGCTTATAATTCACAGAGGGCCCATTGCCCTTCACATGCGTAAATATGCATGCTACAAAAATACCTAGCGCAATGCATTACAATGACTCACTGCACTACAATGTGTAGTCACAACCTCACATTAGGACTCAGAGAACAATTTCACATAAAGCAGAGGAAAATACACTGTACACATAATCCATGGATTGAAAATTCAGATCTAATATTATGGACTTGAGCACAATGAGCGATACAGTAATCTTCAGATCAGAGCTGTCTCTTCATCTTCACATTCCACCGGGTTCTTTTTGATCTTGTACCATTGATGAATACAGTATCACAGGGCATTTAAAGAATATCAGCAAGAAGTATGCAACTCATTTCTCCCAAAGTGACTGTGCTTCAGCTGAAAGTGCCTTCATCTTCACTACTCCATTTTCATTTGAAACTGATTAAAAATCCTTGGGGCGAAATGTAATAGGCTGAGAGCGTGATTGGCTGAGCTACAGTATGCGTCTCCATGGAGACGCATAGCTCAGCCAATCAGGACTGAGCTATGCGTCTCCATGGAGACGCATACTGTAGCTCAGCCAATCACGCTCTCAGCCTCTGTAGCACTGGGACAGAGCTACAGAAGCTACGGAGAAAGCCGGTGACAGGCAACGGAGAAAGCCGGTTCTCCCCGCTGCCTGTCAGTGCGGGGGGAGCCGGCTGTAAAGCAGCCAGACCAGCGCTGGATCCAGGAATGGTAAGTATGCTGGTGTAAAATTGAGGTGTGTGTGTGTAATAAACTTGTACTTCTCTGTGTGTGTGTTTTTTATAAACATTCTTTTTACAGGTGGACTACAAGTCCCAGCGGGCCCATTAATGCCCTGCATGCTGGGACTTGTGGTTCTCCAAGTCCAAGCATGCGGGGGAGGTCTGCTGGCACTTGTAGTTCGCCAGTAAAAAGCAATGTAATGATATGTATGATGGATTTAACCCTATCAGGCCGGCGTCCACTGGCCACGGATGCCGGTGACAGCCCCGGGCTTCAGCCCTGGACGGGTGAAGCCTGGGGGGGGGGACCCCTTTATTGGGGGGGTCCCCACTCCTCCAGGTACCCCGTCCAAGGCTGACCAGCCACGGTGCTCATGTTTTGGCCGGGGGACCTTGTATAAAAAGTGTCCCCCGGCTGTGGCATGACACCGCGGGCTGTTGGAGCCCGGTGCTGGTTTCAAAATACGGGGGACCCCCAGATTTTTTGTCCCCCGTATTTTTGGAACCAGGACCGGTCCAAGAGTCCGGGGCTGGTTTCAGAAATACGGGGGACCCCTATGCTTTTTGTCCCCCCGTATTTTTGGAACCAGGTCCGGCTCAATGAGCCCGGGGCTGGTTATGCTAAGGGGGTGGACCCCACGCCGTTTTTTTTTTTATAAAAACACTTTTACACATTTTTATTAACAGAACCATGCACAGATCTCAATGATCTGTGCATGGTTCTGTCAAATTCGCCTGTCAGAACCTGGTCTATTTTTTTTGCGATTTTTGGTAACATTGACCAAAAATCGCACCCTATTACATTTGCGAGTTGTATACTTTATAATGGGAAAACATCTGGATGCGAATTGAAATGTGACTAAAAATCGCACTTCTAAAAGTGCGATTTCGCGGTAAAAAGTGCGATTTTTTACCTCGATTTTCAACCTATTAAATGTGCGATTTTCGGAAAATGTGCGATTTCGGCCGTTTTTGACCAAAAATCGCACATGTCTAAAAAATCGCACCCTATTACATTTCGCCCTTGGTTCCTTTGTTCAATTCCCCACAGTAGTATATCCAGAATGTTGCAAGTGGATTTTATTTGAAGGATAAAAGTTACTTTTTTTCTTATTGTGGATGACTGCGAGTTCTATTGAGATTTTAGCAGTGAAGGTATTCATGCAGAAGAGCCCACGGGGAGGTAAGACACTGGGTATGAGCCGGGAAGTTAAAAAATTCAGCTGTTTACAGTAAAAGTTGGAGGCAGCTGTGAGGAACATGTGGCAGAGAACAGGGTCTGTCACTATAGTCAGTGGAAACTCGGCAGTGGCACTGCTTCAAAAGTGATAACATTGAGAGTGATAAACAGCTAGCCAATCAGCTCCTACCTGTCATGTCACAGACTATGCTTGAAAAATGTCAGGTAGGAGCTGATTGGCTGGCTGTTTATCACCTTTCATTTTATCACCTTTGAAGCTTAGTGCATCTGGCCCTGGATAGGTTGATGAGAGAAGGGAGGGGAATGATGACAAAAGTGTCCTCTCTCACCTGTGTGCAATAATATTACATTTACTAGTTAAAAGCCCATCAAAATAACGGCTTCTGACGTACTTTCACTTTGAGCTGTGACAGTTTTTACTTTCACTTTGAGCTGTGACCATTTTTAGAACAAATATTCTCCACCCCACCCCCAGTATCCTACCTCTAATTTGTCTTCACAGCTCTCTCTCTCCATATCCAGCAAATTTTTAACATTTCAGTGTCCCTGCAAATCTTTCTTTCACTTTCTGTTATGACATCTCTACACAAAAAGAGGGAAATTTACTAAGATGTTAGTTCTATTTTTTATGCGATGTTGCTACGGGCAACCAATTAGATACTATCTATTATCTTCTAGAAGGTGCTAAATAACTAAGTAGATTCTGATTGGTTGCCCGTAGCACCATCTCATGTGAAATAGAACTTCTATCTTCGTAAATTTCACCCCAATGGAGTCATTTGGCTAATTGAGTGGCCTCTAGTGGTCAATGGCTGTACTTCACCCCATAGAGTTGTACATCTATATACTACTATTGGTTGTTTATTTAAAAATGAAATAATATATTAATACATAAACACAGTTATATATAGTCGTACGATCAGATATATATGTGTTTATGTATGTGTTACTATGTTGTTGTATTTTTAGATTAATGTTTTTTTTTAATAACCAATAATTTTAATAATTAATATTAGCACTGCATTTGTAAGTGCTCCTATGGGAGGTTTCTGTATTACCATTTCTTCAGGTTATAGGATTCCATGTAGTAACATGTTATATAGTATAAGTTACACTATTAGCTGCATTAATGTGACTAAGAATTTCCCAGCTGGCAAATGCTGGCAGAGAGGGGCTCCAGCTGACTGCGTCTCACACGCTCGCGCGTCCCGGTTACTCGGCAGTGGGGATCGAGAACCCTGCCCATCTCCACTTCAGGGAGATGGGCAGGGTTAGGAGGGGTGCGGGGAGGTGGCGGTGACCGACGGGGAGCTCCGTTGGAATGGGGCACGCTAGCATCTAGTGCTCATGTGCCCCCTTCTGGCAGCTGGCGGGGGCTAGTGGAGGCTGGTGGCTGTTGCCAGCCCCCAGCTGAATGAGAGGGGCTCCATTCAGGTGGTGGCTGTGGATTTTCTAAGATCTCACCTCCATACTTTCCCTTGAGGCATACTTCTCTATTTTGATGCCCCCTCCTGGGGGCTTCCAGGGAAAGCAGGGAATGTGCCCACCTTCCCAGGGGGCTGGGAGAACCACCCAATTTTTGGGAGCCTCCATTCTGGAATGTTAGGCAAGTATGTCTTAACTCATGGCCCTCCAGCTGTTTTGGAACTACACATTCCAGCATGCCCATGTGTGGGAGGTGGCCCCTGTGAATGCGGTCGATACCACCACGTACCTGAGTATGGCAACGGCAGGGAATGCAGCTCTCTTCACAGCCCTTGTTAATAGATGGTAGACACTGGAGGCAAGAGATGGGACACCCCGGGGAAAACCCACCAAGAAAGATGGCAACAATGAGTATTTATTAAAGAAAGACGTTATGCAATTGCTGCAATACCTTCAAAGACTTTATGCAAACAACACATGACGGAAATAGACATTTAACCATTGCTGTCTGAGTTTAGCAGCCAATGAACACTAAAAAAGACAAGGGCAGTTCAATACTGTTCATTTATGATTCCTCATCCAAAAAGACAATAACCTTCACACTTCTATATGTATAATGACATACCATAAAGACCTTAATAAGAAATGACCAAAGAAATGACCAAAGAACGTGATTAAAGAAGACACTCTAAGAAAAATGACGTCAGGAAAAAATAAGACTAGCATTCAGCCACGCTACTGTAAATCAATTGCAATACCTCTGAATATTCGCCAGATGGCGCTATACCTTACACAAGTGTATTCTAACACTGTAGTCCCAGCTACAATACACAGTCACTGAGTTCAAAGAAAGCTCCCACGAAGATCAATCCTCAGGGGAAGGGTGGTCCCTGTCTGCGTGTGCACACTACTATGAATCTGGCCAGAATGAATTAACAGTCCCCTGTTTAAAGGGGTACAGGCGAGTCCCCGTTACCTAGGGTGACTCCCTGCGGGTGATGCAATGGCCTTCTAAAAGACTTGAAGTAAACAACAACCTCTTGATGAGGGAGAAGCAAGCTCCCGTTACCTGGGGCCGCTCATTGTAATGGATGCGCTAGAATGTTAATAAAAAAGTCCTGCGCTATAATAAACCTTGCGATGGGGTCATGTATCCTGCTCACTAACCATACCATGGCTCCTCACTGGCCTCTCGTTGGCCAGATGTGTGAAAACCCTTCTTGCTTCCCCGGGTCTGTGGGACTGTGACTGAAGGTGCAAGGCCCGCCTCAATAAATGGCTGATGCGGAGGCAGCCTCTGCCTAATAAAGGGGAAGTGTAGCGGCCTGCTCCGGGGCCTGTTTCCCTGAGTATAACACACTGTTCCGCTTTTAAGGCTGGATGCAGGGGACACGGCGTCAGCGGCTTGAATGGGTATGCTGGAAGGCCTTGAGGCTATTTAAAGGGGTTGGGGCCCAGTGTACCTGCTGCATTTGCTACAGATGCCGACTCCGGCCAGTAATGATTCGTCCGACTCTCACGCGGTTCCTGACTCCCGCCATGGCACTTCTCCTCTGCCCGGGTCCCGGCCTGCAGCTCCACCGCCTATGACTGCCTCCTGGATCAATGCGCGGTCAGCATCTCCTTCTCCTCCCGGCTTCTACTCAGTGGCGTGGCCCGTCTCTCTCTCCGCCCGCTGTCAATCACCAGCCTGGACTTTGCGATGGCGGCCGCTCCTCTCCCTGTTGTCTCCGGCTGCACGCTGCTCCTCTTCAAACGCATGCTGTGCACCGCTCTGCAACAACACAGGTTAGTCGCGCTCCGCTTCTCCCTTCTCAGCAGGCTTCCTCCTTTACGCTGCTCAGCTCTGCAGAACTCCTTCACTACTGACCTCCTCTTTTCCACACTCTCCTAGCCGGCCAATCAGGAGCCAGACATGCTCCTTGCACGTGAAAGGGAGCTGGGGCACTTGCTGACCAGGTTAAACCCCTCAGTACTGGGCAATGAGAATGGCGTCCCTTCAGCAGCATTAGCCACAATTGTTGAGCCCTGCTATGGTGCATGGGCAGCTTAGGGGCACTACTGTAGTGGGGTGCCACACATGCTACAGATTTTATATAATGGATTGCTAAAAATGTGTCAGGGTATTCTGGGACGTGTAGTTCCAAAACAGCTGGAGGGCCATGAGTTTGACCCCACTGCCTTAAAAAGTGGGTATTGGTGGCAGTATAGAAGGGGGGCAGTATAGAAGGGGGGCAATATTCACCATGTCGCCATTACATGCTGACACTCTGTCATTGCCGACATTATGAATGTATACCATTATCAATGTATTTTTCCGTCCCTGCAAACAGACATGGTTGTCTCCTAGGCACAACAGTTACATTTGTTCTAAACCAGGGGTAGACAAACCTGTCCTCAAGATTTACCAACGGTACATGTTTTCCAGGCAACATGGGGATCTATAGTAGGAAGGAATTCTGAATGTTGTAAAATGTGACAGTTAGTAATGACTACAGCTGTGCACCAACTAGGTAACCTGGAAAACGTGGACTCTTGGTAGATCTCGAGGACCGGATTGGCCACCCCTGTTCTAGACTTTATCAGTTACATTCTGAGAAAACAGACATTTAGCAAATTTGGTCATTCTACTGTACCGAAATAATGTGCCCTACACCCCACTGGTGGTATTTATTTGGTCATGCAGTTTTCCAGGCGTAGCCGTGGTTGAACGTCAGGTAGTTGGTAGGTCTCATATAAGCAAATGTAATGGCAAATTGTTATGTCCTTATGACATAGTAGCATTTTCTCTGCTATATGATCTGCTAAAGTGGGCAGTGACTTATCTTGACATTAGTAATCTGCATTCAGTGGATGATATGCAATTACCTTTGAGCATTGATTGTAATTGGCTCACTGGGAACTATCCAACTACAGGTATTTGCCCCACAAAGCCAGCATTATCGGGGATTCTATTTCTCGTGACGCAGGCAGACGAAGGAGAATCCTTGATAAGCAGCCATCGGAGACTAGTTTTTCGGCCGGTAATACATGGGTCCGGGAGCGTTTCCCAGATACCGTGCATTACCTCCTGCTAATGGGACCTTTACCATGGGTATGGGTCGCAGGGTCAACCCAATTAAGGGCAACACTCAATAGGTCAACAACTATTGGTCGATACGCAATAGGCCGGCCCTCTCCATGTCGACCTTTTCTGTTGGCATAATGCTTGTGTCTACATAAGCCATGTCGACCTTTTAAGGTGTCGACCTATTGAGTGTCGGCCAAAATATTGTTGACTCATGGATCGCATACCCTTTACCACATGGTAAAAACAGGCTGTAATTGGATAGCGCGATAATACCATCAGGCTAAAAACAAAGGCAGTTTTTACTGTGCTGTAAATAAGTGCACAGAATAGGTTGTCCCCCACACAGGGAGATGAGCGTTCTGCGCTGTGGCTCAGCATACAGCGCTGCACAGTGATGTGCCACTGAGTGATCTGTCAAGGCCAGTGTTCTCCGAGAGAACACTGGCCCTGACACCGGCAACTAGAGATTTATCCAGCATGCTGGATGTTGGGTGATAGCGGCGCTTGAAGTCGCGCAATGCTATCGATATGCCCCTACACACGGAGCGATGTAGGGTCATTTTCTAAGAAATCTATTGAGATCGCTTAGAAAATGCCCTGGAAATGCTACGTGTGTAGGCCCCATTAGTATTGGCACAAGAATCGCTATACAATGACATGAGCAAAATGCAGCCGTGTGTTATTCAAGGCAGCAATCATGTTCCAGCTATTGTCAGATTGTAAGATTTGTGTTCTTTAGTAATTTGGGGCATAACCACAGCTTAATGTCGCCATTATGTTAGCTATGTGGGATTTTGGTCCAAACTGGGTAAATGTACTGCGGCACCGAGTCCCTTCATTTGTTCTTTCTTGATCTTTCTTTCTTTCCTAAAAGCATTAAAGCAAGCAGCGATGATGACAGTGATTATCTTTAATGGTGTTTGTCAGGGTGAAGAACACATGGCTTAACCTATTTTCTGTACACAGTAGAATTGCCCAGTGGGCCGCAAAGAGCATACAGTATCTTGACCCAATCTTATTCACCCAACCAAATACGGTATCTTTTGTAGTACAAGACTGATCATACATAGATTTAGACAGAGCCTAATGCTGTATTTGATGTAAGCTTTTATACAATGTACCAGCTGATTGGAAGATGCTCTTTCTTTCTCATCATTACCAACTGACACAATTTTGCAAGTAATATTTGAATAGCTAAGTGCAATGATGTTTTATGCTGGTACACTGCATGTGCTATCTGTATTTACTACTGTATATTATATAGATATATTATATATAGATAGATAGATTGATTGATAGATGCCAGGCTCTCTCTAATGGTTAGCAAAACCTGTGTGAAGGCTGGCCACACCCACTCTGTTGACTGGACACACCCCAACTGGGTCCCTACCACTGCATTCCCCCATTGGGCCCTTAATACTACAGTCTGACACTACCCGGCGGGTCCTACTCACCGCTACACTGGCTAATATTTTTTTTTCCAAAACCCACTCACCCAGCATTTTTCCATTAATGAATTAGGTTAAGATCATTTTTTAAGATCATATCCAACAAGATTTTATAAAAATAAATCAAAATTAGGACCGTTGGTGTTCTGCTCATGCGCGGTGGACTCTAGTGCTAAGACTCCAAAAATTGCCTGGAAAAAAGGCTTCCGCACCATTTTTCCGGAGATCCGCACATGTGCAGTGGGATCTGAGTGCTCTAGTGCTTAGACCCTACTACACAGTGCACTGCTCCTGGCAGAGAGGAGGGAGCCTGGCCAGAGGAGGCTGCACATGGGCCTTCTCCTCTATTAAGAGTCCGCTTGCTCAGCCTAGTGGGGTCGCTTCTGATGTGACCAAGACAACAAATTGGTTAAGGGTTATTTCCCCACCCTCTTAAGGGATTCCCCACAGCTAGTTGAGCCCAAATGTATAACTGAAGCTAATGCATGCTTATATTGTAAGTAATGGAACTGCTGTGCCAAGTCTGTGGTAGACCTTGGGGTATACTTACTATGGATTTGTGAAATGGAGATGTTTTGCATATCAACCAATCAGATTCTACTTAACATTTATCTATCACATTTTAGGAGATAATAGCTGGATTAAGCTAAGTGCTGGTTTCCATTTACAGTATTTCTGCTGATCCCTGTTAGAGTTTATCTGTGTGGAACTTATGTTCTCTCTTATTAGGGATTTTGCCATTCAGTTCAACACAGGTTATATTGTGTATTATTAACATCTTTATGCATTGTTGCATTTATGCCAGGACACACTGTGCTTACATCCTGCTGTGTTTCTGTAGTTACAAGTGTGTGTGAGAGGAATTACTTATTTGCATAACATCTTCTTGCATTGTTGCATTCCCGGGAATTCAATGGAGGATTGCTCCGATATCCTTCCACTCAACTCCCTGGTGTTTCTGAACTATGTACGGGTTACTTATTATAACACTAGCCGCAGTCAGTTATCCTTTTGGCGATCTCTCAGTCTCGGTTGATATGTTATCCTACATAAGACCTGGGGGCATCGGGGTTGGAGCGGGCCTAACTCGCTCCTTTGAATGCAGCTGCTATAGGTGAAGCCTAGCACTTCATGCATTAATCGACCTCTGGGAGAGACAACAGAGTTAGCAAGTATAGGTGTCACTGTGATCCTCACCACTCACGGAGACACAGTCTAGCCTGGATTCCCCTCAGAGTCCTTACATAATCACCGGCCATACAACAAAAAAACAAAACTAATGGAGTAGTTTTATTTTTTGGAACATTTCAGGTCAGTTCTTTCCAGTCTGGCCGGTCTGATTTGGTTCACTACAGTCCGGTTTTCTCTAGTTTTGTCTTGTCTTGTTGTAGCAGTTTAGTCTGTGATCTTGCACGGCTTTACCATGCAGGTCATGCAAGAATTATTAGCAGCTCTAAATTTGGCTTTCTCTGCCTTAAAACCTGAGCGGGTAGAGGTTCTGAAGCAGTTCCTACTGCAGTTGCCAGAACTCTTAACCAACATTTCTCTACCGTCCAATGGGATACTGGGTTGAATACTATGGGGATAGAGATACTCTGCAGGAGAGACAGGCACATTAAAACTTTCAGTGTGGGTGCACTGGCTCCTCCCCTCTATCTCCCTCCACTAGTCAGTTTAGAAAAATGTGCCTCAGGAGAGGCAGTGCTTCCTGGATGCTCCAGAGTATTTTCTTCATTTTATTTTAGTTTGTTATTTTGGGGCGCAGATGTCCTGCTTCGTGGGAGTCAGGGGAAGGGTCAGTCCCTGGCCTCTTCAGGTGCAGAGCTGACCCTGCTGCAGGACATCTGTCCTGTGTGGGACTTGTCACCGCACAGCATTGCGCTGTAGCGAGCAAGTCCCCCAGCTGCTGCACACCCCTGACAGGTCAGAAGCCGTCTGTGGTGAGTACAGGTTGGGGGTCCCACAAGGGGACACCTCAACTGCTTTGTGTGTCAAGATGGCGGTGGCAGTAGCGGCGGCCCTCACACAGGGACCGCGCGACCCCCCACATCATTTCACTGGCAAAGGGGATTGCATCACACACTGCAGTAGTCACTGACACATAGTGTACACTGATTCTGCTTGCTGTGCAAATTACAGTCTGTTTGAGGTGTGTGTGAGTGTTTTACGGTGGGGTGTTTGGGTGGAGCCTCATCATGGTGAAGAAATTAACCTGCATGGTGTGCAGCACCAAATTCATACCTGCATCAAAGTCACAGGTTACATGTGAGCCCTGTATGTCACCACAGCCTACTGGTGTGGCCACTCAGGTCAGTGGGGTACCCCACAGCTTGTGGGGGGGCCGCAGGCAGATAGTCAAGAGCCTGCTTGGGCCAGCAGCATGAAAACTCTGCTGGACTCTGTTGCTTTTCAGATTTCCTCAAACACTCAGCAGACACAGAGGGTGCAGAGGGAACTGGCCATCTTATCTGCAAGGGTGGATATTCTCACCCCTCAGCCTGCACAGCCTCAAAAGAGGCCTGCTGCAGCAATGGCCCCTGATACTGACGATGATGACATCTTAGCTGAAGGGGAGGATGAGGAGGAACAAGATACTGTTCCCAAACAGGCTCCAGCACATGGTACTGAGCCCCTAATTAGAGCCATCAGGGAAGTTTTAGAACTTCCTTTAGAGGAACCCGTTTCTTCATGACTCATAAAAAACAGCAAACATATTTTCCTGAGCAAGCTGAGTTAGAGAATGCATTTAAAGGTGCCTGGCAGAACCCTGAAAAGAGGTTCCAGATGTCTAAGCGGTTTGCAATTGCTTACCCCTTTGATCCTGTGGGAAGAAAGAAATGGGAGGAGCCACCTGTGGTGTACTCGTCAGTCTCCCACCTTTCAAATAAGGTACTGCTGCCGGTCCCGGGTGTATCCACTCTCAAGGACGGTGCAGATAGGTGGCTTGAGGCTTCACTCAAGTCCATGTACACGGCTAGTGGGGCTTCCCAGTGCTAGCCAGTTGCTGGATGGCTAAGGCCATTCACACTTGGACCACACAAATCCAGGATGGTTTGTTGGGGGACATGACCATGGCGCAGATAGGTGACAATCTGCGTCACATTCAGGACACGGCTAGGGTACTGTGTGAGGCACAGAAGGAATTGGGCGCTATAAATGCGCGCAATTTAACCATGGCTGTGTCAGCCAGACGAGCACTGTGGTTGTGTCAGTGGGTTGCTGATGTGGACTCTAAGCAGAGTGTAGAAAGTATTCCTTTCACAGGTGAACGGCTCTTTGGAGTGAGCTGGATGACTTGATTTCCAAGGCCACGGCAGGTAAATCCACTTTCCTCCCGTCAGCACCCACGGTTGCTAAACGCACTTTCACAAGCCCTGCCCAGCAGTCCTTTCGTGGGTCTAAATTTCGCCCCAAGGCCAGGGTTGCCTCCAATGCCAATAGAGGCACAAGGGGCAAGTTTAGGAAACCTAACTCCTCAGGTAACCAGGATTGTGCAAATGCCGCAGCTTCTTCCAAGCCTGCTGCATGACGGGGTCCACCCACCACGAGAAATTCTCGAGGTGGGAGCTCGTCTGTTGCACTTCAGCCACGTGTGGGGTGCCTCATGCCTAGATTCCTGGGCCAGGAATCTTATTTCGATAGGCTACAGGCTGGAGTTCGCCAAGCCTCCTCCCCGAAGATATTTCAAGTCGGCGCTCCCACCCTCCATGGAGGATCGGAGTCTCCTTCAGGGTGCCATTTAGAAGCTCCTTCAGTCCCGGGTAATTGTGCAGGTTCCAAGGCTGGAACAGGGTCAGGAATTCTATTCCAACCTATTCCTGGTACTGAAGCCGGACGGCTTAGTGAGGCCCATCCTGAACCTAAAATCACTGAACCCCTTCCTTCAGGTGTTCAAATTCAGGATGGAGTCTCTACACTCGGTAATTGCCAGCCTGGAACCAGGGGAGTTCCTAGCCTCCATAGACGTCAAGGACGCCTATTTGCACATCCCGATTTGGCCCCCACATCAAATCTTCCTCAGATTTGCTTTGGGAAATGACCATTATCAGTTTCGGGCGCTACCCTTTGGGCTGTCTACGGCCCTGCGTGTCTTTACGAAGGTAATGGCAGAAATGATGTCACTCCTCAGGCTTCAAAGGGTAAATGTGATACCTTACCTAGACGACCTGCTGATCAAGGCAGGATCGGAAGAGGCCTTGAGGAGTGCCCTCAATCTGACCATGCAGCTTCTAAGAGACCACGGATGGATTTTAAACATTCCAAAATCTTCATTGGTCCCGGCCCAAAGGATGGTGTTCCTGGGCATGATTCTGGACACGACGGAACTAAAGGTTTTCCTGCCTGTGGAAAAAGCCAATGCATTAAAGCAGCTTGTGAGAGACGTCCTTAGGAGCCCTCTGGTTCAAGTTCATCTCTGCCTCAGGCTGTTGGGCAAGAGGGTGGCTTCGTTTACAGCCATCCAGTTCAGTCGATTCCATTCCAGAATCTTCCAGCTGGATATTCTGACAAAATGGTCAGGATCTCCCTTACAGATGCACAGGACGATTTGCCTGGCAGCGAAGACCAAGATCTCTATTCAGTGGTGGCTCAATTCGTCCAATCTATTGGCAGGTCGGTGTTTTTAGATCCAGGACTGGATTCTGTTAACCACGGACACCAGTCTGAGAGGTTGGGGAGCTGTGACACAGGGAGTCCGTCTCCAGGGTCGGTGGTCTCCTCTGGAATCCAAGTTGCACATAAACAAACTGGAGTTAAGGGCAGTTTACTATGCTCTGTTACAGGCGGCCCCGATGCTACAGGGCAAGGCGGTGCAAGTCCAGTCGGACAACGAAACCACGGTTGCGTACATCAACCGTCAAGGCGGGATGAAGAGCATGCCTTGCATGAGAGAAACAACCAAAGATCTTCTCCTGGGCAGAGCACCATGTCAAAACCCTATCGGCAATCTTCATTCCAGGAGTTGACAACTGGGAGGCGGATTTCCTAAGTCATCACGACCTCCGTCTCGGGGAGTGGGGTCTTCACCCTCAAGTGTTCAACGCCATCACGGATCTTTGGGGGCTCCCTCAGATCGACCTTATGGCATCGCGGTTGAATCACAAGGTGGACAGGTACTGTGCACGGACCAGGGATCCAGGGGCAGTAGCAGTGGATGCCCTGACTTGGTCGTGGGATTTCCAGCTGGTGTACCTGTTTCCACCACTTCCATTGCTGGCGCAGGTGCTGAAAAGGATTCGGCATCAAAGATCAGAAGCCATCCTGGTGGCTCCAGACTGGCCTCGAAGGGCCTGGTACGGGGACATTCAGGCCATGCTAGTGGACGACCCGTGGTGTCTACCTCTAAGAAAAGACCTACTACTCCAGGGGCCGTTCGTCTATCAGGACTTGCAGCGGCTACGTTTAATGGCCTGGAGGTTGAGCGACAGATCTGGTGACCTTATCTCAGCAAAGGACTCAAGCCAGTCAGAAGGGAATAAAGCATCAATAGTTTCGGATGGGGACTTAGCCTAATTTTTTGCGCTGGTCAAGCATTATGTTACTATTATGAAGTATAAACCATCTTTTGGCATCACTTCAGAAAATATAGCACTTTATCTCTCCTATTCCTTTAGGGGGAAGCCTTTTGAGTGGGCTTGTAAGCGTATCAATTCTGAAGACCCGATACTGCAGGAATTCCAGTTATTATGTAATGCAGTCATCAAGAAATTTGGTCCTAAAGAAAAGATTTCTGTTTCACCAGCTAAGAATCCACAGCAGCCCATGGTTTTGACAGCAGAATGGGCTTTCCTATCTACCTCCTGCAGTCAGTCTCTTGAAGTTTCAACCCCTATGGGTAGGATACCAGTCTTGGCATTGAATCCAGATTCAGATTCCAGTGATGATGCTGAAGAAAATGAAGTACCATATATACCCGAGTATAAGCCTACTTTTTCAGAACAGTTTTTATGCTGAAAAAGCCCCCCTCGGCTTATACTCGAGTGAGGGTCCCACTTGAGTCCATAAGTTTTCCCAGTTTTTGGTTGTAAAATTAGGTGCCTCGGCTTATATTCGGGTCGACTTATACTCGAGTATATACGGTATCTTTCATACCGGGTCCTTGTTTCCATAAGGAAGTGTTATCCAAGCCAGAAAATCTGATCCCTTCTGGCAATACCCTAGACATCGTCAAGGGAAGACTAGGAAAAAGAAGAGAAATAAGCATTGATCTTTTTCCTTCATCCGGCTCATCACAATAATTTTTTGTTTTGTGTCCTGTGGCCACCATCAAGGGGAGCGGGGGAGTGGCACTGTCACAAGCTGTTGTCACAGCTTTGTCTGTTTGTCTGGTTTTGCCATTCAACCAATGTCCAGGCTCTGATATATTTTTTGGGAAAGCCTAGCACTGCATATGTCAATCGACCACGAGAGACAACAGAGTTAGCGAGTATATGTGTCGCTGTGATCCTCACCACTCAAGGACACGGCCTCACAGTCTAGCCTGGAATCCCCTCAGAGTCCTTACACCTGTAGTTACAACTGCCAAATGGGGAAGAGGGAGGACCACCAGGAAGTATGGAATTAGGGATTTCATAAGACCTGTTCCTGGTCTATGATTTGAACATGAGGACTGATAAATGGCTCTGGCTTCTACTGGACTGATAAAGAACAATATTTCTGGAAAATTATGAGAGGATCATTATTCTGCTTTCATTAGGAGTACTGTGGATTTGTGTGTCCATCATTAGTGGGTGAAAAAGGGGTGGGACCTCTGCCTTGCTGGAAGTTAAGCAGCAGTAGCAGGACAGCAAGTATTTACTAATACATAGGGGTGGCTCCTATAGACCTTTACATTGCTATATGTGCAGTATAACCTTTCAGTATGTTTTATCCCTTTAGCAGAAGTTAGTAACTTATCATTGATAGTGTTACAATTGCCTTTATAGTGTTATAAGTGTCATATTGTACCAAGGAACATAATAATTTTATATGAATATATGTTTTACCATGTCCACAGTAATAGGATGTGTCATTATGGTACTTGGGGCTGGCAAAGGTAAAATAGCATTTGGTTGCCCCATTTTAGTAGTCAGTAAATGTAGGTTCAATTTAGATAGCTTTAGATTTTTCGGTAATTATGGGGGAAATTTACTAAAATGGATTCGTAGAAAAAAGGTGTATTCGTAGGGAGAAATACACCTTTTTTTTACGAATTTGTATTTTCGGGATTTACAATCCCAAAAATACAACAATTCGTAGTCCTAAAGATGGAACATTCGTATTTGTATTTACAAATACGAATGTCTACACCATCGATAGAATACGACAGAAATCACCATTCAAAAGAATGGTGGTTTCTGATTTACTAAGCAGCCGTACTGATAATACGGCTGCTTAGTGGTGTAAAACAGGCATGCAAATACGACAGGAAAATAGAACACCATTTTCCTGTCGTATTTGCTTTAAGCCTGCACGGATCAGTCAGATCCGTGCAGGCTTCGGTGTAAAAAAATAGAAAAATAAATAAATTTAAAAAAAAAACGGCGTGGGGTCCCCCCCACAGCCGAAACCAGCACCAGGCTGACGGAGCCTGGAGCCGGTAATTAAAAATCAGGGAACCCGACAAATAGGGGTTTCCTGATTTTTAACAACCAGCCCCAGGCTCCTGCTCTGGGGCTGGTTCCCAAAATACGGGGGACAAAATGACTAGGGGTCCCCCGTATTTTAAGAACCAGCCCCAGGCAAAACCAGCCAGCAGGGTAATGCCACAGCCGGGGGGAGACTTTTTATACAAGTCCCCCCGGCCAAAGCATTCATCCCTACCGACCAGTCAGCCTGGCCAGGGGCCCTGGGGGAGTGGGGACCCCCCCAATAAAGGGGTCCCCCCCCTCCAGGACTTACCTGACCAGGCTGAAGCCTGGTGCTGTCCTCGATGCCCCTGGGCGGTGGGCATCGAGCTGATGGTATGGTGTAAAAAATAGAATAAAAACCATTGTCTTTTACTGGTGAACTATGAGTCCCAGCAAGCCTCCCCCGCAAGCTGGGACTTGGAGAACCACAAGTCCCAGCCTGCGGGGCATTAAAGGGCCCGCTGGGTCTTGTAGTTCCACAGTAAAAGAAAGAGTTAAATAAACACACTGACACACGTGAAAAATAAAAGTTTAATACATACATAACACATACATACTGATACTTACCTTTCTTGATCCCGTAGGTAGCCCTGGTCCTGATGTCCTGTGTCGTCCATGTCGGCTGTCTGCGTCGTCCTCCAGGTCCATGTCGACGGTCCGTGTCGTCCTCCAGGTCCATGGCGGTGTCCGGGTCCGAAGAAATCCATGTTGGAGCTGTGGAAGGAAATCCTACTCACCTGGTCCTGCGCTGAAGAAGTCTTCTCTTGATCCGACGTAATCCAGGTAATGTTGAAGCTGTCGCCGGTCCCCGCTGTCTGCGCTGTCTCTGCATCGCGCTGAGGAGAGATGCTGAAGTTTCATATTCGGCGCCTCTCCTCAGACTGAATTCTATTGGCCGCCTAGCAGGCCAATCAGGAACCCCTATTTGTCGGGTTCCCTGATTTTTAATTACCGGCTCCAGGCTCTGTCAGCCTGGTGCTGGTTTCGGCTGTGGGGGGGACCCCACGCCGTTTTTTTTATTTATTTATTTATTTATTTTTCTGTTTTTTTTTACACATTGCAGCCTGCACGGATCTGACTGATCCGTGCAGACTGCTAGAAATAATTCGTATTAGCAGCCTGCTTTGTAACTGATCCTCCGGAACACGACTTTGCATACGACTTAAACAGTCGTATGCAGTCGTAGGGAAAATACCAATACGAAAAACTAGGTTTTTCATATTGGTAAATTTCCCCCTATATGTTAGTTGGGCGCCCACTATAGTTAGTACGCTCATACCCCACTATCCATGTCCGCATTGAGTTGATTTTATATAGTGTTGCGAGCGCAGCGAGTTACCGAGCCTGAAGCGCAGCGAGCCCCGCGAGGGGATGCGGAAAACTAAGCAAATAGCTTAGTGGGCGCCCAACTAACCTATAAGTACCGATTTTTCTGTGTTTTAAATCAGTGCCACTGAGAAGGTGAAGGGGGACAAGAAGGGGGGAGTACCAATTACCAGGCTTGTTGAAGGGGCCTGGCGGGTTCCTGGGTGAACCCCCACAGGTATACTTACCATGCTCCAGCCCCCGGCAACTGCCCTTGGTGGGGCTGGCCACATTTCCGATCAACCTTTACCATCAGGTGAGGCAACACCAAGCTGGATTTTCCAACAGCAGTATGGGGGGCAAGACATAATTGGGGGCCCTGGCCATACCCCTCATATGGTGTGTGGGATTGGCGGATCTCTCTATGGCTCGAAATGCTTAAAATATACAGCATGCGTGATTTTTTAAATGATTTGACATTACATTTTCCTACCCTTTCCCTACTCTATGCCATATCTTTGTGTTTAATGTTTTAAATATTTAAAATCCATATTGTCGATAACTTTTCTTTTCCAACAATCACATTATCTGAATGTGAATTTATTGAATGCTGCTCACTAATCATTCTTCCTAATTATGCAGAAGTGGTTAGGCTTAACAAAAAGCACTGTGGGATACGAGCAAATATGAATACAGAGCAAGTATTTTATTTAATTAATTATCTTTATTATTAAATAGAACACAAGCTAACATTAGCTCTTAAGTACAAAATTACAATTTAATATGCTTTAACTTTTTTATGCTTTAAGCTTAATTCGATTTTTTATTTCATAAACAGCATATTGAATTCATTGAAAAAATTAGGACAAGCTATTTAGATAAAAATGTCAAATATTTACACAATGAAAATCTTTCTGCTCAGTAGCAGAGGGAATCATTATAAGGCTATTTACACTAATAACTAACTTTTTTTTGTGTGATATTTGTACTGATCTAACGAACACCAATTTCAGTAGTTAATGAGTAAGTTGTTTTTGGTCAGGAAATATGATCTAATCAAAAATGTTTTTTTCTATGAAAGGATGGTGCCTTGGAAGAAGGAACACGAATAGGCAGGGGGAGAGGAGTTAAGTTTTTTCAAAAGCTGGGAATTCCTGGATGTGACGGCACAGGTGCAAGAAGAGATTAAAGTAAGGAGAGGTTAGGGACGAATATATAAATTTGGGTGTCATCAACATATAGGTGGTATCCAATCACCTATTGCTAAGTCCTTATTTCCTAACTTTATTTGTCATTACACTTTAATAGTTAAATGATATTGGAGTCAAAGCTTGCATACACGACTTTCCAACAATCATTTATAAACTTGTGTCTCTACCCCATAGTAATATAAAGTAGGGTCAGATTCAATGTTCCCTCTAATTTTACAAAGGCTGTGTGCGGCAAAAGATATTAGCTGTGCAACTTTGTAAGGAAATAAAAAAAATTCTGCATCACATAACGGTATAAAGGCCTAGTAAACAAAATGGTTAATTTTTAATAATTATAATAATTAACCAACACTGTATAATGCCAAATAGAATGAGCCAAAATTCACATAATGTCACAGGGATTGAGCTAAAATTCACATAATGCCACGCGGATTGAGCTAAAATTCACATAATGTCACATGCATTGAGACAAATTACACATAATGCCACACGGCCGAAATTCACATAATGCCACATGGCCAAAATTCACATAATGGTACACAGATTAAGCCAAAATTCACATAATGGTACACGGATTAAGCCAAAATTCACATAATGGTACACGGATTCATCCAAAATTCACAATATGCTCCATAAACAGGGACATCAAAATTTTACCCTGTAATGCCCATCACACATTACTGCCAGTACCAAAAAGCAGCCTATGTCACCACTCCCATCTCCTCACTTCAACTCAGGATAGGGCGCCTTCCACGGTAATTAAGCAGTAATATACCCCCCTTCCCCTGCTGCACCACCAGCACCTGCTGCACCACCAGCACCCACAGCACCGTGCCCATGTGGGATGGACCCCGCAGCGTCCCCACTGCCCAGCATCCAGAGGGACCTGAAGTACTGTGCCCATGCCGGACCAGATGCCTCCCCAGCAGTGCGTGAAACCCGCTGCCTGGATCCCCCATGCAGGTAAGTATCAGGGGAGGGTGGGCACAGGGCAGGTACCAGGGGAGGGGGAAGTAGTGTGGTATTTTAAATACCGTTTAAGAGGCATTCCCACTGCCTTAAAAACGGTATTTAAACGTGTAGGACTCTGCTTTTTAAATGGGTTGAAATACCGGTTAACTTTAACCGGTATTTCAACTCTGGCGCTTTCCCACTGCAGCCTTAAACGGTAAATTGTGGGGAAAAAACTGCAATTTACCGTTAAAGAGCTGCAGTGGGAAAGGGGTATTATTCATTTCTAATAAATAATAATGTTTTAATATATGCATAATTGGTTACTATCAGGGCTATTTTTGTGCAGGCTCCAGCAGGAACTTAGGCCCTTATTCTAGTTCACTCTTTCAGACAAAATATTTCTTAGATGGACAAAACCATGTGCACTACAGGTGAGGCAGGTGTTACTTGTGAAGAGATAATTAGATTTGGGTGGGGTTTTACACCTGCCTCACCTGCAGTGCACATGGTTTTGTCCATCTAAGAAATATTTTGTCTGAAAGAGTGAACTAGAATAAGGGCCTCAGTTCCTGCTGGAGCCTGCACAAAAATATTTTGTCAGAAAGAGTGAACTAGAATAAGGGCCTCAGTTCCTGCTGGAGCCTGCACAAAAATAGCCCTGGTTACTATTGTTTAGCGCAACCACCCATTCCACATTTCTTCCTCTTCACTCTTACTAACAAATTCAAGGCACCTCCGCCGCTAGTCCTAACAGGGGGAAACCCCCGCCAATCCTATTCACCACAGGGGCGCCAGCCGCAATTGTCTTTTTTCTCTTTCCTCCCTGTCCTCTATAAAGCTGATTAATTTTCCACCCCTTATTACCCTACTGAGGGCGCCCCCATAAACTTTTGTAAACAGGTGGTAACAGCCCACAGTGCTGTTTAACCCCTAGATTTGTCTGCCTCTGACTAAATATGATGATTTCTTTGTTTCCTGTAGCTCTATAAGATTGTGAGTGAAACAGTGTGGCCCTCTGCTCATGATTTTCATTTATATGTACCAGAATTGCCTACCAACTTCTGGGTGAACTGGGTGATCAGACCATTAATACACTGACACCCAGAACACTATCTATTCTAGGACAGAGGGTACATCCTTTATTTATATGTGTCTGATGTCATAAACTTGTGGATTTACCTCGATCAGTTTATCTGTCATAACAACCTTCTGTCCACTGCTCCTAGCTATCTTTATAAATTTCCTTTCAAGGGAGGTCTGCTTTATTCCCCCTCTCTCATCCACCACCTGATACTGAGTAAGATGGTGGACAGCAGAAGTGGGGACACTGCGTAATATTCCCCCGTCTATTCTTGTTTTCTATCCTCTACCCTATCACTCAGAGCCGGCCTTAGGCATAGGCAAACTAGGCAATTGCCTAGGGCATTTGGAATGCCTAGGGGCACCAGCAGCTTCAGCTGATTAAAATGATATGCAGCATGCCTATATTCTGTGTGTGAGTTAGGCTGTATCTGAATATGAAATAGTGTATTCATGGAAATCACTGTAACATAGCATTCTGTATGCAGGTACAGCCACAGTCGCACACAGAATATAGGCATGCTGCATATCATTTTAATCATCAGAAGCTCCTTGTGTATGCTGGTCATAACAATGCAAATAAGATGAATTTTCAGCAAAAAATGCACCCAACGTTAGCAGAACTGGCCAGGAGCTGCATGGCCTATTGAGGCAAGATGTATGAGGAAACATCTGTATCCAAGCAGAGGCAGAGGTCACAGTGTTAGCGGCTGTGTGAGTAGTGTCTGCGGGTGGGTTGGTTATGCAATAGTGTTTGGCATATGTGTAAGGGGCATTATGTGTGTCATGTATAAATGCATTAATAATGTGCGACATGTCTAACAGGCAATATGTGTGTCATGTGTATAAGGGCATTAATAAAGGTTGGCATAGTGTGTAAGGTTATAAGGACATTAATAATGTGTGTCATGTGTAAGTGGCATTACTGTGTGGTATTATCAGGTAGGGGGTACAAATTACCCAGGCCAAAGTATGATGGAAGGGCCCAGTGGGCCCCCTCCCCTTAAGTGACAGCAGCAGCTGCAGCTCTTCTCCACTGCCCAGCACACACTGCTTTGTGCTGGGTTGCAGTGTGGACATGGTGGTGCTTAAAATACAATATTTTCTCAGGATTTTTTTCTAAGGGTATAATGTGAATAATGTGAGGAATAATGTATATAAGGTACAGTGGTACTACTGTGTGATGTAACGTGAATAAGGGACACCATCGCATGATATGTGAATAAAGTTGCATTACTGTGTGGCATAATTTGAATTGGGGGTACTATTGTGTGCCCATGCCCCTTCCCAGCAAGAACACACCCCTGTTTGGGTTGTGCACCGAATGTGTGCACTGTTTCTATAAAAAATATTGTGGGTAGGAGCACCAAAATGATGCTATGATGAGGGTTGATGGTGCTGGGAAAGGGAAGCAGGGTCAGAGGCGGAACTAGTGGCGGTGCTAGGGGGCACCAGCCAAAATCTTGCCTAGGGCGTCATTTAGGCTAGGGCCATCTCTGCTATCACTAATGGCTCTCTCATTTGCCAGCATTGAGGTGTCTTTCTTTCCTGCAATGCCCTGAGGGTAACAGGGAAACATCCACTGATTTGGTAAACAGCAGAAGCTTATTTGAGCTCACTTCCACTCAGTCTTGCTCTCCCATCAACAAGAAATACAGCCATACCACACTGGATCGCCTGAAACCATTTGAACTCAGAAGCTAAGTAGTAAAGGGCTGGATCAGTACCTATGTGGGACACCCATAGGGAATATCCGGTTCTGTAACCAATTAGGAAAGCAGAAGCAACTCAACTGAGAGCATGATGCATGTCATTTTGTCTTCTTCTGCTTCTTTTTTCAATGCTTCTTTTCATTCTCTTTGTTGAGCCGGGTTATCATATCTCCGGACTTATTCCCTCCATTGCTTCAATTAAACAGTCTATCCAATCTTGAGCCTAATCGCTAAGTGGGGTAATTGTACTAATGGGGTATGTCCTGCACCAATCTAACTGTTTTCTCCCACAGAAAGACAGATGTAATGCAAACTGTCTGAATATTTGTGACTAATCTAGTAGTCCTTCAAGTAATTGTCATAGGAGAATCAGTTAAAACATTTCGCTGTAAAGATTTGAACCTAGAAATTGTGTGTTATTGTATCTTTCACTTAGAGCACGTGTAGAACCTGACAAACATACAGTAGTACAATGTTATTTATATGGGTACTTGTTTCCTAGCACGGCGCCCATCGTGGGTCATCGCATACCTTAAGTTAAGGTATGCGATGGACGCGACCGACGCGATTTTTAGGCTATTTTTAGCCTTTTTCCCGAAAATTAAAAAATCGCGTCCATCGCATGCCTTAACTTAAGGTATGCGATGCGACCGACGCGACTGACGCGATTTAACATTGAATGCATTGTATTCAATGTTAATTTCCTATGTAAAATGGGGTCCATTGTATGCCATTATAATGGCATACAATGCGACCGATGCGATGGACCCGATTTTACAAAAGGAACAATGTTAAATGGCCCAATGGACCCGATTTTTAATTGCATACCCACCCTGATGGGTAATTTGTATGTCAAATGCCCCCCATTGTTAACGCCACCCCACGATGAACGCCAACCCGAAGCGTGTCGAGTGCAGCGAGCCCGCGAGGGGCGGCGGTACGCGTCCTCCGACCTTTTCATACCCCCACTATCCACTTCGGCGTGGAGTTGATTTTATATAGTGTGGCGAGCCACCGAGCCTGAAGCGTGACGAGCGCAGCGATCCCCGCAAGGGGATGCTTAATACCTGTGAAGTAATGTGCGTCCCCTCGCAGGGCTCGCTGCGCTCGACACGCTTCGGGCTCGGTGGCTCGCTGCGCTCCCCACACTATATAAAATCAACTCCACGCTCGCGGGCTCGCTGCGCTTGCCACGCTTCGGGTTGGCGTTCATCGTGGGGTGGCGTTAACAATGGGGGGGCATTTGACCCATCAGGGTGGGGATACAATGAAATTTGGGGTCTAGGGGGCATTTAACATTGGGGCCAATGTAAAAACGGGTCTCAGGGACCATTTTACATTGGTTCCAATGTAAAAATTGCGTCGATCGCGTCTCATGCGATTTGGTTGCATGCGATGCGATCGACGCGATTTTTTAGGACTCGATGGATACAATTTTTATCGCTGGCACCGTGCTAGGAAACAAGTACCTTTATATTTATTTAACGTTTATTCATGTGTTTTTTCAAGCGTCCAACAATCTTTAACTTAACTAATAAAAGTTAAATCTTAAATCTTACAAATCTCTACTATCATTTATTTCACAAGTGTGCCCCAAAAACCTTATAGCGTTCCCTGTAGTCACTTTTTGACAACTTTTTTTCAAAGGTCAAAAAAGAGCAGAGGGGGCAGAAATGGACAGTGGGCTGGACAGTGGACAGTCTGATGTGGCAGAGCATCGGGTCCGAGACATTGATTACTCAGAGTATTGTGAAATGAAAGCATTGAACAAATAAACTATTGGAAACAAAAATGAATAAAATAATTTTGTTAAACAAAATTAAATTAAAATGTTTGACTGAAAGGAAGTACTCTTTGCAGATATAACCACCGGACACACTTCGTGGCATTCTTTCTAAACTGGGGATTAACCACTTGCCTAGCATGGTCGCACCGGATGGGGCTACACCAGGCTGAACTTTTCAGCATCTCATAGTCCCTCTACTTCCTGGTTTCCTCCCCCCTGGCCTGCGGTTCAGCCAATCACTGCAGATTGGGCAACCCGGCAGTAGCGGAAGTAATGTAAAAAAGCAACCCCTTACCTTTTGAAAGGACTACCTGCGGTTTAGATCTTTGGATTATCGATGGTCAGTTTTATCGGCTATTGATGTCGTTCCAATGTTAAGCATATGACTACACCCAGCATGGCCGTTCTCATTCTAATGTGGCTGTAACGGACATGCGGGGGCGGATGTCAGCTGCCCGCCCACTTCCTCCTGAATGTGCACGCATATGTAAGGTTCCTCAGAGCAACCGTACATATCTTTTGATGGTCGGCGATGTGAAACATCTATTCACATGCCGTGCGAACTTACGCGCCCTGCGAATGGTGGGCCGGCGTACCACCATTCACAGGGTGGGATCTGGTTGACTCTCAAGGATGCGAATTCGCATCCAAGCAAATCAACCAGAACAACCCCCTGTATAGGGCTTTAGATGTTAGTAAAAGTTAGAGGGAACGTGAGGTGTTATTTTTGTGAACCTCCAACTCCTACCTGCTACTTATACTGTAATTAAATGAATCACATTCCTCAGGACAAAGTCAGGTCTTTCTTAATCAAAACTGAATAATGCTGCAGTAAGAGCCTTAATTAAATTATAGGAAGATTAAGCTAAGTCGAGCTAACAGTAATGATATTATGAGTATAATGTGCTGCGTTCTACTGCAAAAAGTTCTGAATGCATTCAGTATAGATATAACGATGTTAGAGAGAAAAGCTGATGTTCTTGTTTTCTTGGGCATAATATTATGATGTTTCATAATTACTTACACTGAGCTTAAGTATTACACTTAATATTGTATGACAATAAATATTCAGTGTTTATTCTTATTACCTACCTTATTACATGTTGACCTATTGTCCTTATCGATCTTTTGACGCTGCCGACCTCTATGCCGGTCGATCCAATGATCCCCACCGTGTCTGTCGTGACTTTCATGACCTAATCTGAACAGCGATAATTGATCCTGGTTGTACAGATGTAATTTTAATCACTTAGCAGGAATTTTTTTTTACCAACAACTGCTCAGAAATTGTCATTTTTTAAATGATTGAATTAGGTAAAGAACATATATTTAAAACTTAAGGGGGTATTCAATGTTGAGGTCATGGCGGTCGAGCTTGCTTGAACGCCGTGACCGTGTCCCGTTCTTGGTCAGCTCGACCGAGAACATGCAGGCGGGATTCAATGTCCCGCCTGCCGGGGAGCGAGAAGGGGACGTGGCCGCGAGTTGCGGCCGGGAAGAGGCGAGCTGCAGCCGGCAACTCGTTACTTCCCGGCCGTTCTCGGCAGAACGAGCCCGACAGCTAGTGAAGTCAGGGCTCGTTCTGCCGAGATACCCTGCTCAATGCTGATATATCAGTCTATCGATGAATGAACCATCACAACTTTACATATTCCCGCTGCTGCTCTATTCTGTTCATGTTGGGTGTACACAGAAAAGGCTGCTTAATGAATATTTACCCTGTGGCTACTAATCTCTGCAGCTGCTGAGTGGTGGTGCCTCTGTGCCACCTTAACAGCAGTGGTCAGCTGCAGGGCAGGCACTGACGGAGGGAACCAGAAAGTAGAGGGGTTGGGAGGTTCCTCGGAGAGTGGCTGCTGCTGGGTGTTTCTGACTGGCTGCACCCTCTTTTTTACCGTGGTTCCGGGGTGCCACATGGATGGAGTCTGTTGGTGGCAGCATCATACCAGCCGACAGTGGGTGGAGTCAGTAACAGGTGGTTACTGATGGTAAGAAGGATTCCCCTTTTAGCCAGGTCCCTTAAGACCCGAATCTAGTCTATGATCGCTTGCAAGCAAGGGCTGATCAAATCAGGTCAGATCTGTACAGTACTAAGTACAGTACTAAGCCTTGAAAAGTTGATAATGTGGTGAGAGATAAAGTACCAGCCAATAAGCTCCTAACTATAGTTTTTCAAACACAGCCTGTGACATGGCAGTTAGGAACTGAGGGGCAGATTTATTAAGCTCGGTGAAGTGATAATGTGGCTGGTACTTTATCACCGGCCAAACAGCTCCAAACAGTGAAGTCACAGGCTTGGTTTGAAAAATGACAGGTAGGAGCTGATTGGCCAGTGATAAAGACCAGCTACTTTATCACTTCACCGAGCTTAATAAATCTACCCCTGATTCGCTGGTGCTTCATCCAGAGTCTGATTAAGGGTTCTAGCTCTAATGCAGAAGTGGCCGCCCCCATTCACTAATAATAGTTTTTTTTTACCTACGTGCTCTTTGCCGTGGGTTATGTGCTTGTTGCCAGGGATTACTTGCTTGTTGCCATAGGTTATGTGCTCATTGCAGGGGTTTCTTGCTCATTGCCATGGGTTATGTGCTGTTTGCCAGGGGTTACGTGCGCATTGCAAGGGGTTCTTCCTCATTTCCAGGGGTTACATGCTCAATGCCAGGGGTTACATGCTGGTTACCTAGGGTTACATATGCCTGTTGTCTGGGGTTACATACTCATTGCCAGGGAGTATGTGCTCATTAGAGGCTTTTATTGCTTTTTGCCATGATTTCCAGGGGTTACATTTGCATTGCCAGTTGTTTCATGCTTATTGCTAGTTTTTTTTTTGCTAATTGCCAGTGGTTTCGTGCTTGTTGCCAGGGGTTATGTGCTTGTTGCCAGGGGTTATGTGCTTGTTGCAGGGGTTAATTGCTCATTGCCATGGGTTATGTGCTCTTTGCCAGGGGTTACGTGCGCATTGCCAGGGGTTTCTTCTTCATTTCCAGGGGTTACATGCTCATTGCCAGGGGTTACATGCTGTTTACCTAGGGTTACATATGCTTGTTGTCTGGGGGTTACATACTCATTGCCAGGGGTTATGTGATCATTACAGGGGTTTATTGCTTGTTGCCAGGGATTTCTTGCTAATTTCTGGGGTTTACGTGCTTGTTGCCTAGGGTTATATATGCTTGTTTTTGGGGTTACGTGCTTGTGGCCAAGAGTTTCTTGATCATTGCCAGAGATTTCTTGCTTCTTGTCATTGGTTAAAGTGCTCATTGCCATGGAGATACATGCTCATTGCCAGGGGTTTCTTGCTCATTGCCAGGTGTTACATGCTCATACCCAGGGGTTATATACTGTATGCTCCTTCTCTGGGGTTAAATGCTCGTTGCCTGCGGGTTACATACTTGTTGCCAGGAAGGTTACATGCTCAGAGCACACCAGTTCTCCGGGAATCCGCACTTCTGGGTAGACACTAGAGAGCTAGTAGGATCTCTAGCATCCATCTCCCAGAAGGCAGTGCCCATTTTTGGGGTTCCCTTTTTGCAGATTATGTGCCGTCTGCATGGAATCTGCAGAGACCCGGCTCCCCGCTGTGCTGTTTCCTCCCTTCCCCAGGACCCAGCGCTCCAGGCTGCAGCCTGATCAGCCTATTGGGTGATTAGGCCCTGGCTTTATCTTTCTTCACTTTATCAAACTCCAAGGCTCAGTACATCTTACCCATAGGTTTTTTAAAGATTTCTTACATGTAAAATTATTAAATGGACATTTGGTATTAAACCATTCAAGTCAAACACATAAATATTTAGGAGTACTTGCTAGCATTTGGAAGCAATTAAAGATGGGCACTTCAAGGACACTTGAATGACTTCTGACTCCTGATGGGAAAACCCCCTAGCTAATCAATAATATGCAGTGCATTAAATTGATGAGAGCCGCATAAATCCTCAGAACCATTCATTTCTCTCAAGGCTGAAGTGATTTCCATGTGCTATTGATTAAGCAGCCTAGTTCTCAAGAGATTCTTGGAGTAAGTCATTCAGATATGTTAGTCCTGTAACTATCCACCATAAAACCAAAGCTTGGAAAATGATATCGTTAACAAATAAGTCTGACGTTAATGTTGTTCAGCGGTAACCAACAAAAATCCTAATTTCTCTGTTGATTAATGTGTCACGAGTTATATTAACCACCCGTCTTCATGAGAAGTAAAGCGCACAATAAAACACATAACTATACAGGTGTATTAGGCAGACAGGGAACTTTGATTTATTGCTGATGCTGTAGTAGTCTATTTCTACTCGATGACCCTGAAGTTGAACTATAACATGATATTAGAGTGCTCCATTTGTCACATAATGACATTCACCACCAGGACGTGTAATTAATGTAATCCCTGCATAGTACCTGCCTTAAAGAAAAGGTAATTGGGGGGATAATGTTTTCTGGATTAGCTGCAGTATATAATGTACACAGTAGCTTAGCAACAGACCCTGCAAGGGCTTGGAGGTGCTGGGTGGCTTGTGGGGGTTGCCAAGGGCTACTACTAACTACTAACATGGTGCTGGGTACCTACTCTTTGTCCGGGAATTCCACTTTTCCTCTCACCTATGTCCCACCTCCTTCCTGCCTCCATCCGTCACTGCCTCTGGAATCCCATCACATCTGTCAGCAATGAAATTGACCCTCCCAAAATGGCTGTTACCTCCTTTAGCATCCCTAAGAACTGTCTTCTATGAGACGGCAGCCATTATGGAAGGTACATTTTCATTGCTGGAAGGCAAGTCGGGACCGCAGCGGCAGCAAAGGGACATAGGCAGAAGGAAGGAATCCCCTGATACGCCGTAGCATACAGTACATACACTGGCCACATATGCAGTAATATTCACATTTCTAAATACACTAAAGCCTCTCCAGCTGAGCTCAGTTGTGGAGGGTAACAAGGTTGCATGGGCATTTGAATAGGAGTTTATCCTTACATTTATGTACAGTATCTCTAGCCCCAGTGATCAGACCAGAAGACTTTGATTAGCAACCCCCTATTTCAAATAACATTAAGGCCCCATGTCTAGATTTTTAAGATAGGGTCCCATGGGCAGTTAGATAATGGGAGCCCATATTTTTAGGATCCCCTATGGATGATGATGTCTGTATATTTTGGGGCCCCTGGGCCCTCAGAGTAATCCTCAGCTGTCCATTCTCAAAGCTATGCAAAGTTGGATTATTCCATTTGCTACAGTTTGGTTCACCATGGGTCCCGGGGCCCTTTGTTTTGCAAGTTGCATTAAAAAATCAATATGAGTGTACCTTTCAATTAGGGGATCACTAGACCCAATGGTTTGACCAAACGTTTTTTTAAATAACTCATTATTTTAATGAACAGCATGGTAAAAACCATAGATATATATGTTGCATGGGCCCGCAAAAGTCCTGGGCCCCCCAAATTTGTTTTGCAAATCTAATGCTAGTGTACCCTTTAATTTTCGGATCTCTGGCTGCAGTGGTTGCATCACACGGCACCGTTTTCATCTTGACAGCATATCACCAGGCAGAATTCAATGTCCCACTTGGCTATCGTCGAAAAGGGGGCTTGTCCGCGGAAATGGACGTGGATTGTCGAGATTCGGCCGTGATTGCGACAATTCATGTCCGATAAAGACAAAACAGGGCCAACAGCTTTTAAAGTCAGGCCCGTTGTGTCGATCTTGCTAAAGAATGCTGTCGGCCAAGACAGCATTGAATAGGCGCCCGTGGCTATTTCTCCTGTTGGAAATAGCGGCGGGGATTGCATCCACCACATAGTCTACTGCAACTTTGCACATTAGCGATCCAAGCTGAATTAGCCCCATTGTTTGGTGGGACGGTGCTGACATGTCCAATAGGCTGCGATTATATGCATCATAGAGAAAAGGTCTGATTGTCTGTGATTGGCATACTCTGGAATTTACTGCAAGGAGATTGATATTTTAAATATTTGATTAATTATCAATTATATAGTAGTGATGTGGAAACAAAGCAAAAACTACATTAAAAACCGTTTAATTAAAATATGGTTACACAAAATGTTACACCAAAGGTGACACTTTTTCCAATTAAAGTAGTGGGCATGTTATTGGATATTTTGTCAAGATTTCATAGCTCAAATTCTCTCCTGTTCTATACAAGTGATTTATAAAAGGCAATTCTTCAGCATTGCACAGGGATTAGATCTCCTGCCTCTTTCATCAGCACCATGAAATCCATGTGTGATTTATTACAGAGCAGACGTCAGAGCATCTTATATTATAGAATGTCACATTTACTGTAAGCAAACACCCAGGAAGGAAATTACAAATCACATATTTCACGGGTGACCTTTGGGGGACTTTTAAAAATTGTATTTATTGGACAGTGGATGTTGGCGCTGTAGGTATGAGTGATCTCCTTTATAGCTGGGGTTTATTAAATACCCCAAATGTCTGTTATTGACATCTAATAATCCTGTCTTTCCGCATTTTCTAAATTATCGGCGTAATCCACATCTGCGTCAGTGCTCCATTTGAACACTAAATTGGATAAGTGAAATACGTATTTTTTTGTGATCTATTTTCTTTCTTTCTTTCTTTCTTTCTTTCTTTCTTTCTTTCTTTCTTTCATTAAATGAGCTACAATTATTATTATTATTATTATTATTATCATTTATTTATGTGCAGCCACTAGGTTTATACAGTGCCTAATAAAGGGGGTTAGTATGATGAGTCCATGTACAATATGTGGGATGCGGTCAATTTCCCAGCGGTCGGAATACCGGCGGTCAAAATCCCGATGCCGAAATCCCGAAACTTTCTCCCTCTGTGGGTGTCCACAATACCCAGTGAGGGAGAATAAATTATCATGGCGAGCACAGCGAGCCCGCAATGGTGGGGGGGGGTTGGGCGGTGATCCACGTCCCCCCTTGTCGGGATTTCGGCGGTCGGGATTCTGGCATCGGGATTTCCCCTGGCAGTGGCATTACCCGGTGCTGGTTGTCAAAATACGGGGGACCCCTATTCACTTTGTCCCCCATATTTTGGGAACCAAGACTGGCCCATGAACCTGGTGCTGACTTTTAGAAATCCTGGGGAACCCCAACTTGTTTGCCCCCTGAATTTCTAAAACCAGGACCGGTTCAATGAGCTCGGGGGGTGGGGGGGGGGACCCTGCACCGATTTTTTAAATGATTTATTTATTTGTTTCTTAAGGCCCATACACACTAGTAGACTTTCATTTCAAAAGACTTTGCCAAAATCTTTGATAGATATATCTTTCACCAAAGTAGTGCGTACACACTGGACTGTTTTCCTCAAAGAGCGAGAGATTTTCAGGAGGCGAAAGACTTTGCTGAAAATCTTTCATATACAAGGCTATTTACATAATGGGCTGGGTTTGAATTCCAAGGGTGGGAGCAGTGTCCATTTTAATCAGTGCATTCCTGTTCTTGGTGCCTGATTCAGAACTGATTGCTGGCAAAATCCCACCCGTGTGCACGGCAAACATTTTATTTGTAGCTGTGCACGTAGGGAGAAAATTATTCACACCATCATGTCCATTACACATTATACCACATACTAGAACGCCCATTACACAATATGCCACACACCATTGGGTGATCGGCAGTGGGTGATAGTGATGGATAGCGGGTGACAGCAGTGTAAGGGTGGTGGATGAGGGTGACGGGCAGTGGGTGATGGTGACAGATAGTGGGTGACAGCAGCATGAGGGTGATGGGCAGTGGGTGATAGCGATGGATAGTGGGTGATAGCGATGGATAGTGGGTGACGGCAGCATAAGGGCGACATCGGTGTGAGGGTGACGAGCAGTGAGTGATAGTAATGGATAGTGGGTGACAGCAGCATGAGGGTGGTGGATGAGGGTGACGGGCAGTGGGTGACAGCAGCGTGAGGGTGATGGGCAGTGGGTGATGGTGACGGATTGTGGGTGACGGCAGCGTAAGGGTGGCCGGTGATGGTGACGGATAGTGTACTGGCTGGGGGGGGCACATGCCATCCTGCCACCCTGCCACCCGACACAGTCCGCTACTGGAACTTGGGCCCCTAGGATTATGGGGCCCTAGGGCAAGTGCCCATCAAGCCCTTGCATTAAGATGTCCCTGAATATATACATTGCTGGCCTGTGCCAGCAATGTATATATTACTTGCTAATACGTAATCATTGGTGCCCTGTGGCACCGATAATATATACATTGCTGGTCTGTGCCAGCAATGTATATATTACTGGCTTATTAATAACATTGGTGCCCAGTGGTGCCAGTAATATATACATTGCTGGCATGTGCCAGCAATGTATATATTATTGGATTATTAATAACATTGGTGCCCAGTGGTGCCAGTAATATATACATTGCTGACCTGTGCCAGCAATGTATATATTACTGCATTATTAACATTATTGGTGGCCAGTGGTGCCATCAATATACACATTGCTGGCATGTGCCAGCAATGTATATATTAATGGATTATTAATAACATTGGTGCCCAGTGGTGCCAGTAATATATACATTGCTGACCTGTGCCAGCAATGTATATATTACTGGCTTATTAATAACATTGGTGCCCAGTGGTGCCAGTAATATATACATTGCTGACCTGTGCCAGCAATGTATATATTACTGCATTATAAATATCATTGGTGGCCAGTGGTGGCAGAAATATATACATTGCTGGCATGTGCCAGCAATGTATATATCACTGCCTTTAACATTGGTGGTCAGCGGAGGAGCAGGGAGGATGCGGCCAGTGGGCTGGGGGCGGGGCGTTCGGCTGGGGGGCGGGGCGCTCCGACGTGCTGCTGTGTAGCCGGAAGGAGGGGGAGAGGAGGCTGCGCTGCGTACATGTCTGCAGCCTGTGACCGGACAGCGTGGGAGCGAGGAGAGGTGAGTATAAGCAGGGGGAGGGAGCGGGCGGTCAGCTGGGCTGAAAGTCTGTGATCTTTCAGCCCGGCTGCCGTACACATTTAGCGATGATGGCTAAAAAACCAGCCATCATCGCTAGATGTGCTGGTAAAACCAGCAGACTTTCCACCTCGCTAGCGATGATGCGGGAGCGCGCATCATCGCTAGTCGGGGATCTCTGGCCCATACACACTAGGCGATTTTCAGCTGAAAATCGGTCAAAACACCCGTTTTGACCGATTTTCAGCTGAAAATCGTCAAGTGTGTATGGGCCTTTACAAAGAGAAGTGCAGGCTTCAGCCAAAATATGTCTGGAAAATGAGGAGTACTTTCCAGGCGTATTTTCCGATCAAATACCGGCCGAATTTTACGTAGATTTGGAATCACCATTCAAATGGATGGTGTTTCTGATTCGTATCCTTTGAATGGCATATGCATTCGTATTCCTGAAAACGAATATGAATACGCCTGAGAAAAGAATACGAATACGTGTATACTGGCCTTTGTAAATCCAGAACTACAAAGTTAAGTCCGTATACATTTACGAATAGCTACTAATACGGCCATTTTGTATTTTAGTACATTTTTGAAAACCACAAATATCGTTTATATTGTTGTTGAAAAAATATAGAGTATTAAAGAACAATAAATACGACAGAAGAGTCCCATCTATGTTTGACAGATAACTGATCTTGGGCAATGCAATATTCCTACTTATTAAAAAAAATTTTTTATACAGAGCTGCACAATGTTACATACATTTTGAAAAACTGGCACAAATACATATCACAAGAATGACGGACTCTATAAATTTCAACTTATAAAAATGCATTCCAGGCTATCATCTCATTGAGACCGGACGGTGCCAGAGCGTTGAGTCTATAAATCCATTCCGATTCTCTTTGGGATAAAAGTTTTTGTCTATCTCCACCTCTTGCCAATGGTGGGATGTGATCTATAATTTGGCTTTTTAGATCTGATACTGTGTGGCCATTTTCCCTATAATGCCTCGCGACGGGTTGGTCTACTGGTTTTCCTTTTGCCGTTGACATGATGGCGGATCTATGTAGCGCCATCCGCTCCCTAAATGTCCTAATCGTTTGTCCCACATATATTTTGCCACATGGGCATCTGATGGTATATATAACGAACTGTGACCTACAATTAGCCCAACATAAAAAAGACCTGGAAAAGTTTAAGAAGAGAAAGTGGCAAACAGTGGAGGCCGATTATGAAGATGGGAGAGAATATCGGTGGTTATCGGGAATGACCCCCCAAAAACCCAGAGGCCGACGCCAACAAAGACCCAGTTGGAGGGACAGACAGGGAAGGGATCAATCCCGCTATACAAGCGATAGCGACTTCTACGTCGACGATTCAGACGAAAATCCATCAACGTCTGCCCTCCCTTTAGGCCGGACCACCCGGGCCAGAACCGGAGGAGTGCGCGGCACTGGACCAGAAGAGGGGGCCAAACGAACCGGCTCTACAAAACCACCAAGCAACGCGAACAAAAAGAAACCATAACCTTCAATCTCTCATCACGACCACTTACAGCAGCTGAAGACAAAATTCTTAACAGAGGCCTGACATTCATCCCAACGAACCGACACAACCATTTCAAATGGAATACGGAACTACACAAATTTGGGAGATCACTTCGAGTCAAAGAATTCTTTCAGAAGACACCCATTTCAACTACAGATGTGCATGAAACATTTCTAACCAAACATTTCCACTCAACCTTTGACCCACAATCACATAACCCGTCGATTAAAACATTTACCAAACTGGTTGATGACTCAGTACAAAGATTTGACCTTACTACCAACAAAAAATGGTCTAACATCAGTAAAGCAGAGTCAGAGGCCTTGAAAACCCTGGCCAGTTGCCCTGAAATCACTATACGCCCCGCTGACAAAGGCGGGGGTATAGTGATACAGGACACAAAAAAGTACATAGCTCAACTGGACACTCTATTGGCTGATGAAACAACCTACATAAAACTGACGGGAGATCCGACTCAGGTGTTTAAAAAGGAGCTGGATTTGGTTCTAAAAACAGCATACCAACAAGGACAATTCAGCAAAAAAGTATTTCAAACCCTCTCTCAAGACCATCCAATAACCCCAGTAATTTACACTATTCCCAAAATACACAAAGATTTCATAAACCCGCCGGGCAGACCCATTATATCTGCCCGTGGCTCATTATTTCAACCTATATCACAGTTTTTGGACACTTTAATTCAACCGTACATTTCTTCCCAAAAGACCTATCTGAAAGACACGACTCAACTCTTGATCAAATTGGAGCAACTCTGCAACATTCCACAGGACGCCACTCTGTGCACAATGGATGTGAAAAATTTATATACCGTAATACCTCATTCACAAGCCATTACAGCCATGAACACTTTTTTGCATAGAGTTAATTTTTCTGCATTAGATATCCCATTGTTTTTGGAACTATTACAACTCACGCTTACCAAAAACTACTTTTTGCACAATGGACATTATTATTTACAGCTCACTGGGTGCTCTATGGGATCGAATGTTTCCCCCTCCCTGGCAAATGTTTTTATGTTCGAACAGGAGAATGACTTTTTCTTTACAGACAGTAACATCTCTCAACAGGTCATTTTGTATACACGGTATATAGATGACCTCCTATTAATATGGTCTGGACCAGAAACATCCCTCAAAAACTTGATTGAGGAAATCAATCAGAGAGAGGGTCCAATCAAATTCACATACTGCCTGGATAAGAAACAAGTGAATTATCTCGATGTATCCATCAGAAACCAACAAGGTACCATCAGTACATCAATATTTCATAAACAAACGGACAGAAACACGCTATTGGAGTACAGCAGCCACCACCCTCCAGCCCTTAAAAAGGGCCTCCCTAAATCACAAATGATTAGGGTGGCGCGCATAACCAGTGACCCGACTCAACTTGCCACCAATCTAGACATAATGCAAAAAAGATTCGCGGATCGGGGATACGACCAGACCATACTAGAAAAACAGAAGAATGAAGTCCTGGCAATACCGAGAAATGCTCTATTTAAAACAAGAGAAAGAAAAACATTAAATAAAAAGATCCCTTTTGTGTCCACATTCACACCAGCAACACAATTATTATCCAGGGCGACAAAAGCGCTCTGGCCAATCGTCTCAAGCGACAGGACTCTGCCAGTGTTTAGGGACAAATCCATAATGCCAAGCTACAAACGGGGAAAAAACCTTAAAGATATACTAGTAAAAACTAACATAACATCTAAACCTAGTCCCACCCTTTTTGGGATTCAATCCAAGAAACCGGGTTGTTACAGATGCCCCTCATGCACAACATGCAAAACAATGGAAATGGGCCATACGTTTGAACACCCTCAAACAGGACAAAAATTTAAAATGCGACATGTACTACATTGTAGGTCACAGTTCGTTATATATACCATCAGATGCCCATGTGGCAAAATATATGTGGGACAAACGATTAGGACATTTAGGGAGCGGATGGCGCTACATAGATCCGCCATCATGTCAACGGCAAAAGGAAAACCAGTAGACCAACCCGTCGCGAGGCATTATAGGGAAAATGACCACACAGTATCAGATCTAAAAAGCCAAATTATAGATCACATCCCACCATTGGCAAGAGGTGGAGATAGACAAAAACTTTTATCCCAAAGAGAATCGGAATGGATTTATAGACTCAACGCTCTGGCACCGTCCGGTCTCAATGAGATGATAGCCTGGAATGCATTTTTATAAGTTGAAATTTATAGAGTCCGTCATTCTTGTGATATGTATTTGTGCCAGTTTTTCAAAATGTATGTAACATTGTGCAGCTCTGTATGGGGGAGAAGGTACATACAGTGCTGTGTTAGAGATCCCCTCAGTACCCGGGGTGGTACACTATAAAATAACGTATACATATAATAGGTTACCGATGATGTATTAATTATGCTTGATTTTTCTTTAATCAAACCCACTTTTTAAGTCCTTCACCCCACTTTAGTAATAGCACAGAACAGACTGCTTTATGAATACTTTATTGCAGTGTACACTTGTTTTTATATCCAGCCCTTATTTTTTACAGCTGGTCTTCTTTACGACGAATCTGACAGCGGCAGCGGGGAGAGATAACCGCGCTCCGGGTAGCGCAAGTGAACAGATCCAGAATAGCGTCGCCAGGTAACCGGCAGTACACAGACCCTCTGGCCAATAGGAAGAGGCGTCGGGCGGTTGCCAGGGAACAGCCACGCTAGACCGGATGGACGTCACCAGCACTTCCGGATTAGCGGACCCCGCACGCAGCAGAGACGCCGGCTAGTTTTTCACCTGCAGTCTGCTATTTAAGGTAAGAAAAGAAACACTTTTGTATGCACCGCACTTTCCACACAGCACTTTATGCACCTTGGAGGACACACGTCCTGATGAAAAGGCCAGTCGGCCTTGAAACGTCGACATGACGTCCCTGCATTTTATTCAAATGGAATAAATTTTGTCATCACTGTTTGAATCAAGTCCGCTGAGTGCCACTTCTTTCTTCCCCCTGGGGGGTCGAAAAAACAGAGTCTGCATCCATCATTTAAGGAGGCACCGCGGCAGTCCCCGTCGGCAGGAGTGCCAGTCAGCCGAGCTCTCTCTCTATATATATATATATATATATATATATATATATATATATATATATATATTCCAAAGCGCTGTGTGCTTACAGAAACTGCATTATCTTCAGTTTTATAGTCTTAGTTTGACATCACAGAGCATGACTTTGCCATATAATCTCCATGGAAACATATTAATCTTTATGGTATGAAAGGAGACTAGAGGGATGACAGTATACCTGTGCATACCAAGTTTTAATTTAAAAGCCGCCTGTGTCTCATCTTCTAAAGCACGAAAACAACATGAGATTGAAAAACGGCGACCTTCAGACTGGAGTGGAACAGCGCACCGATGCCAATCCGTCTTTACTCCCTGGCTGATGTAATATGTCTGTCATTTTCCTACTAGCAGCTAAGTATATGGCATATCTTGTCTATTAGGAAGTCATTATCTGACAGATGTATGCATATAGTGCTTTAGTGGGCAATTAAACTCCAGTAGTACATCAGAAATTGTTTACCGTCCTGATAATGACTGAATGTAGAGGTTATTAATGGAATTCTAGTTACCTTGAAATTGTTAACAATCACAACATTTTATCTTACTATGTTTAAATTGAGCGCTGGTTAATAGTATGGGGAATTGTAGGTCAGCTTATTCTTCCTTGGTTGCAGCATCCAGTCACTGCGGCACATAAGGGAGTCAGTCGGCATGCATAGACACAATCCAAGGTTATTTTTCATGAGACTGGTCGGTTGGGCCCCGGTAAAATGACCCTGAGACTGGTCGGCTGGGCCCCGGTAAAATTACCCTGAGACTGGTCGGTCAGGCCCCGGTAAAATGGAGGAGGTGTGGCCATTGGGTGGGGCTTCCTGATGGGGGGTGTTCATGCCTCCGTGAAAAAAATAAAAATAAATGAGAAAGAGAGAGAGAGAGAGACAGCCCCTGAAGCTGTCTCCCTCCCCAGCTCAGCACATGGCACTGAGCAGCATGTCCTCTCTCTCCCCGCTGCTTGGCTGCCTGCAATGGGGGAGCGGAACCCTCCATCAGACCCGGGCCCGGGTAAAAAAAAGTACCTGCTCTCCCCTCTCACTGCTGAGAATTGCAGTAAGTGGATTCACAAGGAAAGAGATTTCACAAGCATCATCCCTGCATACAATAATTGAAATATACCTGCAATGTAGTGAATTATCGCATTGCAGATTTGGGGGGAAATTTACTAAGATCTGCATTCTACTTCACATGTGATGTTGCTATGGGCAACCAACCAGATCCGGTCTATTATCTTCTAGAGGGTGTTAAATAAATAAGAAGTGGGTTCTGATTGGTTGCCCTTAGCAACATCACATGTGAAGTAGAATACACATCTTAGTAAATTTCCCCCTTGGTCATATATATATATAGAGAGAGAGTCCTGATGTCGGCACTCGCCCCTTGCAGGTAGTAGTAAA